>NW_026607529.1:1200000-1800000 GCF_021117445.2 Syzygium oleosum
TTATTGTAGGCGAACTCCACTAGGTGTAGCTGCTCTTCCCATTTGCCCTGGAAGTCCAATACACAGGCACGCAACATATCCTCTAAAGTTTGGATCATCCTTTCAGACTGGCCATCCGTCTATGGATGATAGGCCGTACTGAACTGCAACTTCGTTCCTAAGGCCGTTTGCAGACTTTTCCAAAAATTGGCCTTAAATCTCGGATCACGGTCCGAAGTGATCGTTACCGGTACTCCATGTAATCTGACGATCTGTTGCACGTACAACTCTGCGTACCTTTCCAACTCAAAATCCTTTCGCACTGCCAGGAAGTGCGCTGACTTAGTCAGTCGATCCACTATCACCCATATGGAGTCGTGACCTCTCTGGCTTCTCGGCAATCCCGTGACGAAATCTATAGTGATGTGCTCCCATTTCCATTCAGGGATTTCTAATGGTCGCAATAACCTTCTAGGTTTACAGTGTTGCGTCTTCACTTGCTGACATGTCAGGCATTTCGCCACATGTTTGCCCACATCCTTTTTCAGTCCATTCCACCAATAATGCTGCCGCAGATTATGGTACATCTTTGTACTGCCTGGGTGGATGCTATAATTGCTGCGATGTGCCTCCCTTAAAATTTCCTCCTTAAGCTCAATGTCATCGGCCACACACAATCTCCCTCGGAACTTTAAAACTCCGTTCTCGCCCACTTGGAATTCCGATTTTCTCGTAGCGGCATCCATTCCAACAATCTTTTGGATCTCTTGGTCCGTAGACTGAAGTGCCTTAACTTTGGTTTGGATCTCCGGTTCGATTCTCAATGCAACCATTAGGTTAGACATCCGGCTCACCTCGAACTTAAACTCTGAGTCTCTTAGCCTTTCCAATAAGGTCCACTCTTTGACCATCATGTGTGCCATACTTGATTTCCGACTTAGCGCATCCGCTACTCGATTTGCCTTCCCCGGGTGATACAGGATGTCGCAGTCGTAATCCTTAAGAAGTTCCATCCATCAGCGCTGCCTCATATTTAATTCTTTCTGCGAAAATAGGTACTTGAGGCTCTGATGATCCGTGTAAATCTGGAACTTTTCCCCGTATAAAAGTGCCTCCAAATTTTGAGGGCGAATACGATCGCTGCCAACTCTAAATCATGCGTCGGATAATTCATTTCATGCGGTCTCAACTGGCGCGACGCATACGCAACTACCCTTCCGTGCTGCATCAGAACACATCCGAGTCCTTTTAATGACGCGTCACTATAGACCTCAAATCTTCCTGGTCCGGACGGAATGGTCAATACAGGGGCGGTGGTCAGTCTATGCTTCAACTCCTGAAAACTCCTTTCACACTTTTCATCCCACTTAAACTTAGTTTCCTTCTTAAGTAACCGCGTCAACGGTGTGGCTATCGACGAGAATCGTTCTACAAAACGTTGATAATAGCCAGCCAATCCTAAGAAACTTCGAATCTCCGTCACTGATGTCGGCCTTGGCCACTTAGTTACCGCCTCAATCTTCGTTGGATCCACAGAAATTCCATCTCCCGAAATTATGTGTCCAAGAAATGCTACTCTGCTAAGCCAAAACTCGCACTTACTGAACTTGGCGTAGAGTGCGTGTTCTCTTAAGGTCCGTAGTACCTCTGTCAGGTGTACCTCATGCTCCTCGAGACTCTTTGAGTATACCAATATGTCGTCAATGAACACTATGACGAACCGGTCCAAGAACTCCTTGAACACCCTGTTCATTAAGTCCATGAAGGCAGCAGGGGCATTGGTCAATCCGAAGGGCATCACTGTGAACTCATAGTGCCCGTACCTCGTCCGAAAAGCAGTCTTAGGAATGTCCTCTTTCCTTATTCTCAGCTGATGATATCTGGTCCGTAGATCAATCTTAAAGAACACTGAGGCTCCTTGCAATTGGTCAAACAGATCATCAATCCTCGGCAGTGGGTACTTATTCTTAACTATCACCTGGTTCAACTGCCGGTAGTCTATACACAACTTCAACGTCCCGTCCTTCTTCCTTACAAACAGGATCAGCGCTCCCCATGGAGACACACTAGGATGAATGAAACCCTTGTCTAATAATTCCTGCATCTGGACTTTCAATTCTTTCAGTTCTGATAAGGACATTCGATACGGCGCCTTTGAGATCGGTTCGGTTTCTGGGGCCAATTTTATGACAAATTCCACTTCTCACTCTGGTGGCAATCCCGGCAATTCCTGAGGAAAGACTTCGGGAAAATTGCACACTACGAGTATCTCTTCCAATTTAGGTTCCGTCACTGTCGGATCGACCACATTCACTAAATACCCTTCACAACCTTCGTCCAACAACTTGGTCACTTCGAGCGAGGAAATCCAAGGGATCGAGGTTCCTCCTCGGTTTCCCTGAAATTCAAATCTATGATGTCCAATAGGATTAAACTGGATCACCCTACTGCCGCAATCCATTACGGTTTTTCGCCTTACTAGCCAATCCATTCCAATTATCACATCAAAATCAAACATGGCCAACACTACCAAGTCAATCCTTTCTTTTCTACCCCCAATCACTATTTTATAGTCATTAACGACACTAACACCTTATCATTCAATGGGGTCATCACATAGAGCACAGCCTCAAGCATAACAGGCTCAATCCCAACAAGTCTAACAAACTGCTCTAATATAAAAGAGTGGGTCGCCCCCAGATCAAATAATGCATACGCAGCATGATCACATAGAGAAATCGTACCTATGACCACGCCCGGCGCGTTCTCAGCCTCTCTGCGCGCCATCGCATAAACTCATCCTTGCGCTGGCGGTCTACCCTGATTAGCCGGTGGAGGATTTCCGCTTGATTCTCAATTCTGGGCTGTTGCGGTTGCATCGAAGGTCCTGTGGGGCGCTGCTGGGGACAATTTCTTATCTGATGTTCCAAACTCCCACACTTGAAGCAAGCCCCAAATCGGTTCGGTTGATGGCTCGGCTTCCCGATATTCTTTCTAGCCGGTGCGACGAATCGCCTACTTCCCGCCATCGGTTTCTTTCCGAAACGGCGGTTGTCCCTATTCTGGGCAAACCGAGATCCAGAAGCGGCTATCCTTTCCATTTGATCTCACTTAATGGCCTGAGCCCGTTCATACATTTCCCCATAATCACGGATATTCAAGGAAATCATCTGGCTTCTAAGATCCAGCTTCAATCCATCCCGGAATCTCCGAACCTTATCCTGCGGATTTTCAACCATTCTAGGTGCAAACTTTGACAGCCTTGCGAATTCTGCCTCATACTGGTCCACGATCATCTGCCCTTGGCGAAGTCGCATAAACTCCGCTAGCTTCCTTTCTTGGGCACTTTCTGAGAAATATTTTCCATAAAAACTTTCGGTAAACGCGGCCCAAGTCTGGGCGGTACCTTCCGGAAACACTCTATCTCTGGTGGCCTTCCACCAATCATTCACGTTGTCTTGCAACTGATATACCACCAATATTACTTTCTCAGCCTCGGTGCACCCCAATACATCAAAGGCCTTCTCTAACTCCTCTACCCATCGTGGTGGAGCCTCAGGGTCACCCCCACCATTAAACTTAGGCAGTTTCAACTTCAGAAACTGCTCCATCAATTGATGCATTTGTCTATTCACCGCCATCTGAGCCTGCCCTTGATTGGCATTATTTCCATGCGCAGCAGCAGCTGCTGCAGCCTCAGCAGCCCGGGCAATGGTGGCGGCCCTTTCTTGAGCCTGCCTGCCCATAATATTTCCTATTTCATGCAGGGTATGAATAACCTCCTCCATTCTTGGATCTCTGGCCTCTTGGCCCATAGCATTCGGCTGCCCTTGGGTTTCCTTTCCTCTTCTTCTCATCTTTGAAGTCCTTACTACCTACCTACCTGCTATAATTCCATTCAGGAATTAGAGACCTAAACCAAGCTAAACCGGTCTAAGGTCCTAGGCAGGGAACTAGCACAATAGCAATTAATCACTCAGCATGCGGCTAATCACAAGCAGCTCAAGACCTCAACCAAGGAGATACACGTACTTACCTCAGGTCCCGCCGCACCTGCACCTTACGGGTCAATTCACATATGCACTCAATCAAAACACAGACAGTCAGGAGGAACACGTAGCACAAAAGGTCTCCCTATTGGCTACCCAGGGTCATCGCTCCTTATCACTCCTGGCTTCGACCAACTTGGACCGAGCTGACCTTGCTCTGATACCAAATCAACGGGAATGTCACACCCCAAACCCTACGGCGTGCAACATCCCTGCCGAGGTCGAATTTAGCGTGCGACGTCCCAGGACTCGTCGCCGACCCAACACCCAAACAGAGATCATTGCACATGCGGAAGTAACGAAAAACACCCGTACAAATAAAACACCACGAGACCAAGGATAGCGCAAACGACAAACAACAAGATAACCAATAAACACTTGTACTAACCAGGGAAACATATACATTATCCATTACACCAAAATACACATATCCAAACAAAAGAAGGTCAGCGGCCACTAAGGTCAAAAAGGTAAGTGGCCCAGGCGATTAGGGATACTAACTAAGGTGGGGCTCCGGTCAAAAAGGTGCTGACCTGACCTAACTACGGGTAAGGCTAAACCTAAGGGACCCAGTCCAGGTCGAATCCCGAGGACTCGGAAGAGCTATCAGACTGCTCGACCTCGGAGTCCAGGGAATCCAGCTCGGACTCGGCCTCTGCCGACTCCTCCTCAAAGTCTATCCTCTCAGGCTCGCCTTCCTGCTCGAGGCCTTGTTCCATGGGCCCTGGCTCCTCATCCGCCTCCATCGGCTCCGGGTCAGAGTCCCCATCCATCGGCTCCTCGTCCATCGGGTCCGGCTCATCCACCTCCCAGACGACAGGTCCGGCGCCAAAACTTGAACTCCCCTCGGCTGTAGCTTCGGAGCTCGCCAGGTCTCCGTCGGGACACCGCGGATCCATCTCACCCAGCCCGTTGAACGGGACATCAAAAGTCCGAAGAGGTCCAAACTCTCTGGAGTGGTCCCTAAAGCACCAGGCTACGTACTCGTGGGTCTCATAGTACGTTTTCCCCACATCAACCCATACTATAGTATAATGCCTAATATACGTATCCCCGTTCCCTACGGGGTACTCGGTCACCGCTCTCTCTATCTGATGCGGGATCCCAAAACGTACTGGAACTTCTGACATCTTCAAGGCCGGAGGTATGAAAAGTTGGGTTTTAACAACAATGAGACGAATCTCAGCGAGTAAAACCCCCTAAACCTAAACTAGGCTAACATGCACCTCCTGACAGGTAACAAATCACATACAACTAGTAATAATTGAAAATCAATTGACCTAGGCCCTCGGGCCCAGATCGAGCACACAATTGACCCTGCAGGTTAGACAGTTCATAATAACACTCATGGCACATACGCGATCACACTTAGTCAAACGTACGCCATACGCATGCTCATACTTATTAATGCCTGCCTCACGTTCGAGTCACCGGTACGCACATGCTTGCACACATATGCCATCAATATGTTCATGCTCATGATCTGGTTCAATAATGCACACTCACACACTGCTCATTTCTCAATTAGAGTTCGACCCGCGTAAAACGCATCAGGTCTAACAATCAATACCAACACTTTATGGCCCACGTAAAACGCATCAGGCCCGGTGTCTCTAGCCCGCGTAAAACGCATCGGGCGCAACACTGATCTCCATATACGGGCCAAAACCCGCGTAAAACGCATCAGGCTGGCCGTCTTCCGGTAGAACTGGGCATCGTCCCGCGTAAAACGCATCAGGACTTATAGTGATCACACATGCACACAGCCAATTTTATCTGAACCCCGCGTAAAACGCATCAGGGCTATTAGGTGATCACATGCTCATGTCAGGCACGCATACTCGCACAATTCTCATCTCAAGCCAATGCTTAGCATGCGAAATGCATGGCCATGCAGTCCCGCACCTAGACAATAATATGATGTATAATGAGCATCCAATTCCCATCATATGCACATAGAGAATTATGCCAATTCAACGTGCATCTTAACATGTCCAAAGAATTATTCAATTCAAATCAGCCACGACATGCACAAATTAACATATTAACATGACCATTTTAAGCAATTCAATGCAATTAGGCTCCGGCATATCCTTGACACATAATTTATGCAATTAGCACGACACAATTTCGCACGCTCGAGGCCCGACATGCTACTCAATACTCGGCCACAATATACGCGCGACATGGCATCACGAAATTAACATCTAAATCAACACAAATCAGCCATCAAGAGGACATCACAAGACATGCTCGGAAGTTCACGATTAAACCCCAAATTGACCAATCTTAATCCCAATTAATCCCGATACGGACAGCCACAATTCAGCACATTCTCGGCCATTTTTCCACTTCCAAATCAGCACCATAGACTCCCATAATCAGCACATCAATAGCCTCCAACAATCAGCCACTAATCAAGCCTAAATTACCTTAATTAACCCCTAATCCTATCTAGAAATGCTTAATTAGCCTAATTAGGGTTTAAGGACTAATACTCACTTAATCCTAAGCTCCAAAGGGTGGCTGAACCAGTGGGGGAACGGGCGGACCGAACGGCTCACGGCGGCCTAGCGACTGCGACGAGCGGTGGCGGCGACCGGCGGTCCTTGGCGGTCACGACGGCGAAGGGGAGAGGGTGATGGTCGGACAGGGGAGAGAGAGAAAGGTGGTCGAGTGGAGGCGACGGATCACGCGGAGGACGGCAGTGATCGGCCTTGGCGAGCGGCGGTCCGGCGAGCGGCGAGCGACGACGGTGGCTCCTTCCACGCGGCCGAAGGGCTGGTTCGGCGGTCCTCACGCCGAACGAGGGAGAGAGAGACGAGACGGAGAGAGAGAGGGTGGACGGGCCGGTTGATGGTGGTGCACGGCGGGCGTGAACAGCGGCGCTCGGCGGCGGTGTCCCGGCGTGCTCGGTGGCTCACATGGCCGAGAGAGGAAGGAAGAGGAAATCGGCGAGGAAGAGAGGAGAAGGGAGGGAGTTGGCTGGTGGTGAGGTGAGGAATGAGAGAGAGACAAGGGTAATTATTAGTCTTAGGCAGGTTTGACCAAATTTTTCAAAATGCCCATCTTGCCCCTAACTTCAAGGGTTGAGATTAGCCAAGACCAAAATATCCAAGGGCAAATTAGAACTCAAATTTCTGAATTATTGGGCTGATATTATCCAATTAAATCCCCAAAATAATCTCCCCTAATATCCCAAAATTCGGAATACAAAGCATAGGCTAAGGGGCAAAACCGTCATTTTTCGATTTCGGGCCGAATTTCCATTTTTCGACTGTACTGATCCCAAATATAGTTGGCCACACTAAAATGACGTCGTCCTCGCAAAATAGTCGCGTTCATCCACGAAATTCGACGTCCAAGTCCGGATCCAATTTCGCGATCAAATTTGCTCAATTAAAATTTCAGGGTCTCTCACTAACGGGCGGCTGTTTAGGGGTTACGCCTATCTACCTAAGGTTACTCGAATCGTGACGGTCTCGATTACCAAGAGAACGCGAGGAATTATCGCTAGTTCCGGAGGTCGCGATAGTTCGGATTAAGTTCGGGATTTGTTTGCCACGCGTACTCTCGGTCGTGCGGAATCACCCGCGATCCGATCGTACGTCATTGGCCAAACTAAATCCACCACCTTCCTAGGATCGGCCCACATTGGCCCAAAATATTTCTTCGTCGTTTCTCGGAATCGGTGCCCAATTCGCGATCGGGTCCCTGGTCCACGTACCGTTTTTCCTAGTTAGCCATTCCCTTTCGGTTAGTATCCCGATAGTGATCAATTCCGGGCAAGACTTACTAAAATTAAATGATAATAATATCAATATCATTGATCCCGGAAATGGGTCGAAATTCAGGATGTTACACCATATGTACTGCTCCTTGGGCCGACTCCTCAGGCTCCAAGTCGAGCTCAACGTCCATAGGCTCAGGTCCCATGGGTTCAGGTGGTGGTACGGGAGCGGGTGCAGGGGCGGATACAGGACGGGTCTCGGTACTGGTAAGTTCACCATCGGGAGGAGGCACAGCTGAGGGATCCCAATCACCTACCCTGTCAAATGGGACATCAAAACTTCGGATAGGCCCAAACTCATCCAACCCGTCTTTGAAACAACACGCGCGTGTACTTGTTTGGTTGCAGCTCGGGTTGGCCCACTTCTACATACACTATTGTAGTACGCTTGATCCATACCTAGTTGTTCCCTATAGGGCATTCTATTGCCGAATTCTCCGAATGCATCGGGATGCCAAAACGTGTCGGAGGGTTATTCATTGACCAGGTCGGGGTTCTGAAATGGTTTAGTTAAACAACCATGAGAACACGTCTCAGCAAATAAACACCATAAACCCCACCTAGGTTAACACGTACCTCCAGACAAAAATAAGCATTTAATTCATATAATCCATAGTGCATATAACAATCACAGACACACTTACCCGGCCTTGTCACATACGTAAGCCCTGCACGTCAACTTAATCACGATAATATGTCAATCATGACGTGAACGCTCTAAATCACATGAAACACTCAATACATACTCGTATAGTCATGATAATCCGAATACTTGCCAAACTTAACTCAACATCTCGCATTCGTTCTTACAATCAAGCACACGTGTTCAGCTTATTCACAACCCGCGTAATTACGCCTCAGGTCCACTTTCGATCCACGGTCCACGTACAACCGTCTCATATTCACAACACTCCTTAGCCCGTGTTACACGCCTCAGGCTATGTCTCTTGCCCGTGTATCATGCCTCAGGCTCACCATCCTCTACCTACAACACAACCCGCGTAAACACATCAGGTTGGCGGTCTTCTAGTAATACCGGGCATCGTCCCGCATTACAGTACACGCCTCAGGATGGGCTCAATTCCCCGCGTTAAACGCATTAGGGATTATGTGATCAAACGAGCACGTCAACACTCCACATTTTATCTGGACCCCGCGTTACATTACACGCCTCAGGGTTTTTAGTGATCACGCGCACATTGATCCATATAAATTCATGCATATTCACATGCTCAAATATCACATCAACATGCCCAAATTCCACACAATTCAATTCAGCCCAATCCTTCCACACAACAATTTCGAATTTCACAAATTAATCCACAAACCGACACGTGTATTAGAACACCACAAGCCAATGATCACAGCCCACAACATACACATCCCACTATCATAATCATGCATAATTTCGGTCCCAAGGACCCTCAAAATTCAGCCACGGCATCACACAAAAATCCGGCACATATAGTCCACAATTCAAGCCATAAACACCTTATTCCGAATTACCAATTCCCAGCATGTGTTCACACTATAATCAGCCCTTATTTGCACTCTAAACAACCCCCAAATTACCCTAATATCAGCCACAATTCCAACCAAGACCAACTCAGCAAATTTGTCCACAAAACAACCCCTAAATTTGCCGAACAACACTTAAACTCGTCCGTTAATACCCAAAATCCTAAGTAAGGTTTAGGAGGCCACTTACTTAGGTCCTAAGCAAGGTTTAGTGGGCGAAACAGGTAGCAAGTCGAGCAAAACAAAGGTAGCAACGTTGCCGGTGGCAAGGAGGCACTGGCGGGCGATTGGCGGTCTCCGGCGTCGGTGTGGCTTGGGCGGCCGAACGTGAGGGAGGAGAGGGAGAGGGTGAGCTGGCCATATGGAAGAAGAGAGGAGGGGTGTGTGGGCGTGAAAATGAGGAAAGAGAGAGAAGAGAGAGAGAGGTTTATATAGAGAGAGAGGGGAAGTTGGGTTAGGTTAGTTAACTAGGGTTTAAGGTACAAAGTCAAAAAGGCTAGTTAGGTATCATGAAAGCCTAAGACCTAAGATGTCACCATCTAACTAAAAAGACCATCCAAACCTTCTACCTAACCAACCAATCCAACGGCCTTCGTTCATCTCAATCTTCAACCAACGGTCAAGATTCAAGGAAGGAGGGGCATCAAAGTCCATCAAATTCGTCCAATTAAAGAGCATGAAAAAGACTAAAACATCCAACTTCATTCCTTAATAACCTTTGCAACATTTCAGGGGCAAAACGATAACTTTCGATTTCCGGACGAATTTCCAATCTTCCTGACAATTCCGATACATAACAAGGATGATTATACTAATGGCAACATCGTCCAATTAATTGTCACAACATTCGAGGAAATTCGAAATCCAAGCATTGGGTATTAAATAATGTCTAATCGAACCAACGCGACTTGAGCGTATTTCTGACTAACGGGTGGCTTTTGGGCGTTACGCGAATTGACCCGTGATCGACACTAAGTCGAGCCACGTTTAAGCTCACTCAGATTGTGGCGACCTCAGTTGTCATGTAGTTACGAGGATCGATCGCTAGTTCCGACGGGCGCGATCGTTTGATATAGGTTTAGGGTCATTCGTTAATTCATCTTGTGGTCAAACGGAATCACCCGTGATCCACTCGTATGACAGCGGCGAATTGATCCATAACTATCCTTGGATCGGCCTACATTGGCTCAAAATGTCACCTCGACAATTTTTATGGTCGAAAGTCGGTTCACGATCGAGTTTCTTTGGTCGCGCTAGTTTAAATCCCTAATTAGTCTTTCCCTAACGGTTAGTATCCTAAGAGTGATCAATTCTGGGCGAGAATTGCAACAAGTGCGTTGATGAAATCATTCATTTTATACACCTAAGTGGGTCGAATTTCAGAATGTCACAGAACTTAAATATTATCTTGCGCTTGTGTAATAATAACATAAAAGAGATTAAAGAACTACGTTAGCAAGTGGCGTGCCTGAGACGTCACAACCGGTTTGTTAGCCGGTCCATACAAGTCACTTCCAATTTACTGGCCGAACTTCCACGGTTTGCTAGCCGGAGGCATCCCTACTCCAGGGCATCTTGGTTATTAGTCAAGGCATTCACTTCTGGTTTGCTAGTCGGACTTCCTGTCACCCCACCTAGCATCATTGAGGTTCTTGGTTTGCTAGCCAAGACTTCCAAGGTTTGCTAGCCTTTGGGCATCAAATAACATCTTCCTTTCTCACACATTTCAAGCATATCACACGTATGCAACAACAGGACATTCATACACCATGGGACTCATCTCGTTTAGCACAACTTTCACACGAAATGATACCATGTCACACCGAGCTAATAGGTGACTCGTCAACTACCCAAGCTAAACGCAAACAGAAATTCCAGAATTCAAGCTCACGAAGATGGCCCAAGTTTCACAAGTATTTGATATTGGATTAAAACCAAAAAAAACATCATTAGAAAGCCTAATGAGTATGGTTTCTATCGCCAGTAGACAAGGAATCAAGATTCAATCATCCTCAAGTAATAATTCATGAAATTCTAACAATAGGTGAAACAAAATAGTTTTGAGCAATGTTAGAAATCAAGACCATTACCTTAGTAAATGAATTTGAAAAATCATGAAATTTAAATATGTTATAGGAAAGACCATAAATAGCATTTTTCATGAAGGGTACTAAGTCCAAATCGATTCACATAAATGGCAATAAGTCGTTCAAAGTGAGGTAAAATAGACCCACTGGAAACAGGATTGAAACCATTCAAGAAATACCCATTTCACAACCCAAACCTACTCAAAACATTTTTAAATTTTTATATGTTCTAAACACGGATGTCCTTTACAACTTTTGTGGGTAAGAATGTCTAAATTCGAACTGGAAAATTTTATAAAAATTCAAGAAGACACAAAGGTCATGGTTTTACTGTATTGAACAGGTACAAATACGGTAAGGATTTAGGCCATCGTGCAAGCCATTTCAAATCAGAAAAATCTGAAATTAAATTATGTTGTAGACCAAGATGTCTTGCACAACTTTCATAGGGGAGTTTTGCAAGATTCGAACCACAAAAATCCCTATAAAATTGGAAAATAGCAAAGGTCCAGCAATCCCGAATCTGGAGATTAAACAATAGTTCAAGAAACAACCCAAACCTCAAACCAAACGAAATTTTGTTCAAGAAACACCCAAACCAGAAACTAACATCCACATGCACCACCCATCTCTATCAAGATTCAGCAAAATAAACTCACTATAACCAACTAAATCCACAAATCTCACATGCAACACCATACAACTCTAGAATCCTACATACAAGGATCTATTCCACAAAAACTCAACTCCACAACTTACAACAGTTACCTTTCATAACTTCTTCTCAAGCCCAAGCCAACCAAAGGGACATGCAACCAAGAAAAATTGAACCACAGCTCGCAACAACGTAAAGCCGAGGGTCTAGAGGATCAAGGGGAGTAGAATCTAGTCACTTCTCCTTGCCTTGAGCTTGCTAGAACCGGCTTCCTTCTCCTTTGAGTGCTGGCCGAGAATGCTTGACGAAAGAAAATGCAGAAATGAAGACGAGGAGGAAGTGAGGGGGTCGGCCAAGAGAGTAGCAAGAGAGAGGGAGAGAGTTTCTTGAGTGGTTCTTGAAAAATGAGGGGGAGTGAGTGAGAAGAGTTTAAGCGGAGAGGGAGAGAGAAAAATGATGATGAGCTCTCATCATGAGCCTAAGAAGTGTGATTGGCAAGCTTGCCATCCATGAAAGATCATTGGCTAAAGGGGGCGGCATGCATCATTAGAAGGCTTAAAATCAATTAAATTGCATGCAAAAATAGATTTAGGTAGCTAGCCATGCATGTACATATTAGGGTTTCAATTATGTCCTATGTTACTTATCTTAGGTACTTATAATACCTGCACAAAGTATAGGTTAAATGTCATCGTCCCAAAATTCCTCAAATGACCATTAGGAATGCGTTACTTAAATAAATTCGACCGCCGTCACTAAATAAATTTCCTTGACTTATAAATCGATTAGACAAAATTTAGGATGTCACAGAGTAGACAAGTTGTTTCCATACATCAAAGTGAAGGTTCCGGAATCTTACAAAAAACTGGAGTTTGTGAGAAAGTACGACGACACTGGTTGTCTCAAAACTCATTTGAAGTTTTACTCGGAAAAGATGACCCGATACTCAGATAATGTTTCCCTTTTCATCAATACCTTTCAAGATAGCTTGGTTGGACCCGCTTTATCTTGATTCATCAAGCTTGACTTCGAGAAGATTCACGAATGGGAAAACCTCACCGATGAATTCTTGCAACAATATAAGTTCAGCTCTTGCTAGAGAAGATTTTACGCGAGTGGAGAAAAGGAGGAGTGAGTCATTTAAGGCTTTCGCGCAAAGATGGAGAGTTATGACATTACAAGTACAGCCGTTGTTGAGCGAGAAAGAGACTATGCAATTGTTTATAAAGACGTCGCCTGCCTAACACTTCCAAAAGCTCTATAGTAATAGTTGCTTGACGTTCTCACACCTTGTGAAGGTTGGAGAGAAAGTAGAATGGGCAATCCGTGATGGAAGACTATCTGAAGGTAGCTCCAGAAAATTTCCAACCAAGAAAGACAAGGAATCTGCTGTTAAAATAACATTCATCCAAAACCCCTGTTCCTAAACTGCTTAATTGGTCATGACTTTACTCTTATGATCGTCGTTGTCCTTACAAACTCATAATTTTGTAACTTTTATTTAGAGGAGGTAATTTACTTTTGGCCATCGTAATTCGCAAGTTCTTTGGTTCCTATAATTCGTATTTTGCAAGTAATAGTAATATACATAAGAAAATCGTAAATTTATTCTCCTATTGCTAGTAAAATACCTAATTTAGTGTAACTTTACTTTCCAATTTGTAAATTTGTTCAACCTCTGAGTCCATAATTTTCTTTACTCTCTCTAATTTTCCTTAATCAAATATAAGTTTGATTACCTTTACATACGGAAATTTCCTTTATCGTCCATAAATTACGACTAGAAACCGATTTCATTTTTAAGAAGATCCAACGGTCCTCTTTTTATCCGGATTAATCTAACGGTTATACAAAAGCTATAGGACGGGTCTCTTAGGGTGCACATGGCAACGATTCTGTACCCGGGAACTGATTGTGTTAAAAAAATAATTCTTTTTTATTCTGTACCCGGAAACAATTTCTAAGTATTTGAAGGCGTTTGATAACTATCCAATATTTCTATTCTTAGAATAGAAAAAAGAACATAAATGCGTTTGGTAACTACATAAAATTTCTTTTTATTAATAATATTTTGAATTTTTTAATATTTCTTTCTTTTTTTTCCTTTTTTTTTCTTTTTTTTCTTTCTTTCTCTTCCCTTCCTTGGCCATGGCCGGTCACTGTTGCCGGCAACCGGCCACAGGCTAGGGCCGGCGAGGGCGTCGCGGCTCTTGCCGCCAGCCTCACCGGTCGCGACGGCGAGGTCGGCCTTGCCGTCGTATATGCAAGCCGCTCTCGCTGGCCCTGGCCTGTGGTCGATCGCCGGTGACCGGTCGCTAGCAGCCGGCGGCAGGCCAAGAAGAAGAACAACAACAAACCAAGAAGGAAGAAGAAAATCAAGAAGAATCAGAAATGGAAAAATTGTTCCAAAATCAAGAAGCTAATTTTTTTTTTCTTGATTCTATTCCAAAACTGATTCTGGAAATAATTTTTTGCAAATTTGTGCCCAATCACAAAAAATTTAACAAATGGATTTCTGTTCCCAAATTGATTCTGAAAATAAAAGAACAGAAATTTTCACTATTTAGTAATTTGCGAAACGGGCCTTAAATCCAGCCTTGGCCTCACCAAGGACAGGTTTAGGTCCAAGCACGGAACCAGGGAATTCTTCTCATTTTTCAGGCGGGCATGAGAAAATTCCAGTTCTACCCTCCAAGATCTCCGGGATATTCAACCGTACCACTAAACAGTCTCTCTTCCTCCCTCTCTCGCTCGCTCTCTCTCTCTCTCTCTCTGGCGCTAACATCTTGTTTCTCTCTCCAACTACTGCGGGGG
Organism: Syzygium oleosum; assembly: GCF_021117445.2. Taxonomy (NCBI): domain Eukaryota; kingdom Viridiplantae; phylum Streptophyta; class Magnoliopsida; order Myrtales; family Myrtaceae; genus Syzygium; species Syzygium oleosum. The sequence continues at coordinate 1,214,893 of NW_026607529.1, forward strand.
CACAATCAAGGGCGACCAGAAGAAGAAAATAGAACCCGAAGCTAAAACCCTAAACGAGCTCGCGAACGACGAAGCGAGGCCCTAGTCGAAAGCACCTGCGGGTGAAGAAGATGGGGACTCTGGGGAGAGCGATATACACCGTCGGGTTCTGGATTCGGGAAACGGGTCAAGCCCTCGATCGCCTCGGCTGCCGCCTCCAGGGCAATCACTACTTTCAAGAGCAATGTGAGTCGCCCTCCTTCGATGATTCGATCCTCCCATGTTCTCTTCCCTGTGATTCGTCGGAATTTTCCCTCCGCGCGCGATGCATAATGACGGGTTAGGTCTAGCGGAATGCAACTGGGTTGGATTCTTTTCCTCTCGCTTTTCCCTTATCACTTGTTTGATGCGGCTGGCTTTTCGTTCTTCGCGTGATTGCGACGATTCCGGCCTGGTCACTCAGTGACTAATTCGTGGAATTGTGGGGGGCTTTATTCATTGTTTTTTGTTGGGTCACTGTTAACTTCGACTTCAGCGGGATGGTTCTGTTCGTAGTTGTAGATTTTCTGTGCTTGGAGCTGCAATTTGTTGGAATCGCTAACCTATTCTGTAATATTGTAGGGTGCTGTTTGTCATAAGGTCTTGTTAGGGAAAACAGTTGAATTGAACTTTTTCTTTTTTACTTGTTACTAGAGGCCGGTATGTCGGCCGTCTAAGAGACTCTTCCGTGCAATTGTTATAATCCTTGCCTCGTTTCTCGGTGCCTGGCTTCTCTTGCTAAGAGTCTCCTAAGGTGTAATAATTAGTCAATTCTTATGGGAACAGAGGATTCTCTGGCAAAATGATGATTTAAATAAAAAAATTTCTTTTCTTTCAAATCCTGTGAATTTGATGTGCTTGCAAATTGCTTTTAAAACATGTTAACTTTCAAAGAACACGGTCAGTGGTTGTACCTTTGTAAACAGTTGTCTTTGTGGGCATTGTTATTTCAATATTATGTGAGTCAGGTATTTTTTACATGATGAACTTTCTTGATGCATAATTTACTGAATTTGTGATTCAATTGGTGAGTGAAGGGTTTTTCCAAGGCACTTTAGGTTGCTCTTCTGGGGACAGACTATACTACTCTTTTATTGGTCAGACATGGGGAATGCCCTTTATAGAACTTGATTGTAAATGTTTGGGATAGTTTTGAAGGAACCTAGCCAACCTTTGATATTGCAAGTTTTCCATCAGCTGTAGAGTTTTTAACCGTGAAGTTATGGACTTTGACCATTTCGTTGATGATGCAATATGCTTAATCTATAATTTCAAAAAGTTTATCATTGTGCATGCTGAGAATTCCATGGATTTATTTTCTCTGGTGACTTTCTGCTGGGTACAGTGCCGAGCATTCATTCCATCTTTTTTTTTTTTGGCTGTATGTAGAACCTTATATTGGAAACTCATGAATAAAAGCCTTATTGACATTCGGTTCGTATTCTCTCTTACAAAATGAGCTTACATGGTAATCCATCTTTCAGTGTCGAGGCATCGAACTCTTATGAATGTATTTGATAAAGCTCCTGCGGTAGACAAAGATGCATTCGTGGCCCCAAGTGCCTCTATTATTGGAGATGTGCAAGTTGGGCAAGGATCATCAATCTGGTATGGCTGCGTTTTGAGAGGTAGGAATAATCAAGCCGTACTATTTATGATTTCTTCTACTTCTTCAAATGTATAATTCTGAATTCAATTATGCGACCAATTGCAAAGAGCCTTGTTGCCTTTGTTTTATTGGTTGTCCTCAAATAATTATTCAAATTCTGATGTTTGATACATGTCTTCTTTACAATCATTCTTACTGTCAGAATTAAATTACAATTTCACCAATGAGTTTCGACTTTCTAGCCTCAACGAAGCACATAGGTTTTCTAGGTCTTTTGATTATTTGAAGAATGTCTAGCCGATTAAATCATTCAAGTTTTAATAAAATCATGCTGGTCAGATGAGCTTAATCAACCATGTTCCTTGTCAGCAAGTCATTTTAGGATAGGGGAAAGTTAGTTTTTAGACTATGTAAAGCACATCATATGATGATCAAAGGAAGAGATTAAAACCAGGTTTTTTTTTTTTGGGGGGGGGGGGGGGGGGAGGAATGGGGGAGATGATCCTGGGAAAGCTCATCCTAGCCCATGGCCATTAATGACGGTTGTGATAATCAGGCAGAGATTCTACTTCCTTCAATGAAAAAGACCTATATTTCATCAAATTTGTTATTCTAGAGATTGTACTTTCTTTGAGCTTCCCTCATTGCAATGTATCATTCATGATTTTCCTCTCTAGGAGATCCATTTAATTGAAAGATTGAATACAATGGGGTTTTGGATTTCTGTTGGTTTTTGGATCATGGAAATTCATGGTGGAGTTGGATGAATTGGGTGAGACGGTTCTCTTGGAGAAGCTTATTTGATGTAATTTTCTTTAACTGAAATGTCATATCCAGTGAGGTTTTGGAGTTGTGTTGGAAGTTCAACGACAAAAATTTGTGGTGATGATGGATTAAATGGTATGTTACTGCAAAAAGAGGAATTGATTTGGTATAATTTAAACACAACACCTTTCAGTTGAATCTCAATTTAACCATGAGATCAGGAGTTATGTGATTGAGGCTTCATGAATCTCCATGTTATAATTGTATCTCCAAAATATGCTCAAGAACCTTCATAACTGGTAATTGGAGATTAAGCAACTGAGATGTGGATCCTTTGCATGAGCTCCTGAGTGGAGGAAAGATCCTGGACTTTAATTACTAAAACGAAGAAGCTTTACCAATGTTATTGTTTGAGTCTCCTTGAAATGAGTTCATTTACCTCTTTGGTTCCCCTTGTCACGCTTCCAACATCTTCATGAATACTTCCTCAGAGCTCTTTTTTGTGGCAGTATTGTAGAAGTTTTTAAGTCTTTACTGCTCAAGTAGGGGTTGCCCAGAATATGGATGTTGCATTTAATTTCTGGGACTTAATTTACACAGTGTTCTTCTTAATAAGTTTGTCTAATAAGCATTTAGAATTTTTTTAATCTCCTAAGTAGTTAGAATATTTTTAATCTCCTGAGGTTCAATTCTGTAATTCCTGGTTATTCAGGTGATGTCAACAGCATCAGTGTTGGATCCGGAACTAATATACAGGACAACTCTCTTGTGCATGTGGCGAAGTCTAATCTTAGTGGGAAGGTTCTGCCAACTATCATTGGGGACAGTGTCACCGTAGGTGAGTTGTGCAGTGGCTTGTGTATGTGGGAGGCTTTTAGTTGTCCTAATTCTTATCTTATTCTGATGAGTAAATTTGGTCTGGGCAGGTCATAGTGCAGTTTTACATGGTTGTACTGTTGAGGACGAGGCTTTTGTTGGAATGGGAGCTACACTTCTAGATGGAGTTGTTGTGGAGAAACATGGAATGGTTGCTGCTGGAGCACTTGTGAGACAGAACACCAAAATTCCATCTGGGGAGGTATATTCCAGTCTCCCTCTGCAATAGAGTATGTTTGATGATGAACACTTGTCTGACGGAAAATTTTTAACTTGCTCTTTAAAGTAATTTCTCGTGGTCATTGTCTGATATACCCAGGGAACAATTTATGACAATATCTATAGGGTAAGCGGATTGGTGGTTTATACTATTAGCATAGACAATGTTCAGAGGTTCTAACTGTCGATCCTGCAGGATGTGGAAAACCTGATTGACCTAGCATTTGTATATCCCTGTGCATGTTATGTGCTACATGTAGCTGTAAACAAACAATGTTTAAGAGAGCATTGTTTGCCTCTGCTTTGCTTGTAAGACACGGGATTTTCCTGTTTGTAATCTTTTTATGGCTGGGATTGGGAGCTGGGATGACTGATCTGATCTTGGAGTCCTTGTGTTTTGATGTGATGTGCCTTTAAATGCATATGGCATCCTTTTACATGACAGAAGAATTGTCTTGTCATTTATCAAATTCAGGACTATATTGGTTTGGAAGTGGCGGCTTGCATTTTGTCTACGGAGTCCTAATATGTCATCATAAAATCATGGGATTGAGAACGAATATTCCGTACATCTTAGTAATTATTATATAAATGAATTAACATTTAAGAAATATAGCAATTTCCCTTATCTTATATTCCGAAGCTTTATTTTCTGCATTTGCTATGTATATTAGTTGTTAGTAACTTCAGTCTTGATTCTGTTTTAACAGGTGTGGGGTGGAAATCCTGCCAAATTTTTGAGGAAGCTCACTGAAGAAGAAGTAGCCTTTATCTCTCAGTCTGCCACCAATTACTCCAACCTTGCACAGGTTCATGCAGCTGAGAACGCAAAGCCCTTTGACGAGATCGAGTTTGAGAAGGTGCTTCGCAAGAAGTTTGCTCGTCGTGATGAAGAGTATGACTCAATGCTGGGTGTTGTACGCGAAACTCCTCCAGAGCTTATTCTTCCAGACAATGTCCTACCCGGTAAGGCACCTAAGGATCTACAAAAGTGAGATCATTGTAAGTCCTTTCTTTTGGCTCAAATCATGAGTTTTATTGCCATGGATATTGTCGTGTGCAAGCACATGAAGATCATTTCTTTTGCAATAAGTACCAGACACATGCCAGGGTTGCATTTATGAGTTCAATCTCTCACAGACGCTCATCATGTGGATTTTAGATAAGTAATTTTGCTTCCGGAGAAATGGATCCCTTGTAGCTTCATGTATGTTGATCTTTTCAGTTGCTTGCACCCTGGATGTCGTCAAGACTTGTTGTACTCTAGATTTCTTCTTTTCGGGAATGGCATGAGAAATCTTCTCTCGTTGTTGGCATAATGTTGTTCTAGACATAAGCGGTATCCCTACCTTTTTCTCACCTTCATAGCCTTAAGACATTGTAAATGTGGAAACACCAATAATAGATTGGAGGGATGAAAAAGCACAAGCAAGGGCAGGCTCAAGTTATCCCTGACAGTAGCTGAGAATTCGATCATTATTCCTCGCTATTCTTTTAAAAGGCTGATATTTTCTACAAGTCTTATGGGGACTAGGGCCGGTAGGTCAAGCGGGTAAATAAATTGAATGGCTTACCTAAACTATAATTGACGGGTGTGTTAGTGATCTAATTTACGAGGCAAATGGGTGGAAACAAAAGGAAAAGAGGAAAATGGAAGGAAAAGAAACTGAATGCCTAGATAGCATTCAAATTCATTATGTGCTGCGCAAAGAAGTATAGTGCCTAGGGGTGCCAAAATCGAACTGAAAAACCGAATCGAGATATGAACCGAATCAAGCCGAATCAAATATTTGTGAATTTTCGGTTCAGTTCGGGTTTCGGTTCGGTTAATGAAAATAACCAATATTTTTAGGGTTAATACCACGAAAAACCCTAAACTGGTACACTTGTGACACATTTACCCCAAAGTATTTTTTTGACCATAAAAAACCCCAAACTGGTACACCTGTGATAATTTTACCCTGAACTATTTTTTTGACCACTAAAAATTTCAAACTGGTACACCTGTGATAATTTTATCCTGAACTTACCACAAAAAATCTCAAACTGGTATATATGTGACAATTTTACCCTGAATTAAAATTTTAATATTATTTTTTATTTTTTTCGAATTTTTATTTATTTTTTATTCTTTTCTTTTCTTTTTTTTTTCATCTTCAAACCTTGGCCGGTCGCCGGTCCGGCGACCGGCCAGAGGCGGAAGCCGGCGAGGGCCGCCCTCGCCCGACGCCGGCGAGGGCGGCCCTCGCTGCGTCGGGCGAGGGTCGCCCCTTGCCACAGGGCGAGCGGGGACGGCCCTCGCTGCGTCGGGCAAGGGCCGCCCAACGCCGGCGAGGCCGCCCTCGCCGGCTTCCGCCTCTGGCCGGTCGCTGGATCGGCGACCGGCCAGAGGTTGAAGGTGAAGGAAAAAAAAGAAAAGAAAAGAAAAGAAAAAAGAAAAAAATCACAAAAATTCAAAAAAATAATATTAAAAATTAGTTCGGGGTAAAATTGTCACATGTGTACCAGTTTAGGGTTTTTGGTGGTATGTTTGGGGTAAAATTGTCACAGATGTACCAGTTTGGGGTTTTTTATGGTCAAAAAAATAGTTTGGGGTAAATGTGTCACAAGTGTACCAGTTTAGGGTTTTTCGTGGTATTAACCCATATTTTTATACCAGTTCGGGTTGTATCGGTTCAGTTCGGCCCATAAACCTAACTTAACCGATATTGAGAAGCCCTTCACGCTTATAAGCTTACTGTCTCAAACCCTAATATAAATTGTCTCTGTACTTGCCTTTTCTCTGCTTCCCTTGCAACTTCATCTCCAGATTAGCAGCCGCATTGTGCACGATCGCCAATCAACCACTAAACCCGACCACGGACACAAGCACCGCCAGCCAAGCCTCCGCCTCCTCCAGCGAGGCCCCATATGGCGTCATCCGAAGCTGGGTCGCGATGCTCAGTCTTCTCTTTCTTCCCTTCTCTACTCACCCTCTGCTTTGGTTGCCGCCACCACCGAGTCTCGAAATTTTGCACGAGCTTTTGACTCTTGTACTCAGCCGCGCTTGACCAAAGCCCTAATCTCGGATCTAGGGTCGCCCAAGTCCTAGATCTCGGGATTTTGTGCTCGCTCGACGCCGAATCGAGGTTGATTGGGTCAGCAATGGCCGAAGAGCGGAGGCGGGCTCATGGACCTGAGCTGTAGACGATGGGGGAGGTGGGAATTCATTGTCATATAGCTTGAGATTGGAGGTTTTGCTGGTTAAGACTCTAAAGTGGAAGGTATGGTGGTGGCCGCTCGTGGAGTTCGGCTTTGGAGTCGCCGGAGATGGTGGGGTCGAGCGGCGGTGTGGTGGAGGCAAGGCAAAGGAGAGCGAGGGGAGGAGAGTGTGTGTCACACAATTGTGAAGACAAAATAGGAAAATCAAAGCAGGCCAAAAAAAGGGGAAAACCGAAAATCCGAACCAAACCAAACCGAATCAAACCGAACCGAATTTGAGTTTTCCGTTTGGTTCGTGTTCAGTTTGGATGCGATTCGGTTCGGCTAAGCCACTATCTTTAACAGTTCGGTTCGGTTCAGGTTTCTAGGAAATCCGAACCGAATCGAACCGTTGACACCCCTAATAGTGCCCGTTTGCTTTTGAGGAATTTCCAACATCCGCTTTTATTCTCATTTGACAATGAAAAGCACACCATGAAACCTTGTTGGTTAGATCTTGGAAAATGATTCTCAAATGACAACGCAATTTCAGTTTTCAGCTACTAGAATGAAAACACGGTCTTGGTGTATTTTATTAATATCTTTACCATTCCTCGGTTTCCATTTTCTGCGGCCCAAAAAGCAAGTCACTGCATCTTTCTTTTTCTCATTCATTTGAGCTTCCCGGTGACTCTCGGTCCCGAGCTTTAATGGGACTAGATCGTTATAATATTTAAATATTAAATTTCGCATTTATTTAATAATTTAAGCTTTTAGAATAGTAAGCAGTGGTCTCATAAAATATTAAGTAAATAAAGCTTGTCGTTGGGTCATCCAAACTTAGATTGACTCTACCAGTAGTGAGAAACTTTGCGGACCTCACGGCTTAGCTCTTTGAAGACCGAAGAAGTGTTGAGTTTGCGGATAGTGAGTACATTCAAATGCTCACGCAATATGTCTCGTGAAATAGAATACTTGTGGATTCTTTGTTTTATCGAATACAGATTACATATACTCATTAAATGATAAATACTTGTGGATTCTTTGTTTTATCGAATACAGATTACATATACTCATTAAATGATAACATAACCAAACATGGTTTTACAAATTTTAAACCGAAAGAGAATTTTCAATTGGACTTCCAGGAAGCGCTTTGTTTTTTTAACGACGAACAGAAAAAAATGGAAAAAAAAAGGATTTTCTTTATATATATATGTATATGTTCATCAGAGAAAGAAGTCTTCGTAACGTAAATTTTTAAGTAATATAAGCATCAATGTGCTCGAGTCTAAGGGGTACTTTTATATGTAAATAGATCGTATTATCAATTTTATCTTAGGGCCTGTTTAGTAACGTTTCTGTTTTTCTGTTCTTTTGTTCATAACAGAAAAAGAACAGTAATTCGTTTAGTAACGTCAGTTAGTTTTTTATTCCCTGGAACAGAAAAGTGATTAGGAAATATATTTGAAACAGAAATAAGAAGTTTTCTGTTTCTAGAATAAAAAGAGAAATAATAGAGAAACAAGATCAACTCTCTCTCTCTTTCACAAGATATTCTCGTACTAAACTCTAAACCCCAAATCCTAAAACCTAAAATCCTAAACCAAAAAACCTTAAACCTCAATACCCAAACCCTAAAACCCATAACACGAAAATCAAAAACCCCAAACCCTAAACCTTCTAAATCTCAAATCCTAAACCCTAAAATCCGAAACCCTAAACCCCAAAACTCCTAACCCGAAACTTTAAAACCTAAACCCTAAAATCATAATTCGAAACCCTAAATCCTAAAACGTTAAACCGCAAAACCCCGAACCCTAAACTATAAACCCTATACCTTAAATCCCAAAGCCCAATACCCAAAATCGGAATCCCTAAATCCTATACCTTAAATCCCAAACCCCAATACCTAAAACTCGAATCCCTAAAATCCTAAACCCAAACCCGAAACTCTAAAACCTAAACCCCAAACCCTAAACCATAAGATCCAAAATCTAAAACCCAGAACCGCAAACCCGAAACCTCAAAACCAAAATCCTAAAACCCTAACCCCAAATCCTAAAATCCTAAAATACTACACCCTAAATTGCAATTTCCTCGACCACCACCCGATATTTGATTTGTCTATAAGAAGTAATTTTCTTTGTAATTGTATTAACATCATCCAATTCTATATCATAATATATTATTATTCTATGTCTAGTCCAATTTTATCTAAACATGAATTGTTAAGTCCCCTAAATTGCAATTTCCTCGACCACCACCCGGTATTTGATTTGTCTATAAAGAGTAATTTTCTTTATGATTGTATTGAGGTAATCCAATTCTATATCATAATATAGTCTTATTCTATTTCTAGTCCAATTTTATAAAAACATGAATTGATAAGTCTCCACCAACAATTTTATAATTAAATGAAAAAATTGGGAGTAGAAATTTTTAGTGTCCTATCAAACGCATTTATGTTCTTTTTCTATTCCGAGAATAGAAATTTTGTACAGTTACTAAACGCCTATTTTTGCTCAGAAACTTGTTTAGGGAATAGAAATAGAAAAAAAAAATTGAACAGAAATTGTTTCTAGGAATAGAACGTTGCTAAACAGACCCTAAATATTTACAAATTTGCCATTTAGGCTATCTTTTCTTCAAAAACCTTAGTATTTCATTATTTTTGTTTACAAAGAGATGGATTAAAATTTTCATAGAATGAAAATGAGCTGAATATATCTTCTCCTTTGCATTATAACTAACTCAGGCTCCGTATTTTTCGCGAATGATGTGACATTTCTAGAAAATGTTTTCCAAGAAGACAATATTTTTTAGTATGTGATGAAACCTAAAAATGAACTAGAAAATATTTTCCGCCGTATGATATGAAAAATATTGTTTGATTTTTCTCCATGCACTCCTTTTAATAATTTTTTTAATTTTTAATTTTCTTTTTGAAAAATCGAGTTTTTAAATATTTTTCTTAATCTTTTTTTATTTTCTTTCTTTTCTTTTTTTCATAAAAAAGAAAGAAAAGAAAAGAAAGAAGAAAAAATAAAAAAAATAATAAAAGGAGTGCATGGAGGAGAATGTGTTTGGTCTGGGTGAAAAAAAGAGGAGGAAAAATGATTTCTTCTTTGAAAAGAGGAAATCATTTTCCCCACTTTTAAATTTGTTTTTTCCATTGACGGAAAATGTTTTTCTTGACTTGTTTATTTTCTGTGAACCAAACGCCGGAAAATTCATAAAACTTTTTCATGGAAGTTTTTTTTCGTAAAACAAATGGAGCCTTAGTGAGTTGCCAAGCGAAGTCCACTCTCTTAAGAAAATTCTTTGCTAGAGATAGAGAAATATGTGGGTACAATAGAAGAGAGAAGTGCTCTTACTAAAGAGGTGGCCATATTGGTCAATGAAAAGCTTGATGCTATAGAAAACGAAAGACAAATAGTTAAAAAGGACAGGAAGGGGTTATAAGTACCCGGAGGTGTTAATACAGTCTTTAGCACGATTTATTACATAAAAGATTCAAGATTGGCGAACTGTGCACCGAATTGGGAAAACGATTCTGAAATCAAAGCGGGAATAAAGATCTTGAGTGATAAGGTGCGCTGAAGTTGGGGTAGTTAGCTAGGAAACACCCCTATGCATGTGAATGATTGATTGTGGTTGAATAGGTTAAGTGCTCCTGTTTGTTTGTGATCACTGACCTACTCTTGTGTTGTAAAAAGTCTTGTTAGACTATTGATAGCAAAATAAGTGCTTAGGACCAGGCTGCGACCGCTGAGGAAAAAGGAAAGTCCCATCAGGACGCCACGACCTCAAAAGAGAAGTCCAAGTAGGTTCCCCTCTAATAAGTTGCAGTTCGGTGTTGAGCCAAAAGAAGGCTGTTGAATTTTGACATAACCCAATCCGATGAGGGCGAGGAGTGATTGCCGGGGCAAGACCTGATCAAGGAGCGGCTCTTGGCTAGGAAGTCGACGCCGGGGCAAGAAGCCTGATCAAGGTACGGCTTCTAGCAAGAGTGGTCGGCGGGGGTAAAGACCTGAACAAGGTGCGGCTCCTGGCAGGCTTCTAGGATGGCGGGTAAGAAAAGGGATAAACCAAACTAGGTACTGAATTGAAAGTAAGATAGGAACTGTTACTTAAAATGATAAGTGTGATCTTCGCGATTGTTACAAGTAAGTAAATTATGTTGAGGAAGATTTTATCAGAGTAGCGCAGTGGAAGCGTGGTCAAGCTTGCTACACTCTAGTATGTTGGATCGAGGTCGGGGAAAGACAGGTCGCTGGTCCAGAGCTAGTCCACATTACAGTGGATGCTCTAAAGGTACCAAGGTAAGATAAGTCCCAGGTGGGTAGGATTTTTTGAAATTCGAGAACGAAAAGGGAATTGGCCTATCGGTTGGCATTGCCATCGAAACTTGCTCAGGTACATGTTGTGTTCTATGTATTGATATTGTGAAAGTGTGAGCCCGATCCGGCACGGGTACCGAATTTTTCGACGAGGTCGAAGTGGACAGTAGAGTGTCCAATGCTGAGGAGTAGGTGCGGATCGTGGATTGTAAGGAGCAAGTGTTGAGAGGTAAGGTCATTCCCTTAGTTAAGGTCCTATAGTGTCACCGGGGCATAAAAGAAGCCACTTGGGAGAGTGAGGAATTGAGGAAAAGTTGATACCTGCATTTATTCGAGGAACCACGTACGCATTTAAATTTCGAGGACGAAATTTTATTAGAGGGGGAGATTGTCACATCCCGATTTTTGGGCTTGGGAAGCCGCAGGTAAATGGTAATAAATTGGGCGAGTAATACGACCTGAGGGTCGGTAATGGGATTGTTAAGATTGTTTTGTTGCGGAAAACCCTCGGAAAATAGGGGAAACAAGTATGATGCGGGGTTGTGATTTTGACATCGATTAGTCAATCTTGTGCACCCCGGTTGACCCGAGTTAATTGTAGGTGGAACCAGTATTTTCTGAGGACTTAGATTGGCTTCACGGTTTGGAAAATTGTAGAATAAACCAGAAGATAAGGTTGGACCAAGTCAAATCTTCTTCTCCAAGCCATATTAATTTGCTTGGACTTTGAGGCCTCTCGTCATGATGATATGCAATAAATGAACGAAGACTTTGAGGCCCCCTTCATCATGACTTGTATTAATTAGTTGGACTTTGGAGGCACCACCATCATGACATGCATTAATGGCCATAAGACTTTAGAGGCATTTCATCATGTTATTTTGTCCATTGTCCATTAATGCAAAGATTTCCAAGATCAAGTTATTAATGGCATTTCATGATGATATTTTGGCTCTTGTTCATTAATACCGAGATTTTCAAGATCATTTCATTAATGGCTTAGATTCTCAAGATCATCATCATGACTTTTGTCTTATATTCATTAATGACTAAGATTTTAGGAAGATTTTGTAATGAGGGCGAAATCTAGGAAGATTTGGTAATGATGCTATTCTGTCTCTTCTTTGCTTGAGCCACCATAAATAGAGGAAGCCCTCCCCTCTATCTCACACCATTCTCACGCCTCTCTCTCCATTCTCACACACACCACCAACCTTCTCTCTTGCTTCTTTGCTTCTTGTTCACGTGGAGAAAGAGAAAAAGAGAGAGAGAGAGCTCACCGACTAGCCCGTGTCTCTCCTTGTTGTTAGGTCAATAGGAAGCCACATCCAAGGCCGTGTGTTCGTGTTCAAGCCCGAGAACCGCCGAGACTCCCGTGTTCCTTTCTTGTTCTAGTTCTATTTCGTAGTGTAAGTGAATTCCCTAATATCGGGAAAGGATGTTGAGATGCGTTGTGACGTGGTTTGCTTGGACCGTTTCTCGGTCGTTTGGTTGGTCGTAGTTGGTTCATTTTCTTAGTCTGATCCTGTTTCATGTTTGATGTTGTTTTGAGATAGAACCGAGCCTTGGTTGGTAAAGTGTACATGATGTGGCCATGCGTGATGTTCTCTTGTTTGAACTTTGCTATTGATCTGCCATCGATGTAGGTGCGGTACGGGCCGACTTATGTTAACGGCGATCGATATATCCTCACTTGATATTTGTTTTTTCACTTGCTGAGTCTCCCCGACTCATTCCCCGTTGTTTCCCCTTTTTCAGGTCCGTAGGATGGCATCTCCCCCAGCCCGCGTTGGCAATCCCGTGGAGCAGAGAGCCGAAGTGTTCACCGTGATAGATGTCAGTGAAGACCGCGCCTGCCGCCGAATCACGACGCTTGTGATGTTCGATGAGGGCCTAACGGACTTGGTGCCTCATCCGTACGTGGCGTGATATCGCTATGCGAACGGAGAATGGGTTGGATCCCTATGTGGGTTCAACGGTGCTTTGGCGGGCCGGCTCCGGGATAAAGTCACTGGTGGGATGTGAGATGGCCAGGCGGACGGGACCGGGGTGGAGGTGAAGAAGTGAGGAGTGAGAAGCCGTAGTGGGTATAGGACAACCCAAGCCGAGTTTTGCTATTCATAGTGCGTGTGAAATATGTGTTATTTGCCATAGCCCGAAGGGCTTGTTAAAACATGTTTGCATGTCCTGTAAACATAAGGTTTGCTCATGATGCTGTTTGTTTTAATCCCGCTGTTGTTCTTAATGTGATTGTCCCGAAATTATGCTTCCGCTTTTGTTTAAAGAAAGATAACAATGAACGGGACGTCACACTAATGACCCCGAGATGGGGGCGTTACACTGTCAATATAGAATCAATCACATGCTAAAAGTCCATACTTGTCCATAATAAGCTAGATACACACTACTTTGGTAAGCGATTCCAAACTCGTGATATTGTGTTTATGCAATACCTAAGCCAATGCTAGGCCACGACCATGGCTAGCAAGTTTGCGCATGGAAACTTGCTTTTCATATATATATATATTGCTGGTTATAACATTGAACATATATGCACAAGGTAATTTTGGCCTTTTAAGGGTGTTTACAAAAGGGCTATTTTTACCTCAAACCCTGATTGAAGGAAGCTTCGTTCAACCATATGTTTGACTGTTAGAATTATAAACTATACACATCACCCATATGCAAACATAGCTATAAATAAATGTGAGTTATATTCATGTTTGTAATTGGTAATTGAAAGAAGTTTCCTCCAACTAGAGATGAAAAACACAAAATTAAAATTAAATAACTAATTTTCGGATTACCAAATATGAGCAAATCTCTTTGACGAATTAGTTTCTTTTCGTCGTGTTTATGTAAGATAACTTAATTAGAATCAAACATTAAAGTACAATGTTTTTATCTCTTCTCTATTTTCTGGCCTAGATACGATAGAATAGTCATTCAGTTTAAACATGATCCAAATTCAGTCCTCCTCCTATGTGGCAATATGTTCTTTGTCTCAAAAATATTAAGCTTGCAATTCCCTATCCTGTCACTCTCCCGCTACAACTTCTAATTTATATCAAGTCCTCTAGTAATCTCTCCAATTCATCGATGATGAAACAGTCTCAAACACGGACTGTCCCTAAATCAGCCGTTTTCTTTTAATTTAAGCTCTGTTTGTTTCGAGAAAAATGTGACGTTTCCAAAAAATATTTTCATGAAGTCATTTTTAAGGAAAATAACATTTTCTGATGTTTGGCTAAAATCTGAAAAGATCCGGAAAATATGGAACCCCACTCGGATCAAGATAACTTTTACTTGGTTTGGTGAGGAAATTTTGCCTTTTATTTCCAAAATAGAAAAAGAAAAATTTAGGAATCCTCTCTCTCGACATTTCACTCCAGACGATGAAGAAGCAGAAGTTGGCGAAATCCAATTGGCCTCCGACACCATCACCATCCTCTTTCAGCTTTAGCTGTCAATCGATCGTCTACCATCTCCTATTAGTAACAACCGTCATCCGTCAGACCTCCCTCGCTAGCCATCACAGCTAGGGGTGTGCGAAGGAACCAAGAATCGCTCGGACCGCCCGAAACCGGACCGGACCAGCCCGGAACCGGCAGTTCCTGTGAGGACCGGTCCGGTTCTTTGTTCTAATTTACTAGAACCGATGAGTACTGGTTCAGTTCCCGGTTGTAGGCATGGAACCGCCCACCCAAACCGGACCGGTATAATATATATATTATTTCAACAAAAAAACATTTTTAGAAAAATAAAAACCATAAAATCCCTAATCTAAAACTCGACTCTCAACTTCCATCAACTCATGACCACGCCTTTAGCCATTCATCGCCTCCCTCTCTCATTCTCGGTCACCTCCATTTGCGTGAAACTTAGTGGGACCGGTTCCATGGATCCACTTGGGAACCAACGGACGGTTTTCGATTCCAATTTCTCGGAACCGGTCCTTAGTGGGCGGTTCTCGGCTCCATGTTAGGAACCGCCCGTCCGGACCACACTCACCCCTAATCACAGCCTCAACCGTAACAAAGCAGAGCATCGACGCTTATCACTCTCTGAAGCTTAAAGTGTGCATAAGAGTTGAGGAACCAAGCTAAGCAAAAACACACACAGACCAAGAAAACCTCTCTATTCTTCAGCGCTCTGGATCAAATCCAGCGTCCTCACTCATAGTTGAAGCCAACCTTAGTCGAATATCTTCATCGAGTAATCTCGTCGCAGAATTGTTTCATTGCCTAGCTTTGTATTTGCGAGATCCTTGGAATCCTTCATCGATTTTCATTAACAAAAGTTGATACTCAATGCTAAGATGTCTGATGAACTGCCTAAGAGAAAAGCAGATTGAATTTCTTTGTTTTCATCAATCCACTCGCTGTCACGGCTAGAAAAGAAGGAGGAGGAGCTCCAGAGGCAGAGAGAGATGAGCAAGAAGACAGAGAGGAAGAAAGAGGGGGCCTGTGGCGATAAAAAGAGGAGGGAAGAAGTGTCAAAAAAGTCCTAAACCTTTTGCATTCGTGCCAATTGAGTCCTAAACTTTTTTTTTTGTGTCAATTGAGCCCTCAACCTTTTGTTTTTGTGCCAATTCAGTCCTTCCAGCTAATTTTGGCTGGATTTTGCTGACGTAGATGCTAGCCGCCGGCACTAACGTATACAACTTTTAATTATATTTTAATATTTTTTTGAATTTTTACTTATTTTTTTCTTTTTTTCTTTTCTTTTACCTTTTTTTCCCTCCCTTCCCTATTCCTCTAGTCGGTCGCTGGACCGGCAATCGGCCAGAGGCCAGAGGCCGGTCGGCCTCTGGTGAGGCACACTGGCCACTGGCGAGGCTCGCCCTCGCTAGCAATGGTGAAGGTGAGCCTGGCCATGGCTGGACGAGGCCTAACCTCGCCGAATTAGGCAGGGTTAAGCCTCACCCGGCCATGGCCAAGCTCGCCCGGCCCTCGCCAGCCCAACGCGAGACCGCCCCCATGACCATCCGGCAAGGGTGAGCCTCGCCCATGGCCAGCGAGGGCGAGGACCTCGCTGGCCTATGGCCTATGGCTAGTTGCCGGTCCGACAATCGGTTGGAGGAAGAGGGAGGGGAGGAAAAAAAAAGAAAAAGAAAAGAAAAAAATAAGTAAAAATTCAAAAAAATGTTAAAATATTACTAAAAGTTATCTTCGTCAGCGCCGATCGTGCCACATAGGCCAACCCGCGTCCACGTCAGCAAAATCCGGCCAAAATTAGCCTGAAGGACTGAATTGACACAAAAATAAAAGGTTTAGGACTCAATTGACACAAAAAAAAAGTTTAGAACTCAATTGGCATCAATGTAAAAGGTTTAGAATTTTTCTAACACTTTTCCCAGAGAAGGAGGCTAGGGCTACACGTGAGAGAGTTAGTCGGGGAGAATGTTTTTCGTTTTTCAGAAATCAGAAAAGCAGTTTCCCCTATTTTAGAAGACCTATTTTACGTTGATGGAAAACATTTTCCTTGACCAGTTTGTTTTGCTTGTGCCAAACACCAAAAAATTCAAAACATTTTTTCGGAAGTGTTTTTTATGAAACAAGTGGAACCTTAATGAAAATTTTCCATTATCTGCATCACATGCCATTAAATTGTTGCCATTAAAACTTGCAATTCTACATTATACAAGGATAATACGATCGAAATTTCTTTTTGGCGAAAGATTGCATTTACATCAAATAGCAAAGGCATCAAGTGAAAGACCATTGCATGGAAGAGTGTTGACACATGATTTTTAGCTCTTTTTTATTTTCCAAATTTTCAAAAATATCAAAATTAGGACTAGGAATCTTGGCCAAGCTTAGAAACCTACTTCTAAACCAAAAATAATTTTTTTAGCATTTTCCTACATTTTTCCTTAATTTCTTTTAGTCAAAATAAGTGAGAAAATCAAGAAAAATAGCAAATGGAATCAGAAAATTCCATAACAATAGTCATTAGTCTTCTTTTAAATCCAATTTCATTAATACATCATCAATTTTGAAAAATCTCAATCGGGTATGTGTTTTTCCCAAAATTGGACAAAATCAAATCCGAATTGAACCAAAAATGCAATTAAATCTTTTCTAGTCATTTTCAAGTCATAGTGTCTTCACAACAAATGATTCTGGGACCTTGAATTACATAATGGTCAGTCCAATTGCACAATTTTTTAAGAAATCAGAAAACCCCAAAATTCAATTGAAAATTAAGAATTTTGAGCCTAAATTGGAATCGTGCCCAATATGAAATTGTCAAAACATTAGACCATCGTTTCTAGGGTTAATCAGATGTGGGTAATTCAATTTTGGCATCAATTTTTCCTAATCAGGTCATTAGGACATCAAATTGAACAAAACTCTATTAACTTGAATACAAAAATGCGAAAATTTTGGACATGATTTTAACAAAAAATGGGAAAAATCACATTTTTGGGTTCAAAATGTGTTGAGGAATTCAATTTTGCAATTTAATTTGAAAAAAATCGATCGAAATTGAGCTCAATTTGAGTTTTTAATTAAAACCGAGCCTGCCGGGTCGACCGGGTCAACCCGACCCGACCCGACGACCCGTCTTCTTCACCCGGTTTACCCAAGAATGCACAATAAACCCAGAAAAAACGGTTCTTGCCCGAGACTTTGCCGACTTCGTGTGGTCAATTTCGCACGTGAAAATCAAGTTGGCCAGCTGGAAAATATCCGGCTGGCACCAAAGAATCATCCCAACCGATTCATGGTTGGTTAATAACAAACTTTGGGCGGGAATTTTGATCAACAAAAACCAAGAAAAACTGAACATTGAAGGGCGAAGCTGTTCGACGAATTGCCATAAAGAGAGAAGAGAGAGAAATAGAGCGAGAAACGAGAGAAAATCGATGAACAGAGTGTGTTGAGATCTCGAAGGCCGAGTGATCGGCGTTTTTCCGCCAGCAAATCGGTCCCGATCGTGGATCTCCATACTTGAAGATCCTGTGTCGAAGCTAGTCATCGGAACCTGAAAATCTCGATCGGTTAGTGAGTTCAGACCATTCCCGGTGAAACAGAAGCTTCAGGATCGAAGCTCAAGTACCAGGGAAGGGCTCTATAGCTGCAAATCATCTCGAAAAAGTCATTTGATTGCCGAACGGAACAGGTAAAAATCGTTCGTTGCCTCGGTTTTTACAAATTTCCAGAATAGGTTTTAGGTTCGCTCGTGCATATTTCCTCATGATTTTGTTATATTGGATGTCTAAAACTTGTTCTGATCACCTCTTGTTTGTTTGTTTGTGTTCTGAATGATCGAAAACGCATTCAAACCGAGTCGGCCATGATTGTTAAGCTTCGCCGGAAATTCCAAATCTCGCCGGAATCTGGAAATCCTTGCTAAAGAGTTGTCACAACTCTAAGTCGTTCAAGTAGGTTTTCTTTGACCTTGTTTGATGATTTGGTGTTGATTTGAACCGATTTAGACGGTTAGGGCGATCGGTATGATGATTTGCATTTTTGAGAAATAAAGAAAAACAGTTTGCATGTTAGGGTGTTTAGGTTGATTTTTCGTCGTCTGACGAACGTCCAGCGATGTTCTAAATAGGTTATGCTGATACTAGATAACATGAACTTTAATCGGAACAAAATGGCAAAATACTAACAGGAAGGTCGCCGACAATGAGCTCAAATCGGCGACCTTGATAATGTTCGAATTAGAAATCTACCCACCAACTGTTCAACCGAATGTCCCAATGGGCAATGGGTGAAACGGCACTGTTTCTGGCGTTGTGCCTGCCGGAGAAGACGACCAGCGACCGGCGCCGTGACACTCGGTTCGGCTGGACCGAACCGGGTTGGACCGGGCGGTCCGGTTCGTTTCCCGCGCGAAATTTAAAAAAATAAATAAATAAATCAAAAAAAATTTAAAAATAAAAATCAATAAAAAAATTTCATAAAAAATAAAAATTCATAAAAAATGGAAAATTCATAAAAAAAAAGTTAGAAAATTCATAGAAATCAAAAAAAATTCAGAAAATTCATAAAAATTCAGAAAATTCAGAAAATACAAATAAAAAATGTGAAAAATTTAGAAAATCAATAAAAAAATTCGAAAATTCGAAAATTCATAAAAATTATCAGAAAATCATAAAAATCAATTCTCGGTTAATGAAATTCTCAGAAATTCAATTTCCGAAAAAAAAAATCAAAAATTTCAAAAATTAACATAATGGTTCAAAAACACTGTGGCCAACCTTAGAAAGTGAAATTTGAATTTTTGAAAGTGCCCAAATGTCATTTTTAGAAATCTCAAATTTAGGGGTTATAACCCCTAAAAAACCCTAAAATCCTAAAAAATGTGCAAATCATGAAATAAATAACCTTCTAGGGCTTCATTAGGGTTTGGATGTTTTGATTGATTTTCATTTTTAGAGACCATTTAGGATTGATTGATTTGATTGACATTGATTGCGCATTTAATTCTTGATTTATTTTCCTGTGATTAGAATGAATAGAATTAGTAGGTAAGCCTCGGAAACTTGCATGACACGTTAGACATCATATCGTTCTTAGGTACCGAAAGGGTGCTAAGGATCTCGATTTGGGATCATTAGCGTAACCAAGTCCCTGTACTCAGAATCTCTGGTTCGTTGAATCGTGGTATTTCTCTCATACCTCGATTAGGTTTCTAGTCTACCGACCAACAATGACTAGAGGCGACTCCAAAATCAGAAACTTAGACCAAATAGGAAATTACCACCCGCTGTCACGTAAGGTATGGTCTGGGAGAGACCCTTACACGGAAATACGTCCTTAGCGCGCAAATCCCGAAAGTCCCAAAAAAATAAAAGCGCAGCGCGACAGGCTTGGTGACTCCACTGGGGAGTTACTTTTTCTAAGTGGACTTAGGCCTAGATAGAACGATACGCTTGTGTTTTGTGCTTACAAGGATCCCAGGTACGTCCCACTAACGATAACGTTAAATGGTTTTGCAGGTGGGTGGTATAAGGGGTGTAGTCTTTTGCTAACCCTTGTTTTGCAGGATGGTGTTGAGATTGAGGCTCCGTTCGTTTGGCGGAAAATATTCTCCTTTTGGAAAATATTTTCCCGGAAGTCATTTTCCTGGAAAATGTTTTCCCGGAACATAATTTTCCGGTGTTCGGCGACCAATATGAAAAAGTTTCGGAAAATATTTTTCGCGCGACCGGCGGCGGCGGCGGGCGACCGGCGGCGGCGGTGGCGGCGACCGGCGGCGGGCGGCCGGCGGCGCGGGTGGGCGGCCGGCGGGTGACCGGCGACCGGCGGCCGCGCGGCGGCGGGGGCGGGCGGCCGGCGACCGACAGCGGCCGGCGGGCTGCCGGCGGCCAACAGCGGTGACCGGCGATCAACTTCCTCTACCGCGGAAAACATTTTCCCTCCCATGGGCAATTTTGCCTTCAATTTGGGGGAAAATGATTTCCTCTTTGTGAAAAGAGAAAATCATTTTCCTCAAAACAATGAAGGATTTGGGGGTGGGGAAGGAAAATGTTTTCCCACGAAAAACATTTTCCGCCCCCGAACACCGGAAAACGCGGAAAATGTTTTCCGGAAAAATATTTTTCCGCAAACGAACACAGCCTGAATGTGGTTTGAATGAATTTTAAAAGTGCTGTTTAGTCATTAATTGCTATGCATGCTTTTAAATTGCTTTAGCACTACACCATTAGCACACACCACATGTGGCCCAACCCCGGCTACATTTAGGATTACCCTTAGGAGATATGTGTTTAAGCGAAACTATGAGCCGATTGCTCATGGGATTGTTTAAATATAATACCGATCACCGAGGTGAAATAATATTCCTTTACTTTAGGCCGATTGCCTATTGGAATGGAATCTCTTGTCCATTAAGGTGGTGACCTTAAGCCTTTAGCATATTCTACCCTTTTAGGCGTCAAAGCTTCACTGGTTGCATTCGCTTGTCTTTGTGGTTGGTATACCTAAAACCAAACAAAAATATTCCGGTAAGCAAGTATCGTTCCTTTCCATTCTTTTACAACTATGCATGTTAGTTGGCACATTTTCAAAAAAGGCCTAAATGACATTCAATGCTTGGTCTAAATGCCATTTCATATTAGAATGTTTGATTAGGGCGTCATACTCCATTTGACCATTCTTTTATTCTTAGATGAAATGTATAGGTCCATGGCGGATTTTCCATGTAATTCAAGTGCTTATTCGTTCATTTCAATGTATTCAAAGTTGTAAATCATAGTTTAGGACTTTATGGTCTAAATGAAGTATGACAGAATGGGCATTTACATCATACATTGAATTTGTCCATGATCTCAAATATATGCTCTTGTAAGGTCTAAACGGACTAAAAACGACATTTGCATTACTTTCTAGGCATGCAAGTGTATTTTACCTCCGTCTTACCTTAAAAGAACATATAATTGAAATGGAGGCATTAAAATCAATCGGTAATCCATGGTGAATAATAATCAATTTCTTTTACATGTTGTAGATCGAAATGGGGAAACTAGACATACAAGTCATTCCGATTCCAAGGAATGAGCTTTTGGCATGGTGGGTAAACATGACAAAGGATAACAAAGCATACGTAAGGGAAAGGCTCGGGTATTTGTTCAAGGCTCGAGTTGCCTAAAATGGGACTTCTCCAATATGCTCTTGGCGGAAACCATCATTTCATTGAACAAATACCAAAATCAACAAAAGGGTGTACTGCAAGCTTCAGCTGGGTTACTTTCTGTGTGGTTTATTTCCCATATTCGACCTTGGGAACGTTATATGCCCATTCAAGAGATCGATTTATCTACCAACCCTATTGAGAAGTATTTGAAACTCCAAGATAAAATGCTAAAATACTCTTTTCATGAGTGGGCAAACTTCGTTAGAGCATTAACTCCCGATCAGTTTCAATGGAGAATTCAATGGCCGAAGATAGTGAAAGCTCAAATTACTACCCAAGACAGCAATTTGGTGCCGTTACTTGGATTGAGCGGCGGAACTACTTATTACCCACTAAGAGTCATACGACAATTCGGAATGGTTCAACAAATTCCACCTATTTGGCATCCTGAGGAGTTCACATTTGAAAAACCACAAAAATCCCTATCGGAAAGGGAAAGAAAAGAGCTGCGAACAAGGGTTGATGGTATCGTGAATTCCTTGAAGAAATCAACCAAGCAAATAGTACAATGGCCTGAAGATTTGGAGAAAGAAATGAAACTCTTTTCGGCGTCCAACGAGTATATAAAGTGGTTGAAGGCTAAGCGACCAATCGACATTGAACCCTATGTACCCTTGAGTGTTACTACTCATTTCGATGAGCCATATATCCCAGAGTATATTGTGCCAAGCACGTCAGGTGTAGAGCCGTATGTTCCCGAGGAGGTTGTAATCGATGTGGAAGAATGGGAGACATGAGCCAAGGAATATGAAGAAGCTGAAGCTACCTTAGCTAGCAAGAAGCCTAGACTTGTTTAAGCTAGTGTTCCCCTATTTTGATGAATAGCATTGTAATAAAAATTTTCAAAATTGAAATAATTGCTTAATGAACAATTGCTTAATGAAGTTTCAAAGTATGTTTTGTAAAGAATCACCATAGATTACAATTCTTTGAATTGTATGATTCCTTGAGAAAGACATTATTGAAGAATTTTATGCAAAGCTAAGGCTTGTATGAAATCTCTTATCCTTGACAATCTCATGAAATCATACAATTAAAAGAATGTAGGGTTTCATGATCATTTTACTATGCTGATATCGGGTCTTTTTACAAGACAGGTTGTTTAGCAACGGAAGGAAAAAGACCTCGAACTCGCTTGCAAATAAGAATGGCGAAAGAAGAAACTCGTACTCGACTAGCTGAGGTTGAGAACCAAATGACCCAGATGGCCGCCATGATGGCAGAAATGAAGGCTTTTATTTTTACATCCCGTGGACAATATCCTACTACTCCAAATGCGGGAACTTCAAATGCTACTGAAACACCGATTGAAGAACCAGTCAGAAACAAAGAACCGGTTCAAGAAAATCCTCCAAAGACTACGCCTGAGGTGGTAAATTTGGAAGACGATGACCAAATCAAGAAGACGTCCAAAACAAAGGATGAAGAAGAGGCCAAGAGATTGGCCAAAATTGAAGAATGCTTAGCAAGTCAAGGCTATGAGCTTCAAAGGTTCGACAAGTTCTCGCCGTATGCGAAGGTGATTGTTCCAGAAAATTATAAAGAACTAGAGTTTGTGAGCAAGTATGATGGCACTAGTTGTCCCAAAAGCCATTTGAAGTATTATCTCCATGGTACACAGCCCTCGACATAGAAGACTTCACTGAATGGGATCACTTGGCGGGAGAATTTCTTCGCTAGTACAAGTTTAATATTGAAGTACTCCTAAATAGAGAAGATCTCGTCAGAACCGAGAAACGGAAGAATGAAGGGTTCAGAACCTATGCTCAGAGATAGAAAGCTGTTGCCTCACAGGTAAAGCCCGCCATAAGTGAAGACGAGCTCATTAAGCTCTTTCTAAAATCATTGCCAATTGAGTATTATGACAAACTTCATGTATCAGGCTGTCAAACATTCACCATGTTGGTAAAAGTGGGTGAGAGAATTGAATGGGGACTGAAAGAGAAGAAGGCTCAAGAAACAGCAACACGAAGGCCTTACCCGGGGAAAAAAGACAAAGAACCCATCCGATAAGTGGCTATAGTGTCTAGCCCAAATACTCATCAAGCATCATTTCCAAAGCAATCAAACGTCGCTTGGAAAAACCCAAGGCAATTCGAGCCAAATAAAAGGCCCGTGAGGCAATACACACCATTGCCCCGACCTCTGTCAAAGCTATTACCAATGCTTCTAGAAAGGCATTTGGTGGCCAAAGAAGTACCGAGAGACAATCCTGCAAGATTTTCTTGGTACGATGAATCAAAAACCTACACCTATCACATGAGAGAAAGGGGACATGATTTAGATAATTGTCCCACTCTAAAGTACAAGGTTCAACAGCTCATTGACAAGAAGATATTGAACTTCCAAGAGCCCTAGCCAAATGTACATCAGAATCCTCTTCCTGAGCACAATACAGTAAACATGATCAAAGATGAAGAAACAATGATCAAGTCTGATGATGAAGATGAATATGAAGTCAAGATTAAAGCTTCTCGATTAGGAGATACCCACTTTCATCAAGAAGCGCTCCTAAAAGGCAAGATTGTAGACAACTTGGGAGAAGACTCCGGAAAATATAACTTCCAAGTGAATATACCCCATTGCCATGGGCATTCAAAGATGAAGTAATTATGCCTGATGGCTGGGGTGGTATGGATGACGAAATCTATCCTGAGGAGAAAGTTCCGTCTAAGAAAGAAATGCTCCAAGATGAAACAGATAAGGATGAAAAGGAGAAAGAAAAAGTCCGACGACAGGGTGAAAGGCGTTTCACCCAGAAATCATCCAGGGAAGGCAAAACCGTAGACTTACTCGGTCAAGACAGCGGTAAATACAATTACCGTGTCAAATATACTCCACCACCATGGACATTTAAAAATGAAGACATTGTATCTGATAAATAGGGTGGCATGGATGAGGTCCCGATCAGCCAACTAAATCTCGAAGAAAATAAAGATCGAGAAGAGAAAAAGAAGAAAAAGATTCGCCGAGGTGATAGGCGATTTACTCGCAAAGCACGAAAACAAGGAGAAGTTGTTGATTTTCTGGGTCAAGATAGTGGCCGGTATAATTACCATGTCAAATATACACCCCCTCCATGGGCATTAAAGAACGAAATGATCACACCTGATGGTTGGGGTGGAACGGATGCTGACGAAGCCAATAGAAGCATGGTATCCATGATTACACCATTTCTAATCAAGCTTGATGAGGTAGATAAATATAAGGAGGAGGAAGGTCCTGTCGAACCAATTACTATCCAACTTCCCATTGATCAGCCAAGGATCGAAGAAGAAGAAACACAGCCTGTGATTATCACTCTCTCTCCAAAAGAAAAGTTTAATACTAGGCGTGTACCTTGGGATTACTCTCGAAAAGAAGTCGATGCCATAACCCGATCAGGGAGATGCCATGTCCCGAAAGAGGATGAGCACGAAAAGAAGGGATTAACCGAAGAAGATGTCAAACAATTGCTTTCAGTCATGAAGACGAGCGAATTTGAGGTAATTGAATAGCTGAGAAAGATGCCGGCACAGATTTCTCCGTTGGATCTCTTCAAGACTTCAGAAAGCCACAAAATGGTGCTTATGAAGCTTCTCAATGAAGTGCACGTCCCGGAGACAATTAATGAAGTACAATTGGAAGACTTTGTTGGCACTATTCTTCTAAAAGATCAAATTGTCTTCTCCGATGAAGATTTCCCAATCGACGGGCGTTCCCATAATAAGGCGCTATATATTGCCGTCAAATACCGGGGCAAAGAGGTATCACGTGTGCTGATCGATAATGATTCCGCACTTAATTTGTATCCACTGAGCACACTGCATTGCCTGGGAATTAGCGAAGAGCTTATCAAACCATCTAAGGTAACTGTGCGTTCGTTTGATGGAATGAAGAAAGACGTTATTGACGATATCGAGCTCGAGGTAAACATAGGCCCTGTGCCTTTCTTAATTGATTTTCAAGTAGTAGATATTCCGAGGACTTTCAACTTGTTACTCGGAAGACCTTGGATTCATATGGCTGGTGCTATTCCTTCAAGTCTCCATCAGAAGGTCAGGTTCGTCATTAATGACAAGATGATCACCGTACACGGGGAGACGGATTTTGCCACTTATAAAGAGAGTGCGATACCGTATGTCGAACCCGAAGTAAAAGAAGAACCAAGTTATCATTCCTTCGAAATGATCTCAATGGTGCAAATTCCTGCTGATTGCATCATAAAATCCCCAGAGTTCTCAACATCATCCATTATGTCTGGAAGGGTGTTATGCCAGTATGGATTTACTCCCGGTAATGGTCTTGGATCAAAATCCTAAGGAATCAAGGAACCTATCACTCCGCTTGCTACAAGAATGAAGCACGGAGTAGGTTATATTCCAGATAGCTCTAAAGATCACCATGGAGGCCAAGGCCAAGGTCGAAAGAACCATGGATGCTGTAGAGGCCGAGGTGATCGCATCATTAATCCATCCATATGGAAGGGCAAAGCTAAAGGGCTTCCCTATCATCAGATCCACATCAAGAAAACTTTTCTTGGACCTTCCAAGCTACTTCAAGAAGAAGACTTACATGCAGAGGAAGAATCTGTTCTGCCTGGTTTATTCGAAGAGAATACCATCAACGTTATCGTAACCGAAGCAGAAGATACCTACGCACTGGAGTAGGAAGATTCTCTTGAACTTTTGCTATTAGCCTTTTCCCTTGCATTTTGTCGATTACAGTTTCAAATTTCTTGTGATTTCATTTGCAATTTTAGTTCAGTTGCAATTTACATTCCTGTTGATATAGATGTAATTACGTTTTTCAATTCAATAAAAGTGGTCAAATGTTTTGTTAAGGACATGTAGAAATAAAACCAAACCTATGATGAATATTATCCTCATTCGTGAGGCTTGAGGCTTTGGGTTTCTATATTGCTCCTCATTGCGAAAATGATTTTAAGAGCAAGGAAGTCTGATGATATGAAGACTAGCTCTGTCTTTATATTCTTTTAAAATAAATTTCAAAATAAATTTCTAAAAGGTTTTTCATAGGACCACGTGCATTACTTACTTCGTATGCAATTACTAATCATGTTTGTTATATGTCAGGCATGAGCATTCACATACCCATAATAGGTTCATATGTGGCCCAAATCTTTCCAAGGAGATCACTTGCGATATTGAAGAGGATAACGAGAATGAGGAACGAGTCAGAAAGGAATGGATTCGTCATGAAAAATCAAAGCCACTCACATTAGAGAAAACGATCACTGTTAATCTGGGCAATAAAGAGAATCCCAAAGAAGTTAAGATTGGAGAAAGTCTTCCCTCAGCAAAAGCAGAAAGAATCACAGATTTGCTCAGAGAATATCAAGATATATTCGCATGGTCTTATGCTGACATGCCAGGCCTTGATCCGAGCATAGTTGAACATGCTTTGCCAATTGATCCAAGTATTCCACCAAAGAAGCAAAAACTGAGGCGAACGAAGCCGGACTTGGCAAAGAAAATAGAAGAAGTGATGAAATTGCTCAAAATCGGTTTCATTGAAGTAGTACCATATCCAGAATGGGTTGCCAACATAGTACCAGTAAAGAAGAAAGATGGTCGAGTACGGGTGTGCGTTGATTATCGCGACCTAAATAAAGCAAGCCCTAAGGATGATTGCCCACTTCCACATATTGATGTATTAGTGGATAGCCATGCTGGGTTCAAAACATTTTCATTCATGGATGGTTTCTCAGGATATAATCAAATCCTCATGAAGAAAGAGGATAAGAAGAAGACATCCTTCATAACACCATAGGACACATTTTGTTATAAGGTGATGCCTTTCGGTTTGAAAAATGCTGGTGCCACATATCAAAGGGCAATGGTAACTTTGTTCCATGACATGATGCACAAAAAAATCGAGGTATATGTGGACGACATGATCGCAAAATCCAAACAAAGAGAAGATCATGTTGAGGTGCTTCGCAAATTGTTCGAAAGACTTAGAAAGTACAAGTTGCGACTGAACCCCAACAAGTGTGTATTTGGGGCAAAATATGGTAAACTGCTAGGATTTATGGTCAGTAGCAGGGGTATCGAAATAGATCCATCCAAGATCAAGGCAATATACGACTTAAAGACTCCTTCTACGGTAAAAGAAGTGAGAAGCTTATTAGGGCGATTAAACTACATTGCCCATTTCATCTATCAGCTTTCTAAGATTGCTAAATCATTCTTCAAATTGTTGAAGAAAAATGCCAAAGTGAAGTCGGATGCGGAATGTCAACAATCCTTTGACAAGATTAAAGAATATTTTGTGTGCCCACCAGTGCTGGTACCACCAATCCCTAGAATTCCGTTGATCGTATATTTGACGATTCACTATGAGTTATTAGGAGCGGTGCTTGTACAAAGAAGATCAAATGATGGTAAAGAACAAGCCATTTATTACTTGAGCAAGAAGTTCACAACATCATAAATGAACTACCCGGCAGTCGAAGAGACGTGTGTTATATTGATTTGGGTATTACACAGATTAAGACAATATACCCTCCATCATCAAATTTTGCTAGTAATTGAGAACGATCCGATCAAGTATCTTCTTGAGAAATCCTCCTTAGTTGGGAAATTAGCAAAATGGCAAGTCTTGTTATCTGAATTTGACATCAGAAGTTCATCCCAAAAGTCAGTCAAAGGACGAGCAATAGCAGACATGTTGGCGGAAAATTCGCAGAATATTGCCAATCCTGAAGAGCAACTTGATGATCATATATTGACATTGGTCGACGATAAATGGACCATGTATTTTGATGGTGCAACCAACTTATCTGGATCAGAAACTGGGGCAGTACTGATCTCTCCAGAAGGCCAACACTATCATGTATCTGCGAAATTGGTATTTCCATGCACCAATAACATCGCTGAATACGAAGCATGCATTCTCGGCTTATAATTAGCCCTTTCAATGAAGGTAAAGAGGTTGCAAGTATATGGAGATTTTATACTCATCATATTACAAACAACTGGTGAATGACAAACTCGAGATGCCAAACTAATTCCTTATCACAGATGCTTAGAAGAGATGATAGAAAACTTCAAAGAAGTAACATTCGATTATCTCCCAAGAACTCATAATCATTTTGCAGATGCTCTTGCAACTTTGTCATCCTTACTACAAGCTGAAGATGGTATGGATATAAAACCATTGAGAATTAATATTCTTGAACAACCAGCTCATTGCATGATGGTCCAAGTAGAGTTGACAACAAACCATGGTATCATGACATCAAAAGGTATCTTCAAACAGGAGAATTTCTTGAAGAAAGCCAACTAGGTGACAGGAAATTTATAAGAAAGATAGCCAATAAATTCTTCCTCAATGGTCAAACCCTTTACAAGAAATCATTTGATTCAACCCTACTAAGATGTGTGGATGCTACAGAAGCTGAACAGATCATGAAAGAAATTCATGAAGGTGAATGTGGACCGCACATGAATGGACATCTTCTAGCCCGAAAGATTATGAGGTTGGGATATTATTGGATGACAATGGAAACAGATTGCATCCAACACGTGAGATGTTGTCATCAATGTCAAGTTTATGGAGACAGAATCAATACACCACCAAATGAGCTACATTAAATATCCGAACCATGGCCATTTTCAATGTAGGGTATCGATATGATCAGTCCAATCAACCCCAAAGCCTCAAATGGGCACCGGTTTATCCAGGTTGCTATTGACTATTTCACTAAATGGATTGAAGCAAACTCCTACACGAATGTTACTGCCAAGAATGTTGCAAGATTCATTAGGCGGGACATCATTGCTAGATTTGGAGTTCCAGAAGCAATAATTACAGACAATGGCTCAAATCTAAACAACAAGATTGTGGATGATTTACTCGAACACTTCCACATCCGACATCTGAACTCATCCCCATATCGTCCACAAATGAGTAGAGCAGTTGAAGTGGCAAATAAGAATATCAAGAAGATATTGGCCAAGACAGCTGAAAATTATCGTGATTGGCATGAAAGGTTGCCGTATGCTCTGATTGCATACCGAACTTCAATTCGAACATCAACTGGAGCAATCCCGTTTTCCTTGGTTTATGGAATGGAAGCAGTGCTACCCGTTGAAGCAGAAATTCCTTCATTAAGGATACTATCCAAATTGAAGCTTTCAGAAGCTAAATGGATTCAACAAAGATATGAACAACTCAACATGATCGATGAAAAGAGATTAAGAGCTATATGCCATGGGCAAGCCTATCAGAGAAGAGTAGCTAAATCCTTTAACCGAAAAGTGAAACCAAGGCATTTCAAAACAGAGGATTTAGTAGTGAAGAAAGTCATCTTCAACAATTCAGATCCTCGTGGCAAATTCACTCCGAATTATGAAGGTCCATACATTATCAAGAAAGTTCTTCCTGGAAGAGCATTGATTCTTGTAGATATGGCAGGAACAGAATTGGCTTATCCTGTAAATGCAGATGCTGTCAAGATCTTTCACCCATGAAATGAAGACGAACATTCAAGAAGAGATTTGGGTTACTTTAGAACATATGCAATATCATGCATATCATGCATACCATGCATTTCATGAACATGTTTATCTGTTTTGCAGAAGAAAGCAAAAAAAAAAAAAGTCCGAACCAGTTGGTGATTTCAGAATCCCCAATGGAGTTATCAAATAATGGAGTGAAGTATTATTTCCAATTCAATTTTTCGTTGATATTCCCTAAATGTGCTTTTCTTTTTATCATCCCTAGGGAGACAAAGAAAAGAGAGCAACAAAAGAAAAATCTCCGGTGGAACCAAAGCAAAAACATGTAACCAAGAGGGATCTTGGTAAGTTGATCAAACAGGTATCCCTAAATCGTGAGAACATGTGTTAAAGAAGTTGCCTTTCTAAGAGAAAATCGAACTTCTTCTTCCCCAAGCGGAATGACACTAAGACTGAGCAAAACAAAACAGATTGTTTTGAAAAGAAAATACCTCGGAAATGTTTCAAATCAAAAGTTTTGAAACACATTTTCTTTGAGAATGCATTAAGTATCAAAATTCCCTAAAAAGGGATAATTTAACAAAGGGCTTTGAAAAATTTCAAAGAAAAAAGTTTGAATCAAATCGAATGGAAAGACCTTCAAATGATGAAAGGTAAGTCATATCCAAACACGTCCCCTATACACTCAAAGTCAAAATGGAGAAGTAAGTGAGAAAAACTCATCCGAAGGAAATAGGGGATTTTCGCAATGATTACATGGATTGAAATGATGAAAGGCAGTCGTTTCACTATCCCAAACACATGATTATCCCTTGCAATTCAATTTGAGCCGAAACAGTGGAGAAGTTTTTCCAAAACAACCCTGTTAAGAACCACCCCACATTGGGGCAAACCAGGAGGTTTGTGATTGACAGCTATGGAGAATAGGATCAGGAAGGATTTTATTGCATACTCTTGCATTAATCTTCCTGTGATAACTTCAGATGAAGTCATATGAAAGCTCAAGACATTCCAAGAGGAAGAAGAGCACTTCATTTCTTATACCCAAACACCTTACCTTTGGCAAAGCCCAATTGAGCCTGAATATTCATTTCAGAACCCTAAATTGATGATCATCTCTTCACACTGGAACATGAGCATATGATCCACTTTAACAGATAAGAAGCAAAAGGGCATGATACAGAGTCCTTAGAATTCAAAAAGGTCAAAAGCAAAAGAATCAAGGGAATGAAAAAGCAGTGTGCCTGGTAAAAGCAAGGCCAAATGCCCGAGGAAAATGAGAAAGAAAAAGAGAGTTCAAAAGAAAGTTCAAAATGTCGAAAAAAGTCATGATAAAGCAAAGCCAAAATCACGAGAGATCATAGATCACAGCAAGTGAGAATGAGCAAAAGAAAAGAGATTGTAATGAATGTCTAGGAGACTCTGATGTTCATAAAAGAAATATCCCTAGTAGTCAAAAGAGGAAAGGAGTGGTGATGCCAAGAAGATCACCAATTTCATAAAAAAACCTGAATTCAAACAAATGAGCCTTTTGAGCCTACCCAATACCAACAATACAACCTCTCCCCAAAGACTCTTCAGATTAGGATGTTGAGAGTAGAAACATGACTTTATGACAAGAAGTCATCACTCAAAGAAGTGTATACAATAATATCTTGTTTTATCCTTGAGGTTCTTAACTTGTAGACCCAAAGTTAGATATGACGAAATCCTTTTTCTTGGCCTCAAAATACCTATCCTTTGAATAGCCATTGACCAAGCCAACATTACAACCTTTTGAAAGACCTTATCAGATCAATTGGATTGTATATATTGCGAACATCTCCGAACGCCTAAGGATTGATTAAGAGAGATAAAATTGAGGGATATCAGACAAGTTCCCCTTTCAATCAAATAAAGAAAAGACCAAGCTCATAGATTGAAACAAATCATTTCTAATGAAGGTCTTCCAAACAACCATTTCAAGCATTTCTTGAAAGATTGCAAGCATTTTGTTCAAATAATTCCTCGAAAAGGAAGTTTGATTGTCTGAAATGCATTAATGCAAAGAATGCATGTTTCCAGACCAGGTTTCAAAAGTTTTTGGTCAATATAAAATCAAGTTTTCAAACAGTTTGTGGTAAGCTAAGAAAAAAATACCACGATTCAAACAGTTTTGATTAATTTCAAAACTATTTTTCAAAATAGTTTTTGGTCAACTAAAAACCATACAAAGGTTAGTGAAACCTCAAAATCACATAACTCACGGTCAAAGCATTCATTGTTTAAAGTCTTCCCAAAGTCTTCCAGGTGAGGAACCTCTAGGCAAATTCAAGTCCTACAGGTGAGGAGCCCCTAGGCAAATTCAAGTCCTACTGGTGAGGAACCACTAGGCAAATTCAAAGTCCTACAGGCGAGGAGCCCCTAGGCAAATTCAAGTCCTACTGGTGAGGAACCACTAGGCAAATCCAAAGTCCTACAGGCGAGTAGCCCCTAGGCAAATTCAAAGTCCTACAGGCGAGGAGCCCCTAGGCAAATCCAAAGTCCTACAGGTGAGGAGCCCCTAGGCAAATTCAAAGTCCAATAGGCGAAGAGCCCCTAGGCAAATTCAAAGTCCTACAGGCGAGGAGGCCCTAGGCAAATCCAAAATCCTACATGCGAGGAGCCCCTAGGCAAATTCAAGTCCTACTGGTGAGGAACCACTAGGCAAATTCAAAGTCCTACAGGCGAGGAGCCCCTAGGCAAATTCAAGTCCTACTGGTGAGGAACCACTAGGAAAATTTAAGTCCTACTGATGAGGAAGCACTAGGCAAATTCAAAGTCCTACAGGCGAGAAGCCCTTAGGCAAATTCGAAGTCCTACAGGCGATGAGCCCCTAGGCAAATTCAAGTCCTACAGGCGAGAAGCCCCTAGGCAAATTCAAAGTCCTACTGAGGAGGAACCACTAGGCAAATTCAAGTCCTACAGACGAGGAGCCCCTAGGCAAATTCAAAGTCCTACAAGCAAGGAGCCCCTAGGCAAATTCAAGTCCTACAGGTGAGGAGCCCCTAGGCAAATTCCAAAGTCCTACAGGCGAGTAGCCCCTAGGCAATTTCCAAAGTCCTACTAGTAAGGAACCACTAGGCAATTTCCAAAATCCTTATGCGATGAGCCTCAGGTGTTCATGGTTCGTGGGTTCGTCCTTAAACCACGAAATCAGAATAATCATCATAATTATCACTGCCATCAATTCATACTCTTGGATAAGCAACAAAGAGACACTCACAAACAGGTAAGTTTCTCTCTCTCAATCATTAAGAACCTTTCAAAATATGTTCTAAAAAGAGAACCTTTGGATTAGATCATGAATTTCAAAAAGCAAGATCCTTAATCAGTTATTGTGAAATTTTCATCTTATCTTGTTCATTGAGTCGGCTAAAAAATTCAGGTGTCACATTGTCTTTGAGATTAACCTCTAACGAGCTCAATCCCAAAAATAATTTTTTTAGCATTTTCCTGCATTTTTCCTTAATTTCTTTTAGTCAAAATAAGTGAGAAAATCAAGAAAAATAGCAAATGGAATCAGAAAATTCCATAAAAATAGTCATTAGTCTTCTTTTAAATCCAATTTCATTAATAAATCATCAATTTTGAAAAATCTCAATCGGGTATGTGTTTTTCCCAAAATTGGACAAAATCAAATCCGAATTGAACCAAAAATGCAATTAAATCTTTTCTAGTCATTTTTAAGTCATAGTGTCTTCACAACAAATGATTCTGGGACCTTGAATTACATAATGGTCGGTCCAATTGCACATTTTTTTAAGAAATCAGAAAACCCCAAAATTCAATTGAAAATTAAGAATTTTGAGCCCAAATTGGGAATCGTGCCCAATATGAAATTGTCGAAACATGAGACCATCGTTTCTAGGGTTAATCAGATGTGGGTCATTCAATTTTGGCATCAATTTTTCCTAATCAGGTCATTAGGACATCAAATTGAACAAAACCCTATTAACCCGAATACAAAAATGCAAAAATTTTGGACATGATTTTAACAAAAATTGGGGAAAATCACATATTTGGGTTCAAAATGTGTTAGGGAATTCAATTTTGGGATTTAATTTGAAAAAATCAATCGAAATTGAGCTCAATTTGAGTTTTTAATCAAAACCGAGCTTGCCAGGTCGACCGGGTCAACCCGACCCGACCCGACAACCCGTCTTCTTCACTCGGTTTACCCAAGAATGCACAATAAACTCAGAAAAAACGGTTCGTGAGTTCAGACTTAAAGATCGTGGATCTCCATACTTAAAGATCCTGTGTCAAAGCTGGTCATCGGAACCTGAAAATCTCGATCGATTAGTGAGTTCAGACCATTCCCGGTGAAACGGAAGCTTCAGGATCGAAGCTCAAGTACTAGGGAAGGGCTCTATAGCTGCAAATCATCTCGAAAAAGTCATTTGATCGCCGAACGGAACAGGTAAAAATCGTTCGTTGCCTCGGTTTTTACAAATTTCCAGAATAGGTTTTAGGTTCGCTCGTGCATATTTCCTCATGATTTTGTTATATTGGATGCCTAAAGCTTGTTCTGATCACCTCTTGTTTGTTTGTTTGTATTCTGAATGATCGAAAACGCATTCAAATCGAGTCGGCCATATGTTAAGCTTCGCCGGAAATTCCAAACCTCGCTGGAATCTGGAAATCCTTGCTAGAGAGTTGTCACAACTCTAAGTCGTTCAAGTAGGTTTTCTTTGACCTTGTTTGATGATTTGGTGTTGATTTGAACCGATTTAGACAGTTAGGGCGATCGGTATGATGATTTGCATTTCTGAGAAATAAAGAAAAACAGTTTGCATGTTAGGGTGTTTAGGTTGATCTTTCGTCGTCCGGCGAACGTCCGGCGGTGTTCTGAATAGGTTATGCTGATACTAGATAACATGAACTTTAATCAGAACAAAAAGGGATGGCAAAATACTCACCGGAAGGTCACCGACGACGAGCTCAAATCGGCAACCTTGATAATGTTCGAATTAGAAATCTGCTCACCAATTGTTCGACCGAATGTCCCAATGGGCAATGGGTGAAACGGCACCGTTTCTGGCGTTGTGCCCGCAGGAGAAGACGATCGGCGATCGGCGCCGGCAACACCCAGTTCGGTCAAGCCGAACCGAGTTGGACCAGGCCAGTCCTATTCGTTTCTCGGCGGGAAATTTTAAAAAATAAATAAATAAATAACCTAAAAAAATTAAAATCAATAAAAAAATTTCATAAAAAATAAAAATTCAGAAAAAATGGAAAATTCATAATAAAATTAGAAAATTCATAGAAATAAAAAATTCAGAAAATTCATAAAAATTCAGAAAATTCAGAAAATACAAATAAAAAATGTGAAAAAATTAGAAAATCAATAAAAAAATTAGAAAATTCCAAAATTCATAAAAATTATCATAAAATCATAAAAATCAATTCTCGGTTAATGAAATTCTCAAAAATTCAATTTCCGAAAAAAAAATAAAATTTCAAAAATTAATAGAATGATTCAAAAACACTGTGGCCAACCTTAGAAAGTGAAATTTGAATTTTTGAAAGTGCCCAAATGGCATTTTTAGAAAATCTCAAATTTAGGGGTTATAACCCCTAAAAAACCCTAAAATCCTAAAAAATGTACAAATCATGAAATGAATAAGCTTCTAGGGCTTCATTAGGGTTTGGATGTTTTGATTGATTTTCATTTTTAGAAACCATTTAGGATTGATTGATTTGATTGACATTGATTGCGCATTTAATTCTTGATTGATTTTCCTGCGATTAAAATGAATAGAATTAGTGGGTAAGCCTCGGAAACTTGCATGACACGTTAGACATCGTATCCTTCTTAGGTACTGAAAGGGCGTTAGGGATCTCGATTTGGGATCATTAGCGTAACCAAGTCTCCGTACTCAGAATCTCTGGTTCGTAGAATCGTGGTATTTCTCCTATACCCCGATTAGGTTTCTAGTCTACCTACCAACAATGACTAGTGGCGACTCCAAAATCAGAAACTTAGACCAAATAGGAAATTACCATCCGCTGTCACGTGAGGTATGGTCTAGGAGAGACCCTTACACGGAAATACCTCCTTAGCGTGCAAATCCCGAAAGTCCCAAAAAAATAAAAGCACAGCGCAACAAAGAGTAATATGAAGATGACAGCAACAGAAGTAATAAGCTCCGGGTTCTGCGAACCGGAGACTCAACTAGTACACCCACTCCAGAATGTGTACTGTTCCAGAATAAGCACTAACCGATAAACATGTAGCCCAATTGCAGTACATTGCTCGCAAATTCATTCGATACAATGGATTTTTCAATTGCGAATGATCAGGATATTGAACTGCGAGCAATAGAAGGAAGAGTTAAAATCTGCTAGTATTCGCTACGTCAAATGGGCATGTTCATCAGCATTCTGAAAAAATTACATTTGACGAATAGATCAAATGCCAGATCCAAGCTCATAGCCAAACATCTCACTTCCTTGAGGTGAATCCTCCATGCCCTCCTGTTTTGCTCATAGCCAAACATCTTACTTCCTTGAGGTGAATCCTCTATGCCCTCATGTTTTAGGCTATTAAGGTCTTTTGGTCCATCCTGTTTTGTGGTTCCTTCAACTTCTGCCACCCGGCAGCAGAGGATACATCGCTTAGAGGCCTTAGAACTGGAGAAAATATTGGGTGCAACTGTGGTTCCACCGTGGCAAAATCCAAGTCACTCATCAGGCGACACGTGTCACCCAGGCCCCATCGCATCAAAGCTGAAATTTTGAAAAAAGCGTGAATCTCTGTCTCCTCTCTCTACTTCGCGCTCACACTCCCAAGCTTCCACTTCCAGATCTACACTCTCTCTTTGCACTCACGCTCCCTCCCGACTCACGTCTCCGACGAGTGGACTCCGTCACCGCCGACGAACGACGCCTACTCAGACGAGGACGCCTCCACCTCCGGCCAACCCTTGCCAACGCCTCCGCCACACCCTTACCGACGCCTCGCCGTTGCCCTAGCCGACGCCTCCGCCCTAGCCGACGCCTTGCCGTTACCCTAGCTGACGCCTCCGCCCTAGCCTCCGCCTCGACTCTCTGCACCTCTCGACGACAATGCCAATGCCGATGCCGATGCCGATGCCGATGCCAATGCCGATGCCGATGCCGACGCCGACGCCTCGCTTTGTTGTTCTCGCCATCTCCGCCTCCGCCCTAGCCGACGCCGACGCCATCGCCTTAGCCGACGCTCTGCAGTTCTCGCCATCTCTGCCTTCCGACGAACCACGTCACCGCCTCCGACGAAGCCTCGAGAGGTACTGATAAATTCCTCTAGATTAGTTAGAGCATTATGACTAGTGCCTATAAATTATACCTATTCAGGATTTTTACCTGGAAAATCATTTTTAGGATTGCTATATGTATCGGATGAAATTAAAAAGATGGAAGTTAGTCAAATTAAAATCATTTCCGGTTGGGATCAGGAGTAGGATTCCTAATTTCAATCCTAGTTATCCAACTTTGCCTACTTAATTAGGACTCAATCTCGTAGTAAACCAAATCAGGCCCCAGTTCTCATTGTGCATGACACTTTGTACGGCTAAAACAATATCTAAAGGCCAAACCTGTTCTCATTGACATGAAAGAGTTACATTGTAGAGAGCATTTACAAATGCTTTGGTCTATTTTGGATGTCTTTTCTGATAGTGAACTCCACATAGTCTTATGAGCATATACATGAGTATGGACATCTGTAACAATTGATATACATCTATTTCTCATCAAGTAGGGTCATTACTAAACTTAAACCTACTGGAAGTATCTTTGAAGCTTCTTGGTCAAGACTATTTTGGTGTCATTTTATTCCCAATTTGGTATCAATTTGGGTGCAAATTTGTCGGATAGTTGAATCAGAGGTAATTCTTCACTCATACTATGTAAAATATATTTTGATTTCTTAAGTAACGAATGAGATGTTATTTTGCTTGTAAACGCACTACGTTGATTACTTTTTGTTCTTTTAGTTGCAGCATGAAACTTCCCATCTTGCACATGTAATGAGTGATATGGAAAAAGATTTTGAATTTGCAGTAGGAATGATTTTTCCAAATGAACTTGAAGCATACCATAAGTATGTAGTTTGGAGTGAGGAAGGATAATATGTTTAGAAATAATAAAGGAGAATTAATGTCATGCCCCGTCCCTCGAGCGCGCTAACATCCCGCCAATGGTCGTGTAATGGCAACGCCCTAGGACGCATCGCCGACCCAAATGAATAACATCGATCAAACGAACGCATGCGGAAGCACACTTGAATCACCCAACATACAATCAATCAAACGGGATAGTAAAGAAAACACGTTGAGAAGGAAACCAACGAAGCCATTTTATAAACACTTGTTAACCCCAGGAAGATACATACGTACAAGCCCAAGGCCATTTCCTAATGGACCACGCATAAAAAAGGAGAAGGGGCGGTCAGGTTAACCTAGCTTCACTATAAAAAAGGGACGGTCAAAAGGATGGGATATCCAAACCCATCACTACAGCTGGTCATAACCCGGAGGAGGCTCCGGGTCGGACTCTACTTCATCCGCTTTGGACTCCATATCGTCTGGACCGGTATCCGAATCAGTAACAGCCCCATCCGGAGGATTGAGATCCATGGGATCCTAAACCTCCTAACCAATCCCGCCATCGGGAGGTCTGTCGAAACCTCTGATCGGTCCAAACAATGCGCCCCCCTTCTCGGATAAACCAAGCTATAAACTCATGTGCCTTCCACATGGCTAAACCCTCATCAACCCAAACGGTAGACGAATGCTTTTGGTAAGCCTTATCCTGTCCAACTGGATACTCCGTAACTATCGTGTTTATATCCATAGGCACGCCAAAACGAGTGAGAGGGCGATTCATACTCGGGGGTCTGAAAACATTTAACAAATAACAATGAGATAAACTTGGCAAGTAAACTCCCTAAACCTTGTTTAAGAGAATATGTTGCCTCCGGAACGCTCTAAACATGTAATCGCTCCAACGAGCACATAACGAGATCAAGATAGCACATGTGTCCAAGAATCACATACGATATATATATTATCATGGCAAAAACATGCGCATCAACAACTTAATAATCCAGACATGCTCAATCATTAGCCTCAGGCACATCGCACTCATCTATGCAATTCGCACTCATGATAGTCAAGATTATTAACGACCACTCGAGCCACGGCACATCCCATGGATGGCGGTCTTCTGGCATTGCCAAGCATCATCCCGCACCACCTCGGCGACGGCATCATCTCACCAACCTCAATGACGGAATCCCATAAATGGGATCGTCCCGAATCCAATTCGCGAACAACTTTGTCTCACCCTTCCCCCGTGACGGCATCCAATTACCAAAACTGGGCAAGACCTTTACGGCCACGGGACAACCCCTAGGGTTGGTGGTCTTTCGGTAAAACCAGGTACAAAGGAACTTTAGGTGATCATGCACACACAGCATTCACTCAAGTCCCAATTCTTATCTTTCTCAACTAGCCAATGCAAACATGATCCGTGCTCATTCGACAAAATGTTACAACTTTCACGTATAAAAATGCAATGAAATAATCACACATAAAGGAAAGTCGGGCATAAATGAAATTGAGTTAAACCTGGGCAGATTGCACAGTAATCGAAATCCTTTCAAAATAAATAGTAAATGAACTCCAAAAATTCTAAATTTTGTATATGTCATAGAAAACATCTTGGTAAACATTTCTTATGAGAATACAAAACCCAGTTCAATCTGCAATCATGTTTTATTGTCACTCAAAGTCAGACCAAAATCAGCTCGTTCGAATAGACTACTCGGTCCCCAAAATACATCTCATTCAGTATCCAAATCACCTTAAAAAGCTTCAAAATTTTTATATGTCATAGACAAACAAGTCCTTAACAACTTTTGTGAAGAAAGTTTGTTAAAAATAGATCTAGAAAAATTTATAAAAATTTGAAAAGACAAGAAAGTCCGAGAAACAGCATTTCTGGGCAGTTTGAACACGTTTTGAAGATGGGCTTTTGTGCAACCCAAATGACCTCCAAAAATTCCAGATTTAAAATATGTTAAATTTCAAGATGTGAGGAACAACTTTTGTGAAGAAAACCACTTCAGAATCGGCCCACAAAGGTCTCTACAAAAATAGTAAACCGAAAAGGTAAAGTAGTAACGAATCCGGGTTTCAACCAAACATGATAAAATATCAAACAAACCAAGATCAGCCATCAACTAATCCACCTATCAACACCCTAATCAGCCCCTAAACCAAGTCCATTAACAACCTAATGCCCTAATCAAAGGTTAGAGAGCAACTTACACTTAAAACCAAAGAAATTAAGCTAATGGCAGCCACGGCAAGGGCGGCGAAGCGTGCAATGGCGGACGGTGGCGATGCACGGCGGCTTGGGAGTGGCGGAGACGGTGGCGTGATGTTGGCAGAGCTGGTGGCGGTGGTGGCGGCGGTGATGGTTGGCTGAACAAGAGGAGGAGAGAAAGAGAGAGAGTGTGTTATCCAAAGAGAGTCAAAGTGAGAGAGAGTGAGGAAGAGAGAGAAAGTGGGCTGATCAAGCTCATCCAAAATGGAGGGCTAGGATCTCATCTTGCTCAACAAGTCAAGATCCAAGGGCCAAGATTGAATCTTCCAAGACAAGCTAAGATAAATATATAAGGGCAAAATTATAAATAAGAAAAGATAATAAGGGAAAGTTTGTTCAATCTGGCCGGCCACATAATGGAGGGAGTAAATGACTATTTTGCCCTTCAACAAATCAAAGGAATTCAAAATAACTTGGGAGTAAAAAGGTCTTTTCTAATTCCGGTCTGAATTTCACTTATTCCAAGAATTCCGAGCGAACCGATAACTAGATGAGCTTAATGTGGCGACGTCCAATAGTTTAGTCGTGAAATCTTTGAACATTCGATACCCAAATTTGGACTCCAATTCATGGTCAAAATTGATCAAATGCGACTTTAGTGTATTTCAAACTAACGGGCGGCTTTTAGGAGTCACGCGTATTCGACCCGTGGTCGATTCAATATCAAGCCACGTTTAAGCTTATTCAAGCCATAGGTGACCTCGGTTGTCATGTAATTGCGAGGTTCAATCGATAGTTCCGAAGTACACAATCGTTCGGAATTGGTTTAAGGTCGTTCGCAATCCATACAATGGTTAAGCGGAATCACCAGCGATTCGATTGTATACTATTGGCGAATCATTCCATAACCATCCCTTGATCGGTTTATAATTGCTCAAAATTGTCCCTCGTCAATCCTTATGGTCTAGTTGTCAATCCATGGTTGAGTTTCTCAGGTCGTGCGCATTTAACTCCTCAATAGCCTTTCCCCAATGGTTAATCCTCTTATGAGTGATCAATTCAGAGCGAAATTTAACTAACAGTGCATCGATGATATAATCATTTCATATATCCCGAAAAGGGTCGAATTTTAGAATGCCACAATTAACCCAACGGACTCCGACACAAGATTGCAGCAACGAGCAAGACCTTCAGCGATCGAGGTAACCACGTGAAAGAACAGCGTCACCGGGAACAACCTGCAGAATCCTTCACTCGCAACGTTTGTGAACTTTAGAACGTCAAACCTTCTTTTGCTTTTTCTTTTTTGTCTTCTCTCGTGAAAAAATCTCCACTGATTAAAACTTTCTTTTATGTTGACCAAGCAAACCCACTCACTAGCATGGACTATCAAAACCCCCCCGCGATCATATATTGACAAATCTAACCGCTTTACCATTATTCGTTCAGCGCGTGGTTTAATCTCTTTGCCTTCTCCGTTTGTGCGTGCGTTGTACACGTAGAAAAGTCTGGATGATGAGACTGTGGGAATCGCCACAAGGAACGGCGCTAGGGATGGATGACAGCCACAGGCTCGACGGCAAGGCCTCCGACGTGACTGAAAAAACCCGCAAGAAAGCGAAGCAATATTGGTACGGCAAGGGCTGCGAAGCTCCTGGATTACCAGTAAACCAATTGGGACCGAGGCTGTTGGCTTGCGGACTGGGTACAATGAAGCCTTGTCAGCAGCGACACCAGATCCGGTTCACTGGACGTTCACCTGGAGGTTGCTGGACTGTCTTCGGGTATTCCGTGTGACCATTGATGTGGCTGAGATTTGCTGGGAATTGCGACGAGATGCTGCAGGTAAGCTTTACAGAGCCTGATGGTTTGCTAGATGGAAATTCGGTGCAAGATGGGGCAAGAATACATCACGACAACAGCAAAGAAGAACGGCACAAGTAGGGACAAAGCATGACTGAACACAGGGAACAGAACATGCGGCTCCAGTAACATGTCTCGTGTAAAAACCATCATAGAAAGAAAGCCAGACTCTCTCTTCACGTTCTCTCTCCGGTTTTCAGAATATCCCCTCACATAATTTTTCCTTCTCAGTGTATTCTCTCTTTCTCAGAATTGTGGCCGTGTATTCAGTGTGAGGCCCCCTCTTTCTGTGTAAAACGCCCTCTTTCTTTTATATGAATGAGAAGATTGGGCTCCAAGACAAAAAAAAAACTCCACTTTCCATTGTTGAGTAACACACGATTCCCCTTTTATTTCTTTCCACAAGTGCAGATATACTTTCCTCGTCTCCACACGCCCGAGCCATGAATGAACACGGCTAAATCTTTTTTTTATTATTTTTTAATCATGTGTCCATTATTATCACATGGATTAGCCCGTATCCACCTTTTCATACCAAGTGAATATATTAGCTCTTTTGCCTTAGGAAAATAAGATATCACATTAGCATTCCAAAGATAATTTCTTATTTTCTTCCAAACTTGCATTTATTTTTTCCACTTTGGCAATATCTATCCCTGTGAATTTCGGCCATAATATTCATGGGCTTGGTCAAATTTTTTGACTGCGGGCTTAGTCTAAATGATTTAATTGAAGCTCAAAACCTCCTTGCACTAAGTCAATTTGCTGCCGATCCAAATGCAAATGCAATTAATGAAATGTGTGATGAATGCTCCTAAAAACTATATGCGATGCAATTTATATTTTTGTTTAGGGGTTAAATATTAATCCCTAATTTTCCATGCAATTATTCCTAAATGGTGCGCCAAAATTTAGGTGTCAACAAGCATAATCATGCATTGATTCCGGAAAATCAAAAGCATTTGATTAGATGTGGAAGAACAATATCTAATACTTGCAATGGTGTTTTAGTTGACGTGAGTACAGCCGTTATTGGGAGGATTACGGCATATAAGTTTTTAGCAAATGAAGCAGGAGGAAGCAAAAACTTGGATTTCAACTTGCGTGATTGTCAAAATTATTTGTAGACGAAAAGATCCGATAATATAAGCGGGGGAGATTGTCAAAGTGTTCTAAATCATTTTCATTTCATCCAAATGCACAATCCAATATTTTCATACACTGTACAAGTAGATCAAGATGGTAGTTAGACAAATTTATTTTGGAGAGAGCTTGTCGAAATTTGATTACGACTGTTTTGGTGATGTGCTGGTATTTGATATCACATATCGTACCAACAAATATAACATGATATATGCACGTTTTGTCGGGATTAATCACCATTGGAAGAATGTTCTGTTCGGTTGTTCATTTTTGTTGGAGGAGACTATAGAATTATTTATTTGGTTATCTGAGGCTTTTTTGAAGTCTATAGGAAATAAGGCTGCGAAAACTATGTTCGCTGATCAAGACCAAGCCATGGCAAAAGCCATTAGAACGGTATTTCCGAATACACAACAACGTTTATGCACTTGGCACATCGGGAAAAATACCAACCAAAACATTCCCCATCTTTATAACAAGCCGGGTTTTAAGGATACATATTTCTTAACGCTTATGTATAGATGTAGATCAAAGGAAGAATTTGAATCTAGTTGGAGGGAAATGGAAGAGAAGTGGGGTACTGCGAATAACAATTGGCTTCGGAAATTATACGACACTAGACATAAATGGAGCTCAGTTTTTTGTCATGATACTTTTACATGTGGTATAAGATCCAGCCAAAGGAGTGAGA
Source organism: Syzygium oleosum (assembly GCF_021117445.2). Lineage (NCBI taxonomy): Eukaryota > Viridiplantae > Streptophyta > Magnoliopsida > Myrtales > Myrtaceae > Syzygium > Syzygium oleosum. The sequence goes on from NW_026607529.1 coordinate 1,259,050, forward strand.
GTACCAATTATGTCTTCCAATGTTTGTCGATGAAGACATTGAAAAACAAGTGAAGCACATGAGAGAAATTGAAAGTCAAGATTATTACAGTTCTCGAGGGAATCCCAAATTGGTGATTTCAGAAAATGACATCTTGACACATGCTGCTTCAGTATATACCTGTATCATTTTTAAAAGGTTCAATGAACAATTATTGAATAGTCTCTCTCAACGTATTTCAAGTACTACATATGATGGATTGGTTTATTTAGTTACTCTCAAGTGTAAGGGGAGTGAGTATGTTGTCAAATTTAACCCTACATACTCTTCAATTTCTTGTGAATGCAAATTATTTGAATTAAAAAGGGTGGTTATGTCGCCATACCTTGAAAATATTGAGTGATAAATCATCGGTTACGGGTATTCCATCTGCCTATATTTTGAAAAGATGGACTAAGGGTGCCAAACAAGGGAATGTGAATTATGAATCTAATGAAGTGGCACCGTGTTCATCTAAATTTAATTGATTTTCAACGTTAATGCATCAATCCTTTGATCTGATGAGTTTGGGAGCCGAAGATGTAAATACTATGAGAATAGTGATGAAGAGCATGAAAAAAGCGAAGGCTAAAATTTCATCGTACAAATCAAGTATGGTTGTGACTGATTATGCTAGTGATGATGATGATAATGAGGCTTCTTTATGTGAAATTTTGGTATTGGACCCCCTTCGAAGGAAAGCAAAGGGAATAAGTTATGGAAGGCCTAAAAGCTCAAATGAGAAAAACAAGAAAAAATCTAAGAAAGGAACACCTCCAACGCGAATAGAAAGTCAAGGTGAGTGACATACTATTCTACTTGATATGATTAGTTAAATTTTTTGCTTATGTTACATGATGCCAATTAACATATTTATTACTTTATAATGTAGAGTTGGTTGTTCAAGCAACATCTGATGAAACTCATTACCTCGATTATTCGAATAATTCAAATCAGTTTCAAAGTGCATTTTATCCCAGCAACATTGGTGGTCCTACAGTAAATCTAAATTTTCATAATCAGGTGTGTCACTCTTAGTCTTCCATTTGTATTTACATTTTACTAATTTGGTCATTTTTTTAATATGGATACAGCGGGTATTTAATAGTTTGATGTATTACCATACAAATGACTGAACTTATCAGATACATGAATAAGAATAATCTTGGAAAGCAAATTAGTAGTGACAAATTTATTATATGTAGATGCAATCACCATCTAGGATGCACCGACACGCTATTTGAGCGTCGGAAGCGGTGTCCAACACGCTTGGACACGCGGCCGACACGCTCGGACACGCGGTCAACGCGCCAGACTCGCCGGCAACACGCGAGTCAGGAATCCGACACGCAATTTTCGACACACACGGGGTTAATTTTACAAATTTCCAAAAATTTAGGGGTCAAAATGTAAATTTATAAAAAAAAGTAAAAAGAAAAGCAAAGAAAGCTCGATTACTTATGTCTGCCCTAAGCTTCTTTCCTCCGCATAACTCCTCAAGACCCTTTCCTCCGCCGAATCTCCTTAAGACCCTTTCCTCCGCCGTGATTGCTTTTCTTGAACGTTTTCTTGCATCTCGCTTTTCGCTGGGTACCGTCTGCTCCCCACCCGCCACCAAATTACCCTTCGGCGCCGCCACTCGAGGCCTACCCAGGGCCTGTGCTGCCGCCGCCTCAATCTCCCTTCGAGGGGTACCAGCAATATTTTGCCGAAGGGTATCCTCCGCCGCCGACGTCGCCTCCTCGTTACCCTACCACCACCGTCGCAGCCGACGTCGTTCCCCTTTTGCAGTGCTGGTAATGATCGCTCTCTTTGGGTAGTTTTGGTCATTTTGCCCCTTATCTTTTTGTACCTTCATATGTATGTTTTGAAGAGGCCTCTGCCTCCTCTGGTTGTGATCCCCCAGAGGGAGGATTGCAAGTTTGAGAAGTCTAGAATACAAGACATGCTGCCTCTATTCACCGGTTTTGAATAGTTTCAAGTTCATTCTGTATGTTTTGCCATGGAGAACTTAATCCACTCAAACTTTCTTTTGGTAATCTGATTCTCGCTTCTCAGTTTCCATGATTCTAAAATTCATTGATGCTATAGCGCTTCCTTCTCCTTGTATTCCTTCGAGTGAATAGCCAGAAACTTGGAGATAATGTTCTCTGTGATCATTGCTTCAATCTCTTTTTACCACTGTTTCAACGATTATTGATTAAGCCATGGCACCTGTTATGTATTTCCTTCGTTCTTTAATGAAGGGTTAAAGATTCCATGACCTTGTCCTTACTGAATTTGTTTTTCAGAGATCGTTTGAGCAAGCTTAACCTGTTTCTGTTTGTCGGAATTTTTGGATAGTTCGAGAGCAATTATTTTGTGTATAATATTCTCCTTTTCATCAACAATAGAATGATAGAATCACCTTACAATAGACATAGTATATATTAAATTTATGGTTCTTGTAATTGTATTTTTTGTAGAGTGATTTCAAGCATGGATAGTAGCACTTCTAGTACAATAGACATAGTATATATTGGAATTGAATGTAGTTGAATTTGTTAAATTAAAACAATGAATTATATTAACAAATGGTGGCTTAATGTTTTTACTGTAAATTCATTTTAGGCTCCTTTTTTCTTATTATTTATTTATTTGTGGATTTGAATCAAATTAATTTATCATGTATATATAAATATTTACTTTTTATATACAACGTGTCGCAACGTGTCGGAATTCTGTATTTTTGAGAAATAACGTGTCGCGTGTCGTATCGTGTCGTGTCGCGTGTCGGTGCTACTTAGATCACCATACATCATACCACCAGGAATTATTAATGGAATTTTCCCATTCACTAGTCAGGTGCTTATTACGAAATCATTTTTAGATCCTATTGTTATTTCATCTTATTGTTACCATTGTAATATTTATTGTTAATGGTTTCTTCTGAATAGATGTTGAAGTACCATAATAGATCTCATGGAACCATTTTGAGTCAAGTAGAACTTGCCTTTTTTACTCATGGGATTATTTACGACATATTTATTTTGGCATTTATCTAGTAAAATGTAAATAATTGGTTATTCCTTTGTGCAGGGGTCATCAAACTCTTTTTAGCATTTCGAGGTGAATGAGTGGAACGATTCTGAAGGAGAACATACCAATTGGCTGAAGTAACACATAATGCTTATGTTTCTCACTTCACCCTTTGCCACGGTTCACTCATTCTTGAAGAAGGAATTTTTGGAATAATGCTTGCATTTCTCACTTCACCCTTTGCCACTTTGTACATTTTCTTGGCATACTTTGAAACAGTGACCCTATCATTGTCTAATGGTCACGGTTCACTCATTCTTTAAGAAGGAATTCTTGGAACTTTTTTGTTTGGCACTGGGGGAATATTTATGAAGACTTTAAGATCAAGCATTTGGTGGGATATGAGTTTTATTTTGAGTTTTCGAAGCCGATCGTATACTTACAGTTTAGAGTTTTTTGTTCTATATTCCTGCCAACACATCTCTGTTCAATTTTATAGCATCTTAAGCACAATTCATTTGCCTTTTATGTCTTTCATCATTACGTAGTTCATTTTTCTTCCTTGCAATTGCAGGGTTATTCCTAGGAGATAACAACCACTAAAGGCAGATATGGTCTTAATGAATTGTTAAGTAGTCGAAAATTTGTTCTAAGTGGTGCGTCAGCTTGTATTTAAAGTTATATATCATTCTTAATGACTAAGCTATCTTTTAGTTATGAGATGTCTGAACTCCTTGAAGTTTAGTTGCATATGCTGTATTTTGTCTCTAATTTGATTGCATTAAGCTTGTTTTTTCCTCACTCTTTCTTCAACTTCTTGTGTACGGGCACGATTATAAAGCAGCAATTGCACAACAATTTTGCAAGATTGTTCTTTGGTTTGCCATTCACCAAACCGAATCCTAAATTTGTGCAATATGTCAAAAGCTAGTTTTCACCCCAAAATAAGATCTTGCTAGTTTGTCAGGAAGGTTTGAGGTTAGTCCTAGCATCTTTTTTTCGCTTAGGCTTCGATTGAAAAGCAATACAAAGGCGCTCATTTGATATCAATTTGGGTGAATTTAGCATAGATTTCCTACTTTGTATGATGTATCCGTGCATTTCATATGATAATGCCAATCTGACTCTGGACTGAGATATTTGTATCCGGAAACACCGTTCTAATGACTTTTGCCATGACTTGGTTTTGATCAGTGAACATGATTTTCAGAGCCTTATTTCCCATAGACTTCAAAAAAGCCTCAAATAACCAAATAAATGATTTTGCAGTCTCATCCAACAAAAATGCACAGCCGAACAGAACATTCTTCCAATGGTGATTAATCCCAACAAAATGTGCACATATCATGTTATATTTGTTGGTACGATACGTGGTATCAAACACTAGCACATCACCAAAACAGTCGTAATCATATTTTGACAAACTATCTCTCCAAAACAAATTTGTCATTTTACCATCTTGATTTACCTATACAGTGTATGAAAACATTTGATTTTGCATTTGCATGAAATGAAAATGATTTATAACACTTTGACAATCTCCCCCACTTATACCATCGGATCTTTTCGTCTGCAACTAATTTTGGCAATCACGCAGGTTTTTGCTTCCTCCAGCTTCATTTACTAAACCTTATATGCCGTAGTCCCCCCAATGCCGACTTTACTCATGTCAACTAAAACACCCTTACAAGTATCAGATATTATTCTTCCACATCTAATCAAATGCAAAATCTTCCGGAATAAATGCATGATTATGCTCATAAATATACTCCATGACTTCATAGATGCCATTGTGGACCTTAAATTTGACATGAGCAAGACAGCCACATCTAACTTCATGCCTCTCATATTTCTTTTCTTGATCAGATAAGCTAACAGAATGTCCCCCACAATTGAACACAAAAGTCCGTCGGGTTAATTCTCCTTTATTATTTCTAAACATATTACCCTTCCTCACTCCAAATCATTTACTGATTGTATAGGCCACATACTTACGGTATGCTTCAAGTTCATTTGAAAAAACTATTGCTACTGCAAACTCAAATTCTTTTTTCATGTCACGCATTACATGAACAAGATAGGGAAGTTTTATGCTACAACTAAAAGAACAAAAAGTAAACAACGTAATGCTTTTATAAGCAAAATAACATCTCATCCGTTTCTTTAGAAAGAAAAATATATTTCACATAATATGAGTGAAGAATTACCTCTGATTCAGCTATTCGATAAATGTACAGCCAAATTGATACCAAATTGGGATTAAAATGACGCTAAAATAGTCCCGACCAGCAAGCTTCAAAGATAATTCCAGCAAGTTTAAGTTCAGTAATGACCCTACTTGATGAGAAAGACATGTATATCAATTGCTACAGATGTCCATACTCATGTATATGCTCACAAAACTATAATGTGGAGTTCATTATCAGAAAAGACATCCAAAACAGACCGAAGCATTTGTAACCGCTATGTACAATGTAACTCTTTCATGCACATTGAGAACTGGTTTGGCCTTTAGCTATTGTTTTAAGCATACAAAGGGTCATGCACAATGAGTACTAGGTCGTAATTTGGTTTACTACGAGATTGAGTCCTAATTAAGGAGGCAAAGTAGGATAACTAGGACCGGAATTAGGAATCCTACTTCTTATCCCAACTGGGAATGATTTTAATGTGACCAACTTCCATCTTCTTAATTGCATCCGATACAAATAGCAATCCTAAAAAAGATTTTCAAGGTAAAAATCTTGTATATGTATAATTTATAGGCACTAGTCATAATGCTCTGACTAATCCAAAAGAATTTATCAGCTTTCTGCATAGCAGAACAATGAAATACCATCAATGAAGAGCGAAAATTCCACTAGCTTATCACCCAAAAGCAGAGATGAAAAGGCAAAAACTTGGACATAGGTTAGCCTCGATGACCCCATTCACTCCTAACAATGTGCGTCAGAGTAAAAACTAACAGCTAAAAATTAACCCTTCAAAAATTACACTAAATCTGGATTAAATCTGTATCTCTCGAGACTTTGTCGGAGGCAGCAACGTGGTTTGTCAGATGGCGGAGACGGCGAGAAATGTAGAGCATCGAGGCAGAGGCAAAGGCGTTGAGAGGTACAAAGAGTCAAGGCGTAGGCTAGGGCGAAGGCGTCGGCTAGGGTGATGGCGAGGCGTCGGCATCAAGAGGCACAATCCAAATCCGAGTCAAGGCGGAGGCAGAGGCGTCGGCATCGGCGTCGGCGTCGGCGTTGGCGTGGTAGAGGCGGAGGCGTTAGCAAGGGTTGGGCAGAGGCAGAGGCGTTGTTCGTCGGAGGTGACGGAGTCCACTTGTTAGAGGCGTGAGTTAGGAGGGAGCATGAGTGCAGAGAGGGTGCAAATTTGGAAGTGGAAGCTTGGGACCGCAAGCACAAAGTAGAGAGAGGAGAGTGAGAGAGAGTCTTGCTGTCACACCCTGGTCCCACGGAAACGCGAACATCGCTCCATGGTCGATAAGTTGCGACGTCCCAAGACTCATCGCTGACCCATTCTGTTTTATCTGACGTTAAACGCATGCGGAAGCGTACTCAAATCTCCAAATCAACAATCAAAGTCACGGATAGCAAGGAAAACGCTTTGAGACACAAAACAACCAAGCCATTTTATAAACATCAGCTGACCTTGAGAAGCTACACTTTACAAGCCAACCCCAGGGTGGCTTTCTCAATGACCGATCATACAAAAAAGGGCAATCGGTCAGGTCAACCTAGGCTCCTCTATCCAAAAAGGAGTGGTTAAAAAGGTGGGGCATCTTAAGCCCATCACCAAAACTGGTGATACCCAGGAGGACTCTCCTAATCGAACTCCTCTGCATCCGAATCAGTCTCTGGTTCAGAGACAGCTCCATTAGGAGGGTCGATGTCCATCGGGTCGCAGACCTCCTCGCCAATACCTCCATTAGGGGGCCCGTCAAATCCCCTGATATGACCAAAAAGCTCATCTCCCTCCTTTATAAACCAAGCTAGGAACTCATGTGGTACCTAAATAGCCAAGCCCTCATCAACCCAGATGGTCATCAAATGCCTCTAAAAGGCTCCATCCGATCCGACCGGATGTTTAGTCACTACCGTGCCCATATCCATGAGCACCCTGAACCCATAGGATGCTGATTCATAACTGGGGGTCCAAAAACAATTGAACAAACACCATTGAGATAAATTCCACAAGTAAATTCCATAAACCTCGTTTAGAAGAGTACGTTGCCTCTAGATCGCCCTAAACGTGCAAGTCACTATCGATGGCAGATCAATAGCAAAGTCTTTGCTTTGCCTTAACTATTCACATGAGGCAATTCACTCACCATCATATAACTGCATTTGCTCCAACGAGCACATAAATAGATCACATTAAAACACCTGCTCAGGAGGCACAATCAAGAGTATCATAATGCATAATCATGCATAATTTCTATTTAATAATCCAAACATTATCAAATATCACTTTTAGGCACAATGCACTCATCCATGCACATTGCCCTCATCCATGCGCTTTGCACTCATAATTGTTCAGATTATTAAACGACCCATTGGGCCACGGCACATCCCATAGGAAGGCGGTCTTTCAGTATGACTAGGCATCGTCCCACTCCGTCGGGCACGGCATTGTCTCACCAACCTCAATGACAGCATCCAATAAATGGGTTCGTTCCGAATTCCATTCGCGAACAATTTCGTCTCACCCGCCCCCGCGACGACATCCAATTACCAAATTGGGCACGACCTCTCACGGCCACGGCCAAACCCTAGGTTAGCGGTCTTCCGGTATAACCGGGCACAAATAAAACTTTTAGGTGATCATGCACACACAGCAATTACTCAAGTCCCAATTCTTATATTTGGAATTTAGTCAATGTCAAGTGTTTATGACGTGCAATTCTTTACGCATAAAGCTACCATGAAAACGCACTCATGCATCAACACCAATAACATTGTCCATTCAATTACCAATCAAACTTATACGAGTTCAATATTATCATTTAATCAAATGACTTGTACTAAGATAAGCTATCCTATAATTCAAGATAAGCTATCGCTCAATTCATGATAAGCTATCAACCAACTCATGATAAGCTATCCACTAAATCATGATAAGCTATCAACCAATTCATGATAGGTTATCACATAATAATCAAGATAGGCTATCAATCACACTAGATAACCTATCCTCTAATCCACCTAATTAACTCTAAACCTAAAACATTAACAACCTAATGCCCTAATCAAGATTTAGAGAGTAAACTTACTCTTAAACCAAAGAGAAAATCTATCACTGGCGGCAAGACAACCACACACAGTAACGGACGGTCGCGACGGCGGATGGTGGCTCGGCTCATGGCTGTGGACGACGGCGACGAGGCCGACTTGAGGGTAGTGGTGGCATCGGCGATGGTGGCGTGATGGTGAGGTGGGTGGTCGAAATAAGGAGAGTGAGGGAGAGAGAGAGAGAAAAACCAGAAGTGAGAAAATGAGGAGGAGAGAGAAAGTGTCTTGCTTGACACTCAAAAATGGATGGCCAAGATCATTCCTTGCTCAACAAACTTGAATGAATGGCTAAGATTAAATCTTGCAAAACAAGCCAAAGGGATTCTAGAAGACTTAGGGGCATAATGGTAATTTCAGCCATTGACACTATTCACGACACTATTCACCCCAATAATGCAAAATACTATTCACATGAGCTTGGACTTGAATTATGTCAATGGGCTCAAATGGGCTTAATTTGTGAAAATGGGCTTGAATTTTTTCTTGATGGGCCTTGTTGGGCCCTTATGGCCGAACCCCAATGGGCATGAGGCCCATTAGGCCTTGGCAACTTAGCTTAATTCCTTGTGACTTCTCACCTTGGACTCTTCTTACACAATTTCTCAAAATTACTCAATTTAGGCCCAAAAGGGCAAAACCGTAATTTCCCGCAACTTGGGCCCTTATGACTGACTATTGAGTCCATAAGGCCCATTGGGCCTTTCCAAATTCGTGGGTCTCCTTGTGGCTCCCAATTTCCAGACCGAATTTCACTTTTTCAATGTTTTGCAATTTACCGATTGATAGGCAATCCCCTGAGATTATCCAATAGTCGTCTCTTAATCCTCTAGAGTCGATACCCTCAACTGGATTAGAATTCGTGGTTAAAATCTCTAATTATACGTCTTTCGCATAATTAGAACAATGGGCGACTTTTAGGGGTTTCGTGCGTTTAACCTGTTGTTGATTCCAAATCAATCCACGTTTGAAACCTTATCAACTCATGGATGACCCTCGATTGTCATGTAATCATGAAGGGTCAATTGTCCGTTTTGAAGTATACGATCATTAGGACAAGGTTGTTCGAAATCAATATAGTAATCGTGCGAAATCACCCACAATCTGATTCTATACTATTGTCGAATCGATCTATAACCGTTCTTGGATCGGCTTGAAATGGCTTATGATTGTCCCTCAACGATCTTTATGATCGAATTGTCAATCCATGATTGAGTTTTTTGGTCGCGCGCATTGAAATCTTAAATTGCCTTTCCCAGAGATTGGAATTCTCTTGAATGATTACAGAATCAATTCAAAGCCTAATTCTACTCATTGCGCATTGATGAATTAACCATTCATTACATCCTGAATAGAGTCGAAATTTAAGGATGTCACACTTGCTTTTTTTCAAAATTTCAACTCTGACGCGGTAGGGACCGGGTGACACGTGTCGCCTGGTGAGTGACTCGGATTTTGCCAGTGTGGAATCATGGCTGCACCCAATATTTTCTCGTAGAGCTGACCCTTGGTTTACAACTGGGTGCATTGATAGGACTGCTACCCATGATGAACTAGCATTGTTTAAGGAGTTGTATAGGTTTCTCAGCGGCTATAGGCTTCATCTTCCTGAAAAGGGGGAATGGGCTTGTTCCCCTAGATCAGGTAGTATTGCCGTCTTCAAAGAGCAATTAGTGGCCAAGCTTAGATTTTTCATTCCCTCTTAGCCAGTGAGAATTTGGTGAGAAGTAGGTCTCCCGCCGAGCCAATTGGTACCTAATGCCATTGGGTTCATAGTTGAGTGATTGAGGTAACTCACCAGCGAAATGTTGATCCTATAACTCAAATCCACCAGTAAATTAAACATTGAAAACAATCAATTGAATGAAGAGAATTATTGCTAGTAAAGTGTGCAAAAGGAGGAGGTTTCAGGAAAAGATGAACTATGAGAAACCCAAGGAAGTCAAGCCAAAAAAGCTTGGGAGGAACGTTTAGGATTTATACCGTTTGAAAAAATCAACGATTTAAAGGCAGCCTCATTAAATCCCGCTAAAAAGGACAGACTAGATGAAAGGCGAGTGGAGTGACATGATGAATGTCAAGATGAAAGGCGAGTGGAGTGACATGATGAATGTCAGCTACATCCACAATCGACAGTTGAGATTCAGGTCACTTGGTCTAGTGGCCCAAATGGAGTGACGTTCTGGTTCCATCGCACATTTTACAGAACTCCCGAGGTGAGGGCAAAGGTGGTGGCTTGAAGGCTATCAACTCACGATCACTTGACCACATCACTTCACTCGGCTTTGTCCCTAGATAAAGTGCATATCTGTACTTGGCAATGTTGTTGTCACGCCCCGGACCCTACCGAGCTCGCGACACCCCTCCACAGTCGTATTTCGAATGCGACGTCCTAGGACTCGTCGCCGACCCACACGAACATCAAAACATAAAGCGCAAGCGGAAACGATTAAAAGCACCAGATAAGATTAAAGACTAAAGGTAGTAGAGAAAACACTTGAACATTCAACAACGTACTTCATACAATAACATATTTACAACATTCAGCTTTACACACGTTAGGCCACTAGGGTTAAACTCCACCTTCATAAAAAAAGGGACTGGTGGTCGGGTAAGCTAGCCTAGCTATACAAAAAGGGTCCACTAAAAAGGGTTTCTAGACCTAGCACTAAAATGCCGCTACGACTCCCAATCCGAGTCGGAACTCGCAGACTCAGGCTCCGACTCCATGGGTTCCTCTTCGGGCTCCTCCTTCATTGGCTCTTCTTAGGGATCGGACTCCATTGGCTCTGGCATGGCCTCCTCCAGTTCCTTCTCCGGCTCTGACTCCATGGACTCCTCGTCGAAGTCGGACTCCACTATCACCGGCCAGGAGTCGAAATCTTCGGGGGCGGCATCCGTGCTCGTGACCACACTGTCAGGAGCAAGAGCCGTTGAGGGGTCCTACTCACCTACCCCATTAAACGGAACATCGCAGTTCTGAAGTGGACCATAGGTGCTGTACAAATCCTGATAACAGTAAGCCTGATACGTATTAGGTTGCAGCGTCTGTCTACCCACATCTACCCACACCACAGTAGTATACTTAATATAGGTGTGACATTCTGAAAATTTGACCCACTTGGGATTTATGAAATGGATGATTTTATAAACGTACTTGTAGTTAGATCTCGCTCGGAACTGATCATTCATGGGATACTAACCGTTAGGGAAAGGCTAATTAGGGATTTAAATTCGCGAGACCAAAGAAACTCGATTGTGAACTGATTTTCGACCATAGAATTGTCGAGGTGACATTTTGAGCCGATGTAGGCCGATTGAAGATAGTTATGGGCCGATTCGCCGCTGTCATACGAGTGGATCACGGGTGATTCCGTTTGACCACAAGATGAATTGGCGAATGACCCTAAACCTATACCAAACGATCGTGCCCGTCGGAACTAGCGATCGATCCTCGTGATTACATGACAACCGAGGTCGTCACGATCCGAGTAAGTTTAAACGTGGCTTGATTTAGGGCAAAAGGACACTATAAGTGCCATAACTTGTGTAGGGAGATCACTTTGATACCATAACTTTTTTTCGGATCACTTTGGTGCCAAGTCAGAGGAAAAACGATCACTTAAGTGTCATAAGTTTTTTTTGGATCACTTCAGTGCTAAAATTTTTTAAAAACGATCACTTAAGTACCAATCTCCGGCGAGCCACGTCAGCTTCAGAAATTAATAAAAAAAATGCCACGTCGGATTTCCGGCGAAAAATTGTGTACGGCACCGGAGTTGGCACTTAAGTGATCGTTTTTCAAAAATTTTAGCACTTAAGTGATCGTTTTTCAAAAATTTTAGCACTAAAGTGATCCAAAAAAAAACTTATGGCACCAAAGTGAGCGCCGTACACAAGTTATGGCACTTGTAGTGTTCTTTTGCCCTTGATTTAGTATCGGTCATGGGTTGAATATGCGAATTTCCCCAAAAGCCACCCGTTAGTCTGAGATACGCTCAAGTTACGTTATTTAAAATTTAGTCATTAATTAGAGATCAAGTTGGGCATTGGAAATTTAGAAAGTCACGACATTGGACGACGTTGTTATTAGCATGATCAGCCTTAGAATCGTCTGGATCCTTCAGAAAAATCGAATTTCGGCGAGAAATGGAAAATGACCATTTTACCCTTGGGACTTTGTTAAGGCCAAGTATAATGGGAGAAAGGCATTTTGGTCATTTCACCCTCACTTTAGAAATGACAATTTTTGGACAATTTTGCCCTTGGATTTTTGTGAAATTCTCATTTTACCCCTGGATATTTTTGGAAAAGATTCGATCGCGGCCGTTGATCTTAAGATAAGAACGAATCGTGGCCATCGATTGGAAAGTAGAGAGAGGGGCAAGATGATCATTTTGCCAAAAGGGGGACAATTATTGATATATTTAAGCCATTTTCTCTTTCTCTCTCTCACTCTCTCATTTCTCCCTCTCTCTCGGCACACTCTCTCTCTTCCTCCCCCACCGGCCGATCACCCCCCTCTCCCCTTGGCCGTATCACCGCCGTCCCTGGCCACCGTCCGCCCGTCCGGTCACCGAGCCGTGCCCTCACCACCCTCACGCCACCACCGTCTCTCTCCCTCCCTCTCGGCGATCTCTATCTCTCCCGTGGCCGTGACTAGCCGGCCAAGCAAGCCACCGTCGCCGTCGCCGATCACCGCCGTTCAGCCGGACCGCCGTAGCCGCCACGTCCCAGCCTCCTTGTCGCCCTTGGATAGGTTGTGCTTGCTTGGAAATTTCAAGTAAGTTACAATCTAAACCCTATTTAGGATATCGGGTATTAACGGACTCGTTTAGACGCGGTTTAATGTAATTTAGGGATTGATTTGGATGAGGGGCCTTAAGGATGAATTTGTGGCATTTTGGGGGAAAATTAGAAGCCAAATAAGGGCTGTGATTGACTGGTTTGAATGCTGTAATTTTCTGTTTGGCGCGTAGATTGGATGTTTGATTCGGCAATTAATTGCGTGAAATTGTTGTGTAGTGCTGTGATAGTTGTGCCATGGTTTGCGATGTAAAATGGCATGTTGTATGATGGTTGTATGTTTATTGTGGGCTGAATTATGACGGTCAGATTTGATGAATTTGGGTGCGTATGATTAATGCCCGAATATGTGTAAGTGTGAGATTTGAGGTGTGTGATGTGCGTGTGATCACTAAAAAGCCCTGAGGCGTGTTTACGCGGGGTACAGATAAAATACGGCGTGTTGGCATGTTCGCGTGATCACTAAATCCCTGAGGCGTGTTTACGCGGGGAATTGAACCGGCCTGAGGCGTGTTTACGCGGGTCGTGATACGACTGTGAAGCCTGAGGCGTGTTTACGCGGGCTGTAGAAAGAGAATGAGAATGAGATGTACGATGTGGCAAGTGAGAATGTGATCAGGCCTGAGGCGTGTTTACGCGGGTCGCGATAAGAATGTGTAGCCTGAGACGTGTTTACGCGGGCTGTGGAAAGAGAATGAGAATGAGACGTGTGTTGTGGCAAGTGAAAGTGAGATCGGACCTGAGGCGTGTTTACGCGGGTCGTTGGCAAGTTAAATGAAAATGGTGTGGTAGTGCATGAATGAGTGTGAAATGTGGAGTTCGGAAATGTTGTGTGTACGACATGTGCTTTTGGGCATGGGAATAGCTTGGTATGTGCATGTGGTTTGAAATTCGTGTATTTGAGACTAATATGCAGGTCGAGCCCAGGTAAGTGCATTTGTGTGCATGATACGTATGTATTGAATGATTGTGTGTTTGGACCTGTTTGGAGATACGTGGTAGCTTAAGTGGGGTTTAGGCTGTCAACTTATTGAGATTCGTCTCATGGTTGTTTAATCAAATCATTTCAGAATCCCGCCCTGAACCATGAATCCACCATCGCCACCACCGCCCCAGCGTTTTGGTATACTGATGCACACCGAGCATTCAGTTGTAGAGTATCCGGTAGATGACAATATGGCTTGGATCAAACATACAACCATAGTCTGGGTAGACATAGGGCAACCCCTCTGGCAAGCCCATACCTATACTGCCTGGTGTTTTCGGGATGGGTTTGATAAGTTTGGCCCTGTCCGAGGTTTTGATGTCCCCTTTGACGGAGTGGGGGACTGGGACCCGTCAGCTATACCCCCTCCCGATGGCGAGATGACTAGCTTAGACACTAGTCTCGCACAGTCAGGGCATGAGTATGCTCCTGCAGCGCCCGAGCCTTCAGTGGCAGAGCCAGATCCAGAGCCGGAGGAGTCGCAGGCTGGGTATGACTCGATGGATGTGGACTTAGGGGTAGAGCCGAAGGAGGAATCTATAGAAGAGCCGCCCGAAGAGAAGTATGAGGAGGCCCGGGAAGAGGACCCAGAAGAGGAGTCAGAGGAAGAACCAGGAGAGGAGTATAAGGAAAATTTGGAGGAAGAGTCTGAATCAGAGGAACGGATTGAGGTGCCATTAGAGTCGGGGGATGAGGATAACCCGATCGAGATCAAGGCAGACTCCGAGTCTTCAGAGGAGCACGTGCCTCAGGAGGATTCAGATTCGGATTCTGGGGAGACCGAATCGGAATGGACGCCGTCTACAGGGCGTAAGGGCTAGACTAGGGGTAGCCAAGCCTTTTGAAGTGTCCCATTTTTTAAAATAGAATATACCCAGACTACTAACCCTTTTTGGAGTTGATGACGTGATCCGTAGAAGCCAGTTTGTATGTGTATCATAGTTTGATGTAAATTTGGTGAGAGCACGAAGCGACTAGTGGTTGTGTAATGGATGAGAATGGATATTGTACATATATCGAGGTGTAATATAATGTTTTGGTGGCTTGGTGAATTATCTCTCCCTATTACCCCATGATTTTACTGTCAGGGTTTATGTTCTTGTTTCCGCCGTGTGCAAACTCTGATGTGATCATTTGGGTCGGCGACGTTTCCTGGGACGTCGCACTAATTCGACCAAAGAGGGATGTCGCGAGCTCGATAGGGTTCGGGGCGTGACAATAGGCCTCCCCGTCTCCTACGGAGTATTCCATCACCGAGTGCTTAGTATGCCTCGGGATCCCAAAACGCTCTGGTGAATTACTCATGGTCGGGGTCGAGGGTTTGAAATGGTTATATAATAACCATGAGAACGAGTCTCAATAAGCAACACCCTAAACCCTACCTAGGCTAACAAGTACCTCCAGACAAATAGAATAACACCCAACACATTCAATCAACATGCAATAACATTCAAAGGCACTCTCTAGTCTAGCCTTACCTCGATGCATATATAACCCTGCACATTAGTTGGATCGTAATAACATATCAGACCACATATGGTCCATACATTTCAAAATACCACTAATTCCTAACATATGCAATTAGAAAGTCAATCCAACAACTCCTCATTCATTACCGACCCACGTAACACGCCTCAAGTCCACCACTTCACATGACTTGCGTAGTACGCATCAAGTCCACCGCACGACTCGCGTAAGGACGCCTCAAGTCGGCGGTTCTCCGGTTTATCCAGGCATTGCCTCGCGTAACACGCCTCAAGACAAATCCAATTCCTCGCGTAAACACGCCTCAAGGATTATAGGATCAAATGTACATCCTCGTTCAATTTCATGCCTTTCTCCGCGTCAACACGCCTCAGGGCCTATCAATCATACGCGATACATATCTCATTCCTTTCACACAACATCCACATGCCCTAATCACACACAAGCATGCTCAATTCTAAATCAACAACTCAGCCCAACCAATCCATTCATAAGGGCAACAATGTAGCTCAACCATATCACCCAATCATTCCAACACCTTTCAATCCACAATTCAAGCTATATACTCAATGGCATAAATCCACACATCCCAACATTCGACTCAGCCACCAAGCACCACAACATTCAACTCAGCCACCAAGTACCACAATTCAGCCACAAGAGGAAGAGAAAACCGAATACACATAATCGAGGCAAATCTGGGCCGGGGCACAGTTATGGAATTCCTTTTAAAATAAATAGTAATTCAACTCCAAAAAATATGAATTTCGGATATGTCGTAGACAACATCCTGATGAACATTTTTCATGAAGAACACAAAATCCAGTTCTGTCTAGAACCACCTCTTTTTGTCACCCAAAGTCGGACATAAAATATTTCGTTCGGACTAGCCATCCGGCTTTCAAAATGCATTTCAAGCAGTAACCAAATCTCCTTAGAAAGCTTTGAAATTTGTATATGTTATAGCCACAAATGTCCCAACAAGTTTTGTGAACGAAGTATTTTGAAAATGGGTCTAGAAAAATTTATAAAAATTCGAATAGACCCGAAGGTCGGAGGAACAGTGTTTCCGGCAGACTAATTTCGGTCCAAAGATGGACTTTTGAATGGCCTCAAATGACTTCCAAAAAATTTCCAAATTAAATTATGTTATATTTCAAGATGTTTTGAACAACTTTCATGAAGGACATTACCCCAGATTCGGCTCAAACAGGTCTCGGAAAAAATAACAAAACTCGACGGCACAGCAATAACGAAATCCGAGAACACAACCAACAAGCAAATCTATTTGTCTAGACCTTAAACCAACTAACCACAGCCACTAATCAACCCCTAATATGCCCATTGGTAACCCCTTAGCTTAGACAAGGATTAGAATGACACTTACCTAGAGAGCCTAAGTAAAACCAAACAAAGCGAGGGGCGGCAGCAGCTGGACGGCGGCTAGACGGCGGCTCCGGCGGTGGCTGCTAATGGTGGCCGAGCAACAAGGGAGAGGGAGAGAGGAGAGGATTCGGCTGAAGCAAAGGGGAAGGGGGAAAATGAGGGAGAGAGAGAGAGAGACAAGAAAGGTTATCATCTTTGGTGAGTGGGAGTGGGTCAATCACCCCACTACAAAGACCAAACTACCAACCCTACTCACACTCTCATCCAAGGGCTCACATTCAAATACACATCACATCCACCAAGAATCAATGGCCAAGGTTGCATCTTGCACAAAATATCTAAGGGCAAAGAGGGAAATGAGCAAAGTTGATGGGAGCATTCTTGTCTTGTGATTTTCGGCCACACTAGAGGGAGAAGGGACAACCAAAGACCATTATAACCTTCACTTAATCAAATGCATTCACAAAATCCCAAGGGCAAAATGGTAATTTTCCACTCCCGGTCCAAATTCCAAATTTCCGACAAATCCAATAAACCTTAAGGTTGGCCACGCTTATGTGACGTTGTCCAAATAAATTAGTCGTGACACTTCGAGAAATTCGACATCCAAGTTCGGATTCAAATAACGGCCAATTTCACTTAAATACGACTTTAGTGTATCTCTAACTAATGGGCGGCTTTTTAGGGTTTACGTGTATCGACCTATGGTTACTCAAGTCATGGCAACCTCGATCATCACCGAAGGTCGACTCATGGTCGAGTTATTAGGTCCACGTACATTTCCCTAGGTAGCCATTCCCTAAAGATTAGTATCTCGAGAATGATCAGTTCCGGGCGAGATTTAACTACAAATGCATTGAAGAATATACACATTTCATTTATCCCAAAAGTGGGTCGAAATTCAGAATGTCACAGTTGTCATTTGGCCAAATGTGCATTTGGTGCAAAATCAAGTGCAAATATCCACAATACTGTGCAAAGGCAAGTGCAAAGTTGCATATTGACCGAATACACATTGTTGTGCAAAGTTGTATGTTTGACCAATTATACAATTTAAAAGCCAAATGAAAAAAATGCATTAGGCCAACTACAATATCCCCCTAAACCCCTCCGTAACCCCCAATAAGAACTATACAAAGGACAACTGCAAACGCAAGTTTAATAGCCAAAACGTAATCCCTAAACCCTTTATAAACTCCTAAACTAACCCCCGAAACCTAAACCCTAAATAACCCCCTAACTCCTATATAACCCCTAATAACCCAAACCTCAAGAAAAGCCCTAAACCTAAACAAACCCTAATAACCTCAAAACCCTAACTCTTAATCAGACCTTAAACATACAATTTCCAAAACAAAACTAATGAAACAAAGCAGAATTCTACGAAACATAATGGAGGAAAGGAGGAAAGTAGAAATTGCCGATTCTTAAATTTTTAACATTACTCAATCAAGTGTCTTGATGAGTATAGACTTTAGATATAGCACACGTAATACAAACCTTAACCAAAGGATGAGTGCATGTGACATTCTGAAATTCGACCCATTTTCGGAATTTATGAAATGATTACATTTTCGATGCACTTTAGTTAAATCTCACTCGGAATTGATCATTCTTGAGAAGACTAACCATTAGGGAATGGCTAACTAGGAATTAAGTACGTGGACCTAAGAACTTGACCGTGGATCGACACTTCAACCATAAGGATTGACGAGGAGATATTTTGGGCCATTATAAACCGATCCAAGGATAGCTATGGGACGATTCCCAAATGTTATACAATTGGATTGTGGGTGATTCTGCTTGACAATTGTATGAATTTCGAACGATTCTAAATCTAATCCGAACGATCGCGTCAATTGGAACTAGTAATTGACCCTCGCAATTACATGACAACCGAGGTCGCCATGGCTTGAGTAAACTTAGATGTGGCCCGATATCGAATCGACCACAAGTCGATACGCATAACTCCTAAAAGCCGCCCATTAGTTTGAGATACACTAAAGTCGCGATCGATTGGTTTTAGCCATGAATTAGAATCCGGAATAGGATGTCCAACTTTCAAGATTTAACGAAAATTTATCGGACGTAGTCTCATTAAGCGTGGCCAACTATTAGACTGCTCAGAATTGTCGGAAAAGTGTAATTTGAACCGGGTATGGAAAAAGACCATTTTACCCCCAAGGATATTTGAATTCATTTGAAAGGTTGAAAGGCAAATTGAATATTTGGACTTTCCCTCCTTGGCCGAAAATTGTGGACCATTCTACCTCTCCTCATCTTGTCTTTTTATTTTGTTTGCCATTAGTAATTTTTGGGAATTAGTGGGAGAAAAATCATGAGCCATTGGATCTTAGCTTGGAGGAGGGGATTGATTGTGGACCATTGGATTGGAGTGGGGCTTGGTAGTGGGGTTTTGTAGTGGGGTTAGTAAGACCATTCTCTCTCTCTATTCATTCTCTCTCTCTCACTCTCTCCTCCCTCATTTGGCCGAACCACCATTCCCCCTCACCTTGCCCGACTGATCAGCCACTCCAGCCTCTATCCAGCCGCCGTGAAGCCGCTGCAGACCCGCCGGAGCAGTCGCCGGTCGCCGATCCTGCTGCTCACGCCACCACCTCTTCCTTCTCCCTCTTTCCTTGCCGTTTTTCCAATATCATCAGCCACCACCGAAGCCGCCACCACCCCTCACCGTGACCACCAACTTGTGTTCATCCCAACCGTGGACCACCGTGACCGAAGCCGTCGCCGATCTTCCCGTCTGGCCGCCGGAACAGCAGCTGCTGGGCTTGACTTTGATTAGCTGATCTTGCTTGTCTTAAGCTTAGGACTCCTAGTAAGTACTTCCTAAGCCTTGATTAGGACAATGGGTTATCAATGGCATGTTTAGGGGCTAATTAGGGGCTGATCAGAGTTGGTTTAGGGGCTAGTTGAGCTTGATTGATGATTGGTTGTTGTTTAGTTGGTTCTCGGATTGATTGCTGGTGTGCCCTGTTGTTTTGCTATTTTTGTGAAGATCAGTGTGGACCGAATTTGAGGAAGTGTTCCTCATGAAAGTTGTCCCTAAAATCTTGAAGTATGCCATATATTAAATTTAGAATTTTTGGAGCACGTTTGGGGGCATTCGGATGTCCATTTTCGGACCGTCTGAAACTTGTCGGATTTACTGTTTACCCGACTGGCTTGTCTTTCTGAATTTTTATAAAAATTTTCAGACCTCTTTTCAATAAACTCCCTTCATTAAAGTTGTCAATGACACTTGTTTCTATGACATATAAAAATTTCAAAGCTTTCCAAGGAGATTTGGGTACTGATTGAAATGGATTTTGAAGGCCGAACGGTCTATCCTGGCAGGCTAATTTCGATCTGACTTTGGGTGACAAAAAGAGATGTTTGTAGCCGGAATTTGATTTTCTGTCCCTCATGAAAAATGTTTATCAAGCTGTTTCCAGTGACATATCCAAAATTCAGAATTTTTGGAGTTGAATTACTATTTATTTCAAAAGGGTTTCGGTTACTACACAATTGCCTATTTTTAGCCCGATTATGTGCAAATTGGTTTCTCTCTCGGGAGCTTTTCGATGTTGTTGCACGTGAGGGGCGTGGCTGGATGTGAGTTGAACATGAATTGTGTGGCAATTAGCTAATCGAAAGATGAGAAATTGATTTGAGTGCTTGAATGCCCATATGATCACCTAATACCCTAAGGCGTTTTACGCAGGGTTGTAACCCGTCTTGATGCGTTTTACGCGAGACGATGTCCGATTTATCGGATTGATGCTCCTCCTGGATGCCGTCTTGATGCGTATGACGCGGGATGATGCCGTCGCCGACGTAGCGAGACGATGTCCTGTTACGCCGGAAGCCCTATAACTTGATGCGTTTTACGCGAGTTCAAAGAGCACGAGGGACCGCTAATAATCTGGACCTTGTGAATGTGATATGCATTGTGGTATGCCATGTTGAGATTAGTATGGGGCATGTATGGATTATTAGGTGTGCTATGCATGTTCTTGCCTCGATTCGGGTTGTGAAGTTATTGAGTGGCTGCCATTTTGAGGTGGTTTACTAACGCGCAGGGCTTGTGTATGTGCCAAGGCGAGGTAAGGATGCCTGTGATTGATGTGACACGTTGAGTGATAAATTTTGCATGCTCTAAACTGTCCTGCGGTACGCGTTAGCCTAAGCGAGGCTTAGGTGGTGACTTATTGAGATTTTTACTCATTGTTGAATTATAAACATTTCAGACCCCCAAGCCTTATGATGATATGGAAGATCCGGGGACGCCGCCAGGGTACCGCGATGATTGATGTTGGGTCTAGTCCCCCGCCTTTTGAGAAGCCCTCTTTTCTTTAGAGGAGTTAGGCTAACCGACCACCCGACCCTTTTGCTATGCGTGGTTTGTAGTGACAGCCTCTAATAAAGCTTGTATGATGTGAAATTGTAAGTAACGTTATATTTATAAAAGTATTTCGTTGGTGTATTCGAAATGTCTCTTTATTACCCCGTTTGATTAAATGTTGTATGGAGAGTTCGAAATGCTTCCACGTGTTGCTCTTTAGTTCGTTAGTTTGGGTTGGCAACAAATCCTGTGATGTCGCATTCTGATCGACCGTGGGCGGGATGTTGCGTGCTCATGGGGATCGGGGCGTGACAGTGTAGACCCTAAACAGAACCACCCTTTCCATCAATACATACTTTTAAGTAAAAGATACTCCCTTGACCCATCATAATTGCTTGCTCATGCTCACAGGATGAGCAAGCAACTTGTCACAATCCAACTGCTTGCTTCAAATGTTGGCAATATCTCAAGCTCCTATTGCTGATGCTATTGCCGATGGATTCTTGCAGTGATACCTATTATGCCTAACCCACCACAATTCTCATAAGTGATTATGGTATTTTATCTCTTCAAATTTGTTCCTTGCACAACCTTTTTTTCTTTTCTTTTCCTCAATTTTTTATCAGCGTGTTCATCTATTGGCTCTGTTCTTTCTGTCTTCTTTCTGCGAACTTATTTGGGCAAATCTGGTGGGAGTAATGGCTCTCTAGCATGACATGTTTCCTCCATAGCATGCGCAACATAATATAAGTCTTCGTGAATGTTTTCTTACCGAAAGATTTGTGAACCCATTTTTCAGACACTTCCCTCTACTTCCCTCATGTGCTAATATCCCACAACTACAAGTTTTGTTTTTGATACTTAGCAATCCTCGTCTTCAAATGGCAACTCATCCTCCTCATTTCTACTAGAAATCCATGATACTAAAAAAATTGCTCTTGAAGATCCAATTCCCAGGTGCCAGGAAAGACCACACCAGTGTAGTTAGTCATCCTATCCATTTCTTATTAATCATCTCCATAAAACTACAATTTTATAGCTTTAACCATTGTGATGATAGGCTTATCCATGGCATCAATGTTGCTCTTATTGAAGCTTTCACTTATGTTATTCAAGAAAATGTCATATTTTGAGCTGGTCCTGAAGTAAGCATTGCTCCATTGCATCAAACCAATCACAATCTTTCTCATCAACTGTTTTTGGCTCTTCCATTGCCAACTCAAAATCACATACGCTAGTTGCCAATGTAGCCTTCAAAATCAATTTTTTTAAGTTATAGTCCTTTATGATACAACCTGAAATTCTCATAAAAATGCCTCAAGCAAAATATATGTTCAAGCATTAAATAAGCTAGTGTTTGCATCAATCTCCTTCGCTTGTCACACAAGAAGTCCAGTCCTTTGAATTTTCAAGGTCTATAATCCCCAAATCATTTGTAATCATACTAATAAACCAACGTCATATCTTATATGTTTTTGTCCCACCACTGCCAATGCAAAGGAAACATCTTATTGTTGCAAACTATGCCCACAAATGCTAGAGTATATGTATTCTAATGAAAGATGGCAGCTATCAAGGCCCATAAAATGCATACATCCTTCTAGAATACCCTTTCGAAGTGCATATAGACAAAGTATAAACTCTACTAAACTTGAATTGCTCTTAAAATGTCTCAGTTTTCATTACACGTGAATCCACGGCTGGTATCAAGAAGTGCTTGGCAATAGCTCCTAAGCAATCAAAATTGCTCCTCATCATTCCCTATGATAATTACTCATTTCTATAGCCCTGCCTATGTAGACACTACCCTTATAATTTTAAAACATTCTCATACTCCATTACTGTCTTCATTGTTCCCCAACTTACCACAATACCTATTTGTTAGTAATTTATTGGTTACTTGAGGAATTTATAAAGCTCCATTACATGTATGAACACACTTGAAGGATTTGACTTGCAAAGTGTGTTCCCTCTACACTTTGAAAGCATACATGTGCTAATCATAGTCGTTATAACACATTACCCTCAACCTATTTTGTAGCGACCTAGAGCGTCACATACTAAAGCATTCTTTAATCTTCTTATTATATCATTACACATGCGGAAGGTAGCGTGCGATTGAGGTAAGCATTTATAACTTGAATTAAACGTGTTTACACAGCACACTATGGATAGTGGAATGGGAAGATCTTACAACTTCATTAAAACTTTCAAATACATGGGCGGATAAGAAACTAACGATTCACAAAAGTCGGAAGGATTTAAAAAGGTACTGACTCCCACAAGGATTAACAAAATCCTACAAACAACAGCTACTGTCCCAAGCCCAACATCATCTCGGTATACACAAAAAGAAGCCACCGCAGTTCCCTAACCAGTCTTTCCAATCCTGTCGATTCTCCTTAGTCCTCCATCGAACTAGGAATCTCTTCCGGGTCACTTTCCTCGGATGATATATCCACCACTCCTCCGTCGCCTCCACTAACACTGTTCGCTCCGCTAAATCCATTACCGCCAATACCACCACTACCACCATCGCTCCCAAAATCCAAAGGTTCTATCAACACTCCACCCTGCTTCTCGTACCATGCTACAAACTTATAAAAAACATGAGGAAATCTCCCCACATCTACCCAGACAGTAGTAATTCGACACGCATAAATAGTAGAAGATCCAGGAAAAACCACATCCTCCCATACGGAATCAACAAGGAACGGCACTCCATATTGAGTGGGAGGTCGGCACTCATATTATTAATCTGAAAATGTTAAATCCACAAGAGTGAGCTATCACCCAGCAGGAAAAATAAGACAATCTCTTAAACCCAACAATCTAACTAATTCTCAATTCCAGCAAAATCAGCATAGCATCAACAATGACACATGCTCCAAAAGTAATCATGCAAATGGGATTAGCCAAAAAAATAAGTCTCATGATCACTAAATAATAATTATAGTCATCACATGCATTTGTATCATATATTCCCATCATCATCATGTCGGGTCACCCCCATCTCACGGTTCAACCGGGGGCAAGCCGGTCCGTGCGAGTCACCCAGACTTCCATAGGTCGCTGGCCAGGCTTCCCACTCCAGGGCATCTGTGGGACGCTGGCCACAGGCATCTCCTCCCGACACCCTACCTGGTCATCATCGGGGAACTCTCGGTTTACGAACCAAGACTTCTGTGGGACGCTGGCCACAGGCAACATCTTCTACGGGTTGCCATCCGTAGGCATCTACGGGACACCGGCAGTAGGCGATGCTCAATATCTCAAATCCATATTCACATGATAGGATCATATAACACGAATACACATGGACCCACAACAACACATCACCGCAACATTATAATGGTATCACATATAAATCATTGCAATTCAACCACTCATGATTATCACCAGAATTGCATCCACAAGGTCATCCCATTTCCTCATCCATTTCTCATCCAAGTACGACCAACCATACCTCATTTGAAAGTTCATGTTATGCACATCACATTCTCAGAAGGCATCGAACCACAATTTACACGTTCTCAAGTAGAAAAAGAGGGATTTTCACAACTGTACAGAATCGACCAGTTTTGCACTCCCGACGAATTTAAGATTCCAGGTACAGTAAATCACCTTCAAAAATTCTGAGATTTAAATATGTGTTAGGAGAGACCCAAATGAACAACTTTCATGAAGGACTCGAAGACTAAAAGCCTTGGTAAGTATTTATTTTCGGCGGCTCAAGACGGAACAAAAACTGTTCACTAAACCAAAATTATTGTCTCCCAAAAGTGGCTTTATCCAAAGTCCAAATCACCTCTAAAAATTTTGGATTAAAAATATGTTATAGAGAATGATGTCTCTAAGAACTTTTATGAAGAAATTTTTCTCATAATCGTTATAAAAATTTGTGTAGAAAATCGAGAAATAGAAAGGTCACTGAAATCGTATAGAAAACAGCTTGAGCACGGTGAGGAAAATGGACTATCGTCCTATCCAAATCACCTTGGAAAAATCTGAAATTAAGATATGTTATAAAGGGAAGGATTTCAAGTAACTTCTGTGAAAGACTCAACTTAAGATTTCGACTTTTCAAAATGGAACAAAAATGAAGAAGATCGAAGCTCCAGGCGACCAGATCTGCCCTTCCTAGCTCCTCATACACTTTTCACCCCTTTTTGCATTCACAAGGCTCACGAATTTGCCTTCTCTTCCACAGTAAACCAACAGCCAACTAACGAGCACATAGAAGTCCTAAGCCCATCGCCATTTTTGCACCTACTTGGTTCGAGAGACTCGAAACTCACATGCAAGGCTCACCGAGCTTAGATCTATGGTTAACACGCCCTTGGGCCCTAGATTCACACATGCACCAACACCACCATTCTCGGTCTCTAACATGCAAGCTCAAATAGCAACTTCCATTCATGTACAAGCTCTAAAACTCGCAGAAACACACGTGCACACACACAAGGGAATGCTAAGAATACGGGTAGATGGAAAGGCTTAAAATCAAGCCCAAATTTCCTTGCCTTGATCTAGAACTTTGGGAGATCCTTCGGCGGGACTAAACAGAGCTCAGGGGCTGTTCTTGGCGAGACAAAAAGAGTGAGATGAGGTTGTGAGGGAGGACAGACGGCTGCTGGTCGGTAAGGAGAGGTAGGCGAGAAAGAGAGAGAGGGAGAGGATGAGGGTGAGTCTTGAGAGAATGAGAGAAAAATGAGCTAAGAAAGATGGAAATGAGGTTATAAGAGGGAGTGAGGGGGCGTGGGAGATGAAGAGTCACCGGTGGGGGTCTAGGGAGGGCTCATCATGGGGAAAAAGGGCTATATCTAGGTTTAGGTAATGATTAAGGGGTTTCTTGTAAGAAAATTTCGTCCACGAAATTTAGAGTTTTACCTGATCCATCGAAAAGATGCGGATAATGACTCCTCATGTCGTCTTCACTTTCCCACGTTGCCTCTTCCGAGCCGTGAAATTGCCATAGTACTTTAACCAAAGGAATGGTCTTATTCCTAGTAACTCGCTCGCTTATATTCAGTATTCGTACTGGCAATTCGTTATACTTCACTTGATCATCCACTTCGATCACATCAAAGTCCAAGACGTGCGTAGGGCCAAGTTGGTACTTCCTTAACATTGATACATGAAACACATCATGGACCTTTTCCAGCTTTGGCGGTAAGGCCAATCGGTATGCTAAGTCGCCGATCTTTTCAAAAATTTCGAATGGTCCAATGAATCTTGGACTTAACTTCCCTTTCTTGCCAAATCTTGATATGCCTTTCATTTGGCGACACTTTCAAGAACACATGATCTCCCACATTAAACTCCAAGGGTCTTCACCGTCGGTCAGCATAACTCTTCTGTCGACTTTGGGTGGGTTTGAGTCAGCTTCTTATCACTTCCATTGCGTCCGTAGTTACTTACACCAATTTGGGTCCAATTATATTCCGATCTCCTACCTCGTCCCAACAAATAGGGGTCCTACAGGCCCTTCCGTACAGAGCCTCGAACGGAGCCATGCCGATACTTTGTAGAAAACTGTTATTGTAAGCAAACTCGACTAATGCTAGTCTCTCATCCCAATTACCTTAAAGTCGATGACGCACGCCCTCAACATGTCCTCCAATATCTGGATTACCCTTTCTGTTTGTCCATCGGTCTGTGGATGGAAGGCAGTACTGTATTGAAGTTTGGTCCCTAATGCGGCTTGTAGGCTTTTCCAAAAGTTCGAGGTAAACGTTGGGTCTCGGTCCAAGGTGATCGTCACGGGTATTCCATGTAACTTGACGATCTGTTTTACATACAAGTCCGCAAGCTTGTTCAACGAGTAATTTGTTCGTACCACCAAGAAGTGTGCGAATTTGGTCAATCGATCTACTATTACCCAAATAGTTGTGACCACTCGATGTCCTAGGTAATCCTTGCACAAAGTCCATAATAATGTGTTCCCATTTCTATTCAGGGATTTCAAGGGTTTCATCAAACCAGCTGGTTTCCGGTGTTCGGCCTTCACTTGTTGGCACGTTAAACACCTCGCGATGTGTTTAGCGATATCGGCTTTCATCCCATTCCACCAATAGTGTTGACGAAGATTGTGATACATTTTTGCGTTACCCGGATGGATGCTATAGTTACTCCGATGCACTTCTGATAAGATCTCATTCCTCAATTCCTCATTATTAGGTACACAAAGGCGTCCATGGAACCTTATATCTCCATCCTCTGATACTTGATAGTCCACCTTTTCACCTTCTTCTATTGTCTTTCGAATCTTTATCATCTCAGGGTCCGATTGTTGCAAAGTCCTAATCCTTTGAATAATCTCAGGCTCAATTCTAAGCGTAGCCAACACGCTAGTTAAACCACCTACATCAAGTCTAAAGTCAGGATCAGAGACTTCCTTAAGCAAATTCCATTCTAGGACCATCATACTTGCCACCGTCATTGTAGATTTTCGACTAAAGGCATCTGCCACTCTATTTGCCTTTCCGAGGTGGTACAAAATTTCACAACCATAGTTCTTTAACAATTCTATCCACCTCCTTTGCCTCATGTTCAACTCCTTTTGAGAGAACAAATACTTTAAACTCTTATGGTCCGTATATATCTCAAATTTCTCTCCGTACAAATAGTGCCTCCAAATTTTTAACGCAAAGATAATCGCTGCAAGCTCTAAGTCGTGCGTTGGATAATTTAACTCATATGATTTCAATTGCCTAGAGGCATAAGCTATGACCTTCCCATGTTGCATCAGAACACATCCCAATCCTTTATGGGAGACGTCACTATATACCACAAATCCTCTGGTCCCACATGGTATAGTTAGAATAGGTGCTGTAGTTAGTTTCCACTTTAACTCTTGGAAGCTATGCTCACATTCCTCCATCCATTCAAACTTTACACCCTTCCTTGTCAACTTCGTTAGTGGACTAGC
Source organism: Syzygium oleosum (assembly GCF_021117445.2). Classification (NCBI taxonomy): domain Eukaryota; kingdom Viridiplantae; phylum Streptophyta; class Magnoliopsida; order Myrtales; family Myrtaceae; genus Syzygium; species Syzygium oleosum. The sequence goes on from NW_026607529.1 coordinate 1,287,315, forward strand.
CAGGCGTGAGAATCCTTTAACAAACCTTCGATAGTAGCCCACAAGACCTAAGAAATTCCTAATCTCCATTATTGTTGTCGGTCTAGGCCAATTAATCACGGCTTCTACCTTTGCCGGATCCACCGATATTCCTTTGCCAGTCACCACATGACCCAAGAATATCACTCGATCCAACCAGAACTCGCACTTACTAAACTTAACATACAACTTATGCTTTCGAAGGGTTTGAAGCACAATCCTTAAGTGTTGTTCATGCTCTTCGGGTCCTTTCGAGTATATCAGGATATCATCAATGAATACTATTACGAACTAATCCAAATACGGTTTAAACACTCTATTCATCAAGTCCATGAATGCTGCGGGTGCATTGGTCAAACCGAAGGGCATAACCAGAAACTCATAGTGACCGTATCGAGTTCGGAATGCCGTCTTAGGAATATCTTCCTTCTTAATCCTTAACTGATGATATCCAGACCTTAAATCAATCTTAGAGTACACCAAAGCTCCTTGTAGTTGATCAAACAAATCATCGATCCTAGGCAATGGATACTTGATCTTGATAGTGGCTTGGTTTAATTGTCTATAGTCTATACATAGCCTCAACGATCCATCCTTCTTCTTTACAAACAATACCGGCGCACCCTAAGGTGACGCACTAGGCCTAACGAATCCCTTATCAAGCAATTCTTGCAGTTGCACCTTCAACTCCTTTAATTCAATCGACGCCATTATATAGGGAGCTTTTGAGATAGGCTCAGTTCCATGAGCTAACTCAAGAACAAATTCAACCTCATGCTCCTATGGTAAACCAGGTAACTCTTCAGTAAACACATCAGGAAACTCTTGAACTACAAAAATCTCTTCAAATTTCACTACACTCTTATCCTGATCACTTATTACTGTTAAAAATCCTTGACATCCATTATCTAAAAGTTGATGAGCTTCGAACTTAGAAACAAGTATTGTAGATATGTCCATTCCATTCCCAAAGAACTCAAAACTATCTCGGTCAGGCGGGTTAAATCGAATAACCCTTCTATAACAATCCACATTGGCTCGTTGCCTACGAAGCCAATCCATCCCTAAAATAACGTCAAAATCATGCATAGCCAGTACTACCAAGTCTACCATCTCGTCCTCCTATCGAAATCTTACGGTCCAAGCAAATTAAGGTAGACAAAATAACATCATTTAGGGGTGTAGAGATGCTTAGAGGTATTTTTAACAACTTAGGTTTCAACCCACACAATTACACAAATCGAGCGGATATAAAAGAATGTGTCGTACCCGTATCAAACAAGGCATAGGCTTTACAGTCACATAGGGTGAGGATACCTGAAATAGTGATTTTGGAAGCCTCAACTTCTTCTTGAGTGACTGCATATACTCGTCCTTGAGCTGGTGGCATTTGTTGATTCCCTTGCGACGGTGCTCCTCCTGATGTACGTTGTTGTGGCTGTTGAGTTGGCATCGCCTGCGATTGTTGGCGTTGTCTTTCTTTAGGACAATCCTTCACCATGTGGCCTCGTTGTCCATATCCAAAACATTCTCTTTGAAACATACATGGTGAGTTTCCGTGGTACCTTCCACACTTTCAGCAAAGTCCATTTGTATATGGCATTCGCCCCGCTCCCTGACTACTCCCAGAGCCTCTGTGATTTCTAAAATCACGTTTCTTATTGAAAGTCTACCGTCCAAATTGATTGGGCCTCTTATCATGTCGGATATTGCCTCGGTTTCCCTAATACTGCGATCGAGCCATAGTTCCACTTCCATCTTTCATCAGTTCATGTTCTATAAGCTGGGCTTGTTCATATATCTCACTATAATCCTTAAGGTTGAGTGGAACCAATTGCCTCCTAATGTCGGTTCTCAGACCATTTAGAAATCTTTTGGCCTTGTCCTCCTTATTCTCAACCAACCTAGGGGCAAATCTCGAAAGTTCCGAGAACTTTGCCTCATATTGATCTACCGACAAGTTATTCTGATTCAATTGCATAAATTCAGTCATCTTCCTATCTCGTGCACAATCAGAATTATACTTCCCATTAAATGCCTTAACAAATCCATCCCAAGTCTTTGCCGTACCTTCAGGGAATACGGCATCCTTCGATGCTCTCCACCAATTTTTGGCATTCCCTTCGAGTTGATACTCAGCCAAAGTTATCTTATCATCGTCAGTACAATTCAGTTTGTTAAATATCCTTTCCATCTTTTCAATTCATCTCTCTGCCTCTTCTGAATCTCCTAATCCAACAAACGTGGGCGGTTTCAACTTCAGGAACTGTTCTACTAGTCCCAGCACTCGACACTCACCACCTGCTTGCTGCTGAGCTTGTTGCTCAAACAATGCCCCTACATTTGTTAAGGCCTCGAGAATTCCATCCACTCGAGGATCTCTTGCAGGTGTAGCCCTGGCTCTCCCCATAGTCTTGTAGTGTTCCCTGCACATCGATCATCAATTACTCAATGATGATCCATGCTGCTAATAGACTACTAAGTAACAAACATTACAAATATCAAACAAGTAACCACAGTTACCTGTTCCAAACACATGCATAAGGTATCTTAGGTATACTTTCCGCACTTGTCCTAATCACTTCCACTTCTATCACACCCTATCACTCCAGTCCAACCTAAGGCTCACCACCAAATACACCTTATCACTCCAAGTCTCAACCTTAGGCTCTGATACCAACTGTAGCGATCCAGAGCGTCACATACTAAGGCGTTCTTTAATCTTCTTATTATATCATTACGCATGCGGAAGGTAGCGTGCGATGAAGGTCAGCATTTATAACTTGAATTAAACATGTTTACACAGCACACTATGGAAAGTGCAATGGGAAGATCTTACAACTTCATTAACACTTTCAAACACATGGGCGGAGAAGAAACTAACGATTCACAAAAGTCGGAAGGATTCAAAAAGGTACTGACTCTCACTAGAATTAACAAAATCCTACAAACAACAGCTACTGTCCCAAGCCCAATATCATCGCGGTATACACAAAAAGAAGCCACCGTGGTTCCTTAACCAGTTTTCCCAATCCTGTTGATTCTCCTTAGTCCTCCATCGAACTAGGAATCTCTTCCGGGTCACTTTCCTCGGATGATATATCCACCACTCCTCCGTCGCCTCCACTAACACCGTTCGCTCCGCTAAATCCGCCCTTGGGCCCTAGATTCACACATGCACCAACACCACCATTCTCGGTCTCTAACATGCAAGCTCAAACAGCAACTTCCATTCATGTACAAGCTCTAAAACTCGCAGAAACACGCATGCACACACACACAAGGGAATGCTAAGAATACGGGTAGATGGAAAGGCTTAAAATCAAGCCCAAATTTCCTTGCCTTGATCTAGAACTTTGGGGGATCCTTCGGCGGGACTAAACACAGCTCAGGGACAGTTCTTGGCGAGACAAAAAGAGTGAGATGAGGCTGTGAGGGAGGACAGACGGCTGCTGGTCGGTAAGGAGAGGTAGGCAAGAAAGAGAGAGAGGGAGAGGATGAAGGTGAGTCTTGAGAGAATGAGAGCAAAATGAGCTAAGGAAGACGGAAATGAGGTTATAAGAGGGAGTGAGGGGCGTGGGAGATGAAGAGTCACCGGTGGGGGTCTAGGGAGGGCTCATCATGGGGAAAAAGGGCTATATCTAGGTTTAGGTAATGATTAAGGGGTTTCTTGTAAGACCATTTTCGGAAAAATCCTTATTGAGCAAGAGTGAGTAGCATACTTGAGTGTCTAGGGCTGTCCATTAGCTTACAAACAAATAGGACAAAAGAATGAGACAAATGAATAAGACAAACTGGCAATCTAGTGATAAAAGAAGAAGAAGAAGGCCACTTCTCCCCCTTCTTCATGCAATCCACTTCTGGCCATGCAAAGGGGTATTAGGGAACCCTTTGTGCTCTAATACCTCTAATTAGATCATACGATAAATTTCCACACCCATATCTTTTCATTTAATCAACCTAATAACCCCTGTACGAGCGATGCATCAAGTATGGCCAATTAAAGTTCCTTCAAGTATTCCCACGAATTTAAATAACTTTGATGCCTCAAGAATCATAAATCAAGGTCTCTTGATTAATCTAATCCGTCGAAATGATCGTGCTTCATTTATCACTAATTCCACTCCATATAACACCTTAATCAATTAAACGAAATTCAGGATGTCACATATTTGGTTCATTCTTAATTGACATATCCTATCTCCCATTTTAAATAGCATAGTTAACGGCTTTTCTAAACTCCTTAGCATTACTAAAACACCTCTTCAACTTGAATGTGTGATTCTCCATATCAATTTTAGCATTAAACTCAGGTTGTTTATACTAATTTTGACTCTCATATTGAAGATATTTACATTATCAATTAAAACATCTTCATACTCTTACTATCTCCAACCTCCTTATCTCTCTCCATTGAACCATCAACACGGACACCCTCATTTCCTAAAAAAATTTGTGTAAGTCGTCCATTTCAATAATGGCAAACTAGTCTTCTTTAACACCCTGCTATCAAGCATTCTATAGTTCACTCATTTGCATCCCTCACCTAGTGCAAAATAGACAAAAAAAATTAATGTAAATATGTCTCCATGCAATACATTACAAAACATTACATCGCAAAAAACAAAAAATCAGTAAAAAATTTCCACAACACAGGGACCATGACAACACCACTTGCAATAACAAAATGCACACATGGGACCACTTGCAATCACAAAAAAAAAAAAAAAAACAACTCACTTGCATCGATTCACACAAAAGGAGAGAGAATGTAAAGATAAGTCCTCCCAAACAAGCCAATGCAACACTTAAAATGCTACATTTTTTCGTACCATCACTGCCATCGGTCTTGTATTCGGCAACATACAACCTCCTTGTCGACATGTTGCTTCAACAAGTGCAATCGTCTTCTCTTTGTTCAAAGAAAGGATAAAAAATTGAATCTAGTTCATATGGGAAATTTTGAACGGTTTAGTTTAATTCAAAAATTTGGCGATTTTTGGTCATTTTGGAATTCACAAGTGCATGTGGTCAGATCAAACATCTTGGGAAAAAACTGACCATGCCCATGGTGTGGAACATGACATATGACACCCCATAAAATGGGGCATTTTTCTCAAAATACCCTTCAGAGCGGGGTTTGTCTTAAAGTAGCCCTTGAAATTGGTGAATTCGTTTAAATTGACCCCCTCAGGACATAAATCTTCACTAAACAATGACCATGTGCATGTCACGTGCTGTGTTTCCTGCCATGATATTAGATTTGACCACGTACATCTCACATGCGTTCCAAATTAACAAAGATCCTCAAATAATTTTACTTAAACTAAACTCAATTTCAATCCTTACTTAGTCCAGCGAGGTGATTGCAACTTGTTGAAGCAATCATGTCGACAATGCGGTCGCATGTCAAATGTGAGACCTTTGACGGTGATGATACTAGAAAAAGTATTCTTTTAAATGTTGCTTTAGCTTGTTTGGGAGGGTGCTTTGAGTTTTCTCTCATTTTGTACGAATCAATGCATATCAGTTGCATTTTGTAATTGCAATTAGTATCCAAGTGGGCATTTTGCGATTGCAAGTTGTGCCGTCATGATCAATGTGGTTAGTTCCTATTTTTTTTTTTTCTCAATGTTATGTTTTGTCATGTATTGCGTGGAAACATAATTATCTTATTTTTGCTCTCATTTTGCACCAGGTGAGGCATGTAAAGAAGATAACTCGGAAATATGAAGGAACACAGAATAAGACCAATTCATCATTACTGATCTAAATGACCTACATAGAAGAAATTCAAGAAACGATGGTGTCAATGGTGATGTTTTATAGAGAGGGATGGGGAGGTTGGAGACTAGACAGTAGCATGTAGATATTTTAGTTGATAATGTCTTCAAGTTGTGATACGCCCTAGAAATCCTAAGGAATTTAGAGAGGTCATTGCGAGACGGATGAGGTTGATCAAGAACGAATCAAATAAGTTGAGGGCAATGTGCTGTGTACATGCTTCCAAATTGTTGAGGGAGCATACTTTACAAGTCAAAACCTTCAACCATGTACGTACATGTAATAGGGCTCTTACTATTCTTTAGGTAAAAGCTAAAGGCTAGTAAGCAAGTATTGTGATAGAATGAATGTGACATTCTGAATTTCGACCCATTTTCGGGATTTATAAAATGATTATCTCATCGATGCACTTTCAGTTAAATCTCGCTCTAAATTAATCACTCATGAAAAGACTAACCGTTAGGGAATGGCTAGTTAGGAATTAAGTACGCACAACCTAAGAACTCGACCCTAGATTGACACTTCTACCATAAGGATTGACGAGGGGATATTTTGGGTCATTATAGACTGATCCAAGGATGGTTATTGAATGATTTGGCAATGTTATATAATTGGGTCGCGGGTGATTCCGTTTGGCCATTGTTTGAATTACAAACATTCCTAAACCAATTTCCAACGATCGTGTCCTTCAAAACTAGTGATTGGCCCACGCAATTACATGACAACCGAGGTCACCATGGTTGAGTAAACTTAAACATGGCTTGATATCGAATCAACTACGAGTTGAATACGCGTAACACCTAAAAGCCGCTCGTTAGCTTGAGATACACTAAAATCGCAATTGATCGATTTTGGCCATGTATTGAAATCCGAACTTGGGTATCGAACTTTCAAAGATATCAAAACTATTATATTGGACATTGCCTCATTAAGCTCGCTTAGTTATCGGTTTGCTCGGAAATTCTTGGAAAAGTGAATTTTGGCCCGGGAATTGAAAAAGACCCTTTCACCCCTTAGTGTTCTAGGACTTCTTGGTTGAGTGGAAGGGCATGTTGGTCTTTGTACCCCCCTAGTGATTCCGAATTTCATGGACAGATTTGCCCTTCTTGCTTTGGTTATTTTCCTAATTGCCATTTCTAGAAACCTTTTCAAGTATCAACCCTAACCTTTGGATCTTGACTTAGGGATCAAGAAGTGATCTCAACCCTTCATTTGGATGATGTTATTCAGCCATTCTCTCTCTCCCCATCATTTTTTCAGATCAGCCCTTTTTTTCACTCACTTTCACTTTCACTCACTCACTCTCACTCACACCCCACCACACCGACCAGCTACCACCATCCACCACCAACACCATCATGCCACCATCCATAGCCGCCGTTCAAGCCGTGACCAGCCACCGTTCGTCGTTTCGCCGTTTCGCCGCTCGCCGTTCGCCGGAGTTGCTGCACTGACCGCTGGCTGTTGCTACTGGTTTAGTTGGGTCTTTGGGTTTAGAATTAGTGGTAAGTAACTTCCTAAAGCTTGATTAGGTTGATGGGTGACTAATTGACTATTTTAGGGGCTGATTAGTGGTTAATTGTGGGCTAATTAGTGGCTAATTGTGGGCTGATCTAGGGCTGATTAGTGGTTAATCATGTGATTTAATATTAATCATATGGCTTATGTGGCTGATCATGTGTTTAGTATAATCGTGTGGCTTAGATTGATCGATCTTGTGCCAATAAATAATCATGTGGCTAGAATTGTTTGATCATGGCTGATCATGTGTTGCATTGTTAATCATGTGGTTCAATAGTTGATTATGTGGTTTGGATTGATTGATCATGTGATCATAGTTAATCGTGTGGTTTAGAATGGTTGATCATGTCCTAATTATTTGATCATGTGGTGCACATGCTAATCATGTGGCTGATTGTGTAATTAATGTGGATTGTGTGGTTGTGATTGTTGATCATGTGGTTAATTAATTTAATCATGGATGATTAAGTGATCAATGTTTGATCGGGTGGTTGTGATGACAATCATGTGGCCGAAATAGATTATCAATGGTGGATCTTATGCTTGAACATTGATCTTGTGGCTTGATAATGGATCTTGTGGTTAATCATGGCTAATCGTGGTGTATCATGGCAATTTATGGCTAGATAATGATGTTTGATATGGTTATGAGTGCAATTCATGACATGTTCGTTCGTAGGAAAATGCACGTCATAAACACTCTGCATTGGCTAATTAAGAAAGACGAAAATTGGCAATGAGTGATTGTTTGTGTGCATGGCCATGACAAGTTCCGTCTAGGCGGGAGTTCTAGACGATGCCCGGCGGGAGTTCGGATGCCGTCTAGGCGGGGGTTCTAGACGTTGCCGATCGCGGTGGAGGCCGAATCGATGCTCCTTATTGGAATGCCGTTGGGTACCCGGCTCGCTGAGGGGTTCGATCCCCAATGTTGCCGCGCTCGAAGTAGCGAGGCGATGCCCGGCTAGACCGGAAGACCGGCGGGGGTTCGGTGTGGCCCGAGGGGTCGTTAATAATCTGGACAACTACGAGTGTTATTTGCATTTGAGAATGCTTTGTGTTCAAGAGTGATAGTTGAGCATGTCTGGATTGTTAACTATCGATATGCATGTTTATGCAATGCCATGATATGTTTGTGTTTGGTGACCACGTGTGGTATGGTGATACCGTTGCGTGTTTGTTAGAACTTATATTATGTTTTGCAAGTTGGTTGTTCTAATGAAAGGTTTTGCTATTGAGTTGCTATGTTAGTAGGATTGCATAATTAGGGTGATCCGGAGGTACGTGTTACCCTAAGTGAGGCCTAGGGAGTTTACTTATTAAGATTTATTCTCATTGTTGTAATTCAAACCTTTCAGACCCTCAACCATAAACATGAACGGCCCTCCACAACGTTTTGGGGTCCCAATGGATATGGAGCATATGTTAACGGAGTTTCCGGTAGGTGAAGATAGGGATCATGTCATTTTGGATGCACTCCTTTTAATAGAGAAGTTAGGCTAACCTAACCACCTGATCCTTTTTTAGTATGTGTGTGGTTTGTAGTGGAGGCCTCTAGTAAGGCTTGTTTGGTGTGCCGTTGTAAATAACGTCATGTTTATAAAGTGGCTTGTTGTTCTGTTTCATTTCTCTCTTTACTATCCCGTTTAATTGAATGTTGAATGGAGTGTTCGAGTTGCTTCCGCATGTATTACTCTTAGTTCGTTTGTATCGGGTCGGCGACTAGTCCTGGGAAGTCGCATACTTAACGATCAAGTGGGATGTTGCAAGCTCGTAGGGTGCGGAGCGCGACAGTGAAGAACAATTCTACATGGCCAGGTGCTTCAATGAAGCAAATGATGGAGTACGAGAATGTTCTGAAGCTGTCGAGGTCAATGGTCTACACAACTAGGGCTATAGCAACAAGTATGATTGCACGGAATGAGGAGGAGCAATTTTGGTTGCCTATAAACTATTGCAAAGCATTTCTTGATGCCAACTTAGGATCCACATGTAATAAACACCGAGGCATTTCAAGAGAAATTCAAGTTTAGTCTACATTTGTCTAGATGTATTTAGGAGAGGTTTTCTAAAAGGATGTAGGCACTTTGTGAGGTTTGATGATTGTCATTTGTCAACGGGATACAATGATCTAGCAGTTGCAGCCATCAATGCCAACAATTAGATTATCCTTTTGCATGGGAAGTAATGAGACAAGAAACATAAAAGACATGGCATTGTTTTATTCATATAATTACAAAATAACTACATATTACAAACCTTGAAAATACAAACTTCTGGACTTTCTTGTGTGACAAGCAAAATAACTAGTGCAAGCACTAGCATATTGATGTACAAAGATAGAACATAAATTTTGTGCATAAGGCATGAACTCCAAATTGCATCACAAGGAATTGAAATTTTAAAAGTTGGTTTAGAAGGCTACAATGACAACTAGGGTATGTGATTATGAGTTAACAATATAAGAGATGAAGGCATTTAATGATAAAGCTTATGATTGCTTATCCTAAAAAGCTCTAGTGCAATCGAGCAAGTCTCACTTTACAACAAGCTCAAAATGTGACACTGTTGAAACAATTGACAAGAAAGATTCAACAAGCGCATCATTAATGTCGGGATAAAACCTATAAACACAATGCTTATATCAATAAGAGTGCAGTTTATGCAGAGGATTCATAAGAAAACGGAAGGACTACACCAATGTGATATGTCCCTACATGTAAGAATTAGAGGTTTAAAAGTAGTTTTCAGAATCATGGATTCCTAGCTAGAATAAGGAGGATGGGTTTAAATTGAGTGGGTCATTCAAAGACAAGAGGGTTCTTCTTAGCAAAAATAGAACTTGTAGTTGTAGAAGATGAGAACTAAGTTGAATCCCTTGCAATCATTTTGTGGCAACTCTTATATACATGAGGGATAAGTCTAAAAATGGGTTTGCACATGTTTCAGTAAGGAAACATTCATACAAACTTATAGCCATGTTATGCATGCTATAGATTCCAAGAAACATGGCCTCCTAAAAGACCCATTTCGCTAGATGTGCCCGAGCAAGTTGGCAGAAAGAAAGAAAAAATAACAAAGTCAGTAAATGAAAAAACTAATAAAAAATTTGAGGAAAAGAAAGAAAAAAGTTGTGCAAGAATGAAATGAGAATAGCAAAGAAATGAAGTAAGAAATTGGGACTCAATTTTGGTCAATTCCCCCCTTGATTGTGACCCAATTGCAAGTAAATAACACAAGCAATTGAGTCAAATCAGATATTTTGGGACTAAATAACCCCTGTCCATGGCATGTAATACAGCACATGAGACGCACGTGGTCGTCGTCTGACAAAGATTTCTATTGCTAGTGAGGTGGGGCAGTCAATTGAGATAAAGTCACCGTCTTCCGGGACACTTTGATACAATTTTGAGAAAAATGCCCTGGGTTCTTTTGAAATTTTCCCTCACATTAAGCCCATAAAGTGCCATTTCACCATGCGCTCATATCAGATAGTGTGCAATTTAACTAAATATGCACACTCAAAGAGAAAGATAGTCCAAACTCAAACAATGGGCCGGGACCACCAAATAGATTAAAATGGCCGGAGCATAGATGTGAGTAAGATTTTCCATAAAAACACAAATTCTGAACCAATCTGGACGATCATGGATAACAGTCATTGAATATCAGACTATGTAACATTTCACCAGACCTAGACAGACAAGCTTGGTTTGCTCTTGCACTTCATGACCACAAGATATGTAACGATGCCGCCATATAAACCACCAAATTTGTTATTAAACAAGAAAGAAGAACAATCAGTAACCTGTTTCTAAAGCCTCCTCTACCTCCCGCCTCTCTTCGGCTCGTCGTAGCTGCAAGCAGCATTGAGGAAAAAATGTCGGCGAAACATCACGATAGCGAAGACAACGGAAATCCGACGCTTTCCAGCGATCCAAACAATTAAAGCGACAAACACACCAAAAAAAAAACCCGAAGGCCTGAACCTGCTAAACGACACGATAGCGAAGACAATGAAAAGAAACATAAAATGGCACGAGCAGAACCCAATTGAGACATAAACCAGCAAAAAGGATCCGATTCAAAGCACTCAAATTCAAACTGATCAGTACCTTGTCTGCCGCATCGTCGTTTGCCGAGCCATTGGCTTCACGCGGAGATGCTAGAATAGATCCTCCAGCGGATTCGAGCAGACAAACGACCCCGGATTTGCGCCGCCGACGGCGTCGTAGGAACCGAAATCGTCGCCGCCGGAAAATTTATGATGTGAGATCGGGAGAGACGGGCTAGGGTTGGGAGGTTACAGGGAAGACCCATTTAGGGGTTCTTCGTGGGCTCTTCAGGGCTTTGGATAGACAATAAGTTGTTGGGCTTCAAGAGCCTGGCATGAGGGTCTTGATTTATTCCAATAATCATGGGCTTTGTACCGTTGCAACGGAAGAGCTCTATGAAGTCACGCATGTCGAAAAACCATTGGCTAAAATAGGACTCAGACACCTCAGTAGCCACCCTTCCCAAGTGGAAAGGGAGAGATGGGAAGTTCGAATTCCCATCGTCTCAGGAAAATTTGGGGTAGAGACGTTTAGTTTTAAGTATGGGATTTGACTTCCACGCTTGGCAAAGAGATAGAGCAAAAGTCCAAGAGTGAGATGAGAGTTAAAATAGCATAAATAAATAAATAAATAATAGGATTCTGACACCAACACCTAGAGCTCGGTCCAGCTGGGTAGGGATTGGGAGTGGGGCAAAGAGGTTGCGGTTCAAAACCTGGAGATCACCAATACACACACAACACAGTGGGAGCTAATTCCTAACAAGACAAAAAACTCAAAAGGATTCTAATGACAGAGAAAAGACATCGTGTTCACATATAGCCTATAATGCCCCATTGATGTCCATTACCTTAAAAGCTGTTGGCTTTTGTTGTGGTAACTCTTCTTCTTCTTTTTTGTGAAAGTTAAATTTTCTAACTTGCCTAGGTACAAAAGGTTTCGATCTCATTCGTAGCGATTGTGATTAGATAAATAAGCAAGCCTTCAGTGTTTACTATGCGTTTTTTTAGCACCATCAAGAAAATTCTCATATTGGCCACCAAAGTGGCTCATCTATAAGGATATTTGAGATTATAAACACTAACATGAGGAATTTCATAACGTGATGTGGATGTCTCTGCCAAAATATCTATTTCACAATAACATGTGAAATTTTCTTATGAGGTGCATTTGTACCTAAATGTAATAAATGATTTGAAAAATATTTTCCATTACCTTAAAAGCCGTTGGCTTTTGTTGTGGTAACTCTTTTTTTTTTTTTGTAAAAGTTAAATTTTCTAACTTGCATGGGTACAAAAGGTTTTGATCTCATTCGTAGCGATGGTGATTAGATAAATAAGCAAGCCTTCAGTGTTTACTATACATTTTTTTAGCGCCATCAAGAAAATTCTCATATCGGCCACCAAAGTGGCTCATCTATAAGGATATTTGAGATTATAAACACTAACATGAGGAATTTCATAACGCGAAGTGGATGTCTGGCTGCCAAAATATCTATTTCACAGTAACATGTGAAATTTTCTTATGAGGTGCATTTGTACCTAAATGTAATAAATGATTTGGAAAACATTTTCCTAAACCCAAAACCTTAAACTCTACAACCCGAAACCCTACACCCTAAAACCCCAAAACCCTAAAACCTCAAACCCGAAACACTAAACGTCAAACCTTAAAATCTAAACCCTTAAACCATAAACCCTAAAACCCAAAAACCGAATTCCTAAAACGCTAAATCCCAAACCTTAAAACTCCAAACCCAAAATCCCAAACACTAAATCCTGAAGCCCAAACCCCAAACCCCAAAACAATAAACCCCAAAGCTTAAACCCTAAACCCCAAAATCAAAACCTTAAAACCCTAAAACCTAAACCTCAAAACCCCATATCTTAAAACCCTAAACCCCTGAACCTTAAACCCTAAAATGCAATTTTCTCAACCATTACCTGGTATTTAGTTTGTCTATGGGCAGTAATTTTCTTTATGATTATATTAAGGTCATCCAATTCTATATCATATTGTATTTTGAATCAATTTCTAATCTAGTTTTATCCAAACATGACAAAGTGATATTTTTATAATTAAATGAAAAAATTGGGAATATAAATTTTTAGGGTCATACCAAACGCATTTATGTTCTTTTTCTATTATGGGAATATAAGTTTTGTGCAGTTACCAAACGTGTCTTTCTATTCAAAAACACGTCAAGGGAATAAAAATATAAAAAATATCTCTGTACAATCATTATGAGGAACAAAAATGTTATCAGACGGAGCCTAACTTATTGAACACTCTGCAATTTTTCTCTCAAATGAAGCGGAGGGGAGCACGGGGATGGAGGGAGGAGAGAGATAGTGTGTACGGGGGACACTTTTGCCCGGAGCCTAAGAGTCTTTCCTTTGAATTGTCAATTCTAGCGTTTGAACATATCTTCTTTCCCATTGGGGTCAAGCTATATTAAGTACTTTAAATCGACTTTTGCTTTATTCTCTGCGCTATTTCAAATCTTGCATTTATTTCATTTTGACTATTTGTAGACCCAAAACAATTGAAAGTTTTATATCATACAAATGTCACTACATAAATTTACACATGATGTTGTCATAATTTTTTGAAATTTCAACGATAGTTTAGCTGTTTCTTTATAAAAGCAAAAACAATGAATCTGTTAGCTATATAGGTTGGCTGGCTCGTCCATAGCGCACATGTGCTTCGTTGTGGATCGGACATGACCATTTGTGAGTCACAACTTCAAATTATCTCAACACCTCCGATCGTCATTTGAGCGTGCAAAATACGTATATGTCAAAATCCTGCCAAACTATGGCCCAATTTATTCATGGAAAATGAATGATTTAAAATATTACATATTGCACTACTTGAAATAATTAGTTAATGAAAAATAATTTTATTATTGATAACGATTTACATCTAAATATTTTTGTAAATAATAAAAATATCTTTCGTTTATTTATTTTTGTAAGCGATACAAATAATCATCTTTAAAAAAATATATTTTAAATTATTAATTTTTCGTGAAATAAACAACCCTGTCCATCTTCAAGGTTTTGTGACAAGTTGCTCCCTAAAAACACATAAACGATTACACTAATAATAATAGGAAAACGGAAAAGAGTGTTTACGTGCGGAGGGTCTGAGTCAGATGGTCCGAGCATGCGCGGCAATTTCTGTAGGCGAGAGGGCCCACCTGACATTTTTTTTGGTCGAAGAGGGCCCACCTGATTACTTATTTTATTTTATTTCCCTTCCCGTGCTTTATTTATTGAGTTAATAATACAAAAAAAAAATTCAAATTAATACACTTATGACAAATTTAGTTCAAAATAATTTTTTGACCATAAAAACCCCTAAACTGGTATACCTGTGACAAATTTGCCCAAAACTAATTTTTTGATCACCAAAAATCACAAACTGGTATACTTGTGACAAATTTTTCAACCGTTAAATTGAATTAATACCACGAAAAACTCCAAATTTATAAACTTGTGACAAACAGAAAGGTAAAATCCTAAACTGGTAAACCTGTCAACTATCACGTGTCATCCAAGTCAGTAATTTAACAGTAAAATTTAACGAAAACTAATAGAGAATAAATTTGTCACAGATGTACCGGTTTGAGGTTTTTTATGGTCAAAAAATTAGTTTGGAATAAATTTGTTACAATTGTACTAGTTTGGAGTTTTTGTGGTATTAAACCTTATTTATTTCCTTAAATTTGCAATGCACTAACGCAACGGTTCATATTAGACGGTTTGATTGCTTCAAAAAATAAAAAAAGAAGCATTCACTACCGCAGCAGTATCTCATTTTGTTTGCCCCCCAAAAAGCAAAAAAAGAAAAGAAAATTACAAATAAAAAAACTCACCGTTTTCCTCGAGAAAGCTCAATGCATCCTAAGATTGGAATTACATATGTGAATAACGTGGTAATACGCGTTGTTTGTGGCAAAAGATAGAAAGTAGGTATTGATTTGGAGTTCCGTGAGGAGGGGCAGCTTCCTTTTGCTTTTTCTCTGATAACATGTTTTACATACGTGATCCATGTGTGAAACTTCCATTGGTTTTGAAAATTAATTTTCTCGCCTAGCTGTCAACTTATGCAACATGTTTGTAGATGAGTGTATTTGGGTTTGCTTTTTGTTTTTAATAGATTTTAAAGAGAATGAGAAAACGAAGAGATTGATAATAAAATCAATGGTAATTACATAGACATGTCCATTTGATTTTTCTTTTCAAAAGTTTTGAAATTTACATTCAGTCTGAATAATGTATATCTTAAAAGGCATTTAAGGAAGAAAAGAGAGAACCGATTACCTGAAAAAAAAAAAAAAAAAAAAAAAGGAACTCTTCTTCCCTTAGTATACTAACTTGAATTATTGTCATTATGGTTAAATATCACTGAGACTCTTCTGGAGATTTGAATATTGGTCACCATGAGCGATTGCACCAATACAATGTCAGCGAGAAACCGAATGGTGTGGGCTGCTTGAGTGGGAGTGAGCGGTTCCAGGTTATGTACTGATGAAACCTAAAATCTATCCTACATATCTTAGAACGGGGAACCTACCCTATTATAGGTTCCATTAGATTACAGGATCACCAAGGTTTCACCTGTATTATTAATTAAATAATTACAGTGAATCATCACCTTTAATAATCACAACTTGTTATTACGATCTACTAACCACAACTTATATTTAGACACACGAAAAATATGAAACATTAATAAGTCATAAAATGAAAGCTCGGACTAGTAGTTCCAAGTTATACACTCATTATCTAATACCATTGAACACCGCGAGATCACGTGAAAGCATATTTCAAGAAAAAATACAAAAAACTTATTTAAGGTTTCAGGTTTCAGATTTCACCTATCTAGACTTGGCACTTACCTGTTGAAACAGGTTCTCTAATCTCGAACCTACCTTGCATGTCTTGGAATCTGAAATCTATAAGTTCCCACAAATCAGGTTCTCAAGTTTTAGGTTATACGCTAGAACCATGCTAGGGTATTGTTTGAGCAAGAAATGTCAAGCAAATTTTTTTGGTTGTTCTGTCGGGCAAATTTGGCCGACATTATAGCTCATACGGTAAAATGGGCAAAACGAAAATAAGAATGTTGTGCTTTCTCCCAATCTCGATTAGAGAAAAACTTTCTCCAGCCAAATGATTACGAATACGGATACCACCCACAGCTATTTTCAGCTAATTTTACATGCTGATATCGATTTGATACCTATGCTAAAAAAAAAAGGAGTCTGGAATCATTAGCACTCGATTATCGAATCTCCTGGACAAGAAGCAACCTTGTCGTGCATACAACAAGGGATCGATAGCTGATTGTTTTCTAATGGCCAAGAGGGCTACGAATTTGCTAAGACAAAACAGACGAAACCTAACCCATCTGCCCAAATCATAGATATAATCTATAGGGGAAAAGCTAGTAAAAATAGCATGCAATCATCATCATAGGCGTCCCCCAGGAATCACGGCCATACCTTTTTCCTCTTTCGCAATGATAAGAGCGAGGGCGCGAGGAATCTTGGAAAGGGGCCAAATATTCATTTAAAACGATTCTTATTATTTTTTTCCCCGTAATTTCAGTGCCTCCGAGGGGAAGAGACAAACCCCGCCGTTGCACGGCCAAAAACTCAATCGTTCGGATCTCCGAATTGATCTCCCTGTCCGTTTTCGTTCGGCGTTAGTGTATGCCTTTTTCGGTTTATGTATTGCGTCGTGTATGTGATTCGTACCCTCCCTTATCTTTTCTAACAGTGCAGCCCTGTGAGTGAGGGGAAAATTATTATTTTATTCAAAGTGTATTCGTTTTGCAAAAATAAAATGATTATTTATATTATTTAAAAAAATTAATCAACATAAAATATTTTCGTCATCGATAACAATGTATACCTAATTATTTTTTTGGGCGATGAAAAAATTTTCCATTCATTTATTTTTGTAAATGATATAAGCATTATTTTTCGGAAAATATTTTTCAATTACTCGTTCTCCGCGAAACGAATGCACCCTTTGATTCTGTTTGTTTTACGAAAAATGGGTAATTTAGAAAATATTTTCCTGAAAACGATCGATTGTTTCGCTTGAAATGATTAATCGATTAAAAATATTTTCGTTGTCGACAACGATTTATATCTACACATCTTCATTAATGATGAAAATATTTTTCGTTCACTTGTGTTTATAAGCGATAGAGGCGATCATTTTTAGGTTGCGTTTGTTTCGCAGAAAAGTAATGATTTGAGAAACATTTTCCTAAAAATGATTGTCTCTATTGCTTATAAAAAAATGAACTAAGAATATTTTCATCGTCTGCAAAAATATTTAGATATAAATTGTTATCGATAATGAAAATATTTTACTTTGACTACTTATTTCAAGAATAGAAGCGATTATATATAGAAAAATATTTTTCAAAATATTTATTTTTCGTGAAATAAACGGATCCATATATACATAAACAAAATTTTTTTTTGTGGGGGTACTTGCATAATGGGCAGTTTTGGAGTTTCTTAACTATGAACCCTATATAGAAACATATGGCTCTTCAGTCTACTGGACCAGATTTCCACCATTGACCTTCTATTAGCCATATTTCCCTCAATACCTAATTAGAGAAAATTCTCTCCAACTATACTTTTGATTGGCGAATTATAAATATGGACATTCTGCACACTTTTAGGGTGCATTTGTTTTGGTGAAATTGTTTTCTGGGAAAGTGTTTTTCGGACTTTTATCCATTTGGTTGTCTAAAAGTGATTTGGTCAACCGAAAACACTTTTGGGTCAAGGAAACCATTCATTCATAAAATTAGAAAGTGAATTCCCTACTATAAGAAGGTGAAAATACTTTTCAGAATTGATTATCTTAAATTTGTTAATATTTTATTTTTCTTTTCTTCCTTTCTTTTCTTTCTTTATTTTCTTTATTTTCTTTTATTTTCTTTTTCCTCCCTCCGACGGTTGTCGGCCTTGGTGGCGGTCGGCGATCGGCCACAACCGCTGGCCGGCGACGGCCGGCCTCAGGCAAGGCCGAGCTCGAGTATCGCCAGCAGCTCACCGGCGTCGCGCGAGGCCCAACCTCATCGCCTCCACCGCGCCTTGACCTCGCTACCTCCACCTTGCCTCAACCTCACCTGAGGATGGCGAGCTCGAGGCTCGCCAGATCCAAGCAAGCTAGGGCTCAGTCGAGGTCGGCGAGCTCGTGGCTCACCAGATCCAAGTGAGCTCGAGCTTGCCGGCTGGTCGCGGCAGAGGAAGGAGGAGAAAGAAAAGGAAAGAGAAGAAAAAAGAAAAGAAAAAAAAGAATTAAAAAATCGTTTAAAAAAAGAAATTAAAAATAATTAAAAAAATCGATTTTTTAAATATAAAAATAATTAAAAATTTCATTTTTTTTTTGCCTAAGATAAAGTCATGAGATTGAAATCATTTTCCAATAAAATCCAATTACGTATTACCAAACGAAGGAAAACTAACCGTTTCCTTGGAAAATACTTTTTGGAAAATCATTTTATTTTATTATTGAGTTTTTCGCGAAATAAATGTATCCTTAATTCTAGTTAGATTTGCATGTTTACAACTTGTAGTCTACCAATTAGAGACATGATTAGAAACAATTTTGGAATATGTAAGGCTTTCTAAATTCTTATCTTATCTTACCCTTTCCCCCCGCGATTGAGATGATATCCCTAAAATTAGAGAGTGACTTTATTTATGCACTTAACAACATAATTTTGACAAGTAGTTTGGACTATGCAGATTTATTTGCACCCCCCCTCCCCTTTTGTTTTTTCCTTTATTCCTTCTCCTTTATGCCCTTTTTCGCTTTGCCCCTTCTACCCCTTGCACTTTTTGCCCTTTGCACTTCCACAACGCGGACCACCCGCACCCACCACCACATAGCATCTTCTCCTCGCTGTCATTGCTGCCGGCTCTAGCTCTTAGGGGGGAGCACGGTCCTACTTCAACACGGGAATTGGACCGGATCATATCAAACTGACCGATTCTAAACAATTTTTAAAAAAATTGGTCTGGTTCCTCGTTCCCAAAATTTGGAATCTGGAATAACCGGTTTGGTTCTTAATTCCTTGCCCAAAACCGGATCGAACCGGTATCTATATTACTTTTCTCCTTTTTCTTTTGTAATTTTATGCTCTTTAAAACAAATAGAATAATTGGTAGAGACAAAATAAAGAAACCCTAGCCTCCTTGCACGATTCTCTCAACTCTCTTGCCCCATCTTGCTCTCACTCACCTCTTAGCTGAGCTCTTGCCTCCCACCCTCCATCGTGGCATCGCAGTCGCGGCATCGCTGTCGTGGTTTCGCCTCCCTCTCTCGCACTCGCCTCAATGTCAATGGTCAATCTCTTGTTGCTTTTGCTTCATTTCTGTTGCTGGTGTTGGTGAATCTGTTGGATTGACTCTGTTGAATTTCAAGTTCATGTTGGTGAGGTTGTAATAGAGTCTTACCATGTCCCTCTGGTCCTTCTCGTAATTACTGTTTCTGATTCTTGAGCTTGTTCATTCTCATTATGTGGGGTCGGAGCTTATTCACATCTAATAATCTCCCTAGCTTCAGGATAAATTCCTCTGCTCCTTCTTCCAACCATTTGTAATGTCCTAAATTAATCACACCGATTAACAAAATACCATTTATCCCCCCAAAAGTTAGAAAATTTGAGAATAAACATTGAGGAAGTCCTCTTTTTCTACAGTACCATATGTTGTTTTTAATACTAACAAAACTATCTTTTACGATTTGGGGTTTAATAGATGCGCATTGTTTCTATTTAGGTTAGTATTGATGACTCAACACCATTGAAACTATCCTAAGCTCGAAGTGAAAGAACTTGAAAGACTAGAAGGACCTTAAGGTGAACAAGTTAAAGAGAACAAGAAGTTCGTGAGGACTTGGAGAAACCAATAGATGAACAAATTTGTGAAAGTTGAAGTCACATACATACTCGAGAAAAATCGATGGAGTTTGATAAACACAACAATTGTCAAACTAGACCACTGGGTAGAACCAAGAAAAGTTGATAGAAGCTATGACTTATATCAAACTGAGAAGATTACTTCTGCACAAGTGACATAATGAATACCCATATTTTCTTTGATCTTATTATGCATTCAAAGGAATCTAATAGCCAATCACAAGTTTGGAATTACGGATTTATTTGCTCCGAAAGAATCCAATCTATTATTCATCATACCGTTGGATAAGGATTATTTCCTAACTTGGAGATTTTATTCTTGGAAGCGGCAAGATCGCCGTAAGATCTTATTGTATGGGCAACCAAATCTCTAGTCATTTTATTGCAATCAACAATGGCTACATTAATTATCTCAAAGATCATTCAACGGTCAACTTGAAGATCGGTGACTATCAAAGGAATCACTAGAAGCTAATGTGGATAGAGACGAGCTACAAGAATTACAAGAACACCTCACATATTTTGTGATCGATTAATTTGCATATTGAGAGTTATACATTGATTGTTAATCTTTTGAGAAGTATACAAGTGTTGTAATAATGTGTGTATTCTTGGTAGTGTGATCTACCAACTTTGGGTGAAAGCAGTAAGCTACATCTGTAACATCTCAAGAGCTACTTGCCACGGGCCGATTGTCTATGATCATAATTGTGCGGCGACTTAGGCTTCCTTGGATCAGTGGAGCGCCTAAGCTAAACCCTAAGCTAAACCTTTTCTCAAGGATTGATTGCTCGCTCACCCGGATCATAGAGAGAGAAAGAAAGTATTTAGAGAGAAAATCTTTGTGAGAGAATGCTTTCTATTGCTCAAGTGTTTATATGGATAGAAATGAGGGGGAGGACACCCCTATTTATACAAAAGTCCCTATCATTATAACCGTTGATTCATTTTCGATCTAACGGAAAGGATTGCATCTCCCTATCTACTAATTACCATTATTTATGTCGAGAATGCTTTAGAACTCAGTATATTTATCGTATTGCGCGTTCTTGAGAATATTCTAGAGGACTCCAGAAACTCTATGCGATTTGGTTGGTCTTCTTAGATTGAATACAGTCCTTTGATCATGGGAAACCTCGGGACCATGAAAGTCTCCCTCATCCATTGAGTGACGTCCTCGACGCTCTTGACTCGGTGTCTTTTGCTTGGATAATCCGTTCCTTTGGACATTGTCGATTCTTCCGTTTCCGATGCCGCTTTGTCTTTGGCTTCTCGGCTTGTCGGCTATTCGGCTCCTTCTTCGGTTCAGCTATCTTGATGTTGTCCAGCAAGTTTTCAACTTCCGAAAAGAGTACATGGATCGACATTTTGTTGAGTTGGTACAGGATATTCCATCTCTACCTTCGACTTTTGCATAGGTTGCAACTTTGTGCTTGACTCGGTTGTGAGCTCCTCAATTCTCAGCCCTTCATCCCCGAATCGGATTGTGGAGATGCTCTTAGTCTCTGTCATCGATGGGCATTTTAGGTTGGTGATGACAATGAACTTGGTCCTCAAGTCAATCATGGCCCTCGCACTGTCGAAGAATTGCCTAGAATGTACGTTCCGTGCAACACCTATGGCTAGTACGTCCACCGAATTGACCGCCTTGAACCGATGTCCGGTTGGCTTCATGTGAAGTCCCAAACTCTTTGCCACTTCGCTTGACAAAGAACGTATTCAACGCACTCGTGTCAACCAATACATATAGTGTTGTGTTGCATGCCTTGACTTCCACGAATGACAAATGTGAGCTTGTAGGCTTCTTTTTGGGCGGTGTTTGGGATTTCACAAAATTGATAAAGTTGAGAACCTTTACGGTTCCGAGTCGCACTTCTCTTCTTTCTTGTTTCGGATGGCTAGCAAGGCATTGAGCTTGTTTTTCTTGGGGCATTTTTGGGTCCAATGGGGACCTTCGCAAATGAAGCATGGGGATGGCTGTGGTTTCTTAAACTTTTCCCTGTTGAAGTCTCCTTGGGGTCAGTTCCACCTTTGGAAGGATGGATGACCCTTCTCTCCATGATTTCTCACGTTGGTCCTTTTGGCCACGGATGGTTTCTCCTTCTGGGTCTTTTTGGCCATGGACAACTTCACCTTCTTTGTCCTCGTGGTGGCGATCCGTTCTCTACCCATTTCCTTTGGACTTGGAGGACTCGACGTTGGTGAGTCGGCGAGACTCGTCTACAGCGAGTGCCTTCAAGATACTTCGGACGTCCCTTCGTTTGAGCTCAAGTTGGGCTCATGCTTCAATCCATTTATGAACGCCCCAAGAGTTTCCTCCTCCCCTAGGTACTTGGAGCTTGAGTTCGATGAACTCCTTCACATCTCCCGGACCGTGCATCGTTACTCAAGGCGATGGAGCTTGCCATCGGTCTCTTGTTGAGCGAACTCGAGGAAGAAGTAATCCCGAAATTCCTCAATGAAATCATCCCACGTGTTCATGGGATCGACACCTCACTTAGTCTCGTCCTACCTATTGTGCCACCAAAGCATTGCATTATCAGTTAGGAACATGGAAGCGGTTCTTACCTTGGCCATCTCGTTTTGAATTCCAACGGCGCCAACAGTATTGCTCCATGCTCCAAAGGAAGTTGTCCACCTCTTTAGCGGACCAGTTGCCCTTGAACTCCTTAGGCTTCAACACATTCATCTTGGGCGCCACTTGAACGGGTATAGCACTGATCACGATACTAGTCTTGCACAAGACTTGCTTGGTCTTAAGTTGTTAGACCTCCTCCTTCAAGGTTTCAACCTCGGCTTTGTCGGGGTTGTCATCTTTAAGCTCCAAGACTTCCATCTTCAAGGCCTCGATCATTGCTTCGAGTGCCTCATCATCCTTCAATTGTAAGGGTGCCATGGTTTGATTCACGACATTGGTGAACTCGAGGCAGAGTGTCTCTTCTACTTTGGTGACTCGCCCTTTCACCTCATTGAGTCTGTCGACGAACTCTGTCATGGCGACCCTCATTCTAGGGAGCTTCTCATCGAGGGAGGACATGACATCCGATGAATTTTCCCACTTCTAGGTCTCCCGCGGGCCTCCTTTTCTTGGGCGACCTTCTTTTAAGGAGCCTCACCATCCACGATAGTTGGGGTAGCTTCTTGGCTTAACATTCTCTCAACCTGTTGATGTGCTCCTCGATCTCCTTTACTTGCTCTGATATCACTTGTCACGGGCCAATTGTTTGGGATTAGAATAGTGCGGCAATTTAGGCTTTCTTGGATCGGTGGAGCACCTAAGCTCAGCCTTTTCTCAAGGATCAATTGCTCGCTCACTTGGATCGTAGAAAGAGAAGCTCTAAAGAGAGAATTTTTTCTATTGCTCAAGTGTTTGGATGTATACAAATGAGGAGGAGGACACCCTCAATTATACAAGAGTCCCTCTCATTACAACTGTTGATTGCTTTCAATCTAATGGAAGAGATTGCATCTCACCATCTACCAACTACTAGCGTTTTATGCCAAGAATGCTCTAGAACTCAATATATTTACCATATCGTCTATCCTTGAGAATATTTTAGATGACTCCGGAAACCCTTAGTGACTTGGTCAATCTTCTTGGATTGAACACGATCCTTTATTCATGGGAAACCTCGGGACCACGACATACTAGTGAATTCTAGCTTTGTTGATGGCTGTTAATCTGGGAGAGTGGATGTAGGCTAAATCCAAGCCGAACCACTATAAATTCACATGTATCTATCTCCATCTCATTTACTTGTTACTTCATTTGTTTGATAGAAGCACCTCTCGCATAGTTCCTACATATATATATATATATATATATATATATATATATATATATATATATATATATATATATAAACTTGATACTACTCAGTTCCTGCAAACATATATAAATAACATATTCAACCCCCTTTAGATTATGTCACTAGCCACAACAATAATGACCATCAGGATGTCTCTTAAAGATGAGATTCCTGCGAAAGAACATAAGTCATACAAAATTTGCATACACCAATTCTTTTCAATAGTCTAGGATCGAGTAAAAGCGTGCTCTTTCAATCAGTACAAGAAAAGAAAAGAAAAATATAAGCGATTTACGAGTTATGCAAAATTCAATTTTGAGGGGACACTTAAATCTTAAAGTAGAAAAAGGGTTGTTAAAAAGAAAAGTTCTAGAAGAAACAAAAAAAAAATACAATTGTTTTTGGTCCAACCCAGGAACCAAATTAGGACCGATTGGTCCGGTCCGCTTTGGTTCTTAGGTGGACGGGGTCGGTTTCCAGTTCCAAGAGCCGGGAATCGACCCTGTCTAGTCCGGTTCCCTATTCCAAGGTGGAAATTGACCCATCCTGAACTGATCACCTTTACTCGCTCTATCATCACTTGACGTCATTACTTGTGTCCCTGTGCCGCCTCAATCCCTTTGCCCTCTCTCTATTTTTAGTGGTGGAGATCCCTTAAATTAGGGCTAATGACTAAGTTTTATGAGGCTCCACCTCTACTAGCTCTATCATCACTCGATGTCGTTACTTGCGCCCCTGTGCCGCCTCAATGCCTTCGCCCCCTCTCTATTTCTGGCGGTGGAGATGCCTTAAATTAGGGCTAGTGACTAGATTTTATAAGGCTCCACCTTTGCCAACCTCGAGCAACCCTGGATCAAGTTGTCGAGGCTTGGCCACTGCTCGCGGTGGTTGCGACCTCATCTGCAACGAAAAACAGAGGAAGAGAGAAGAGGTGTACAGAGACGTACGATGGGCGACGATCACGAGAATGTAACCCCCATGGAGGCACAACCATTGTCAAGAGTTAGAAATTGTGGCAAGTGGCAAATGAGGGCAGTGGGGAAAGAGAGAAATGGACTCTAGATTTTTGTTTTGATAAATTCCTAAAGTTTAGAGTTTTTTATGAGACAAAAAATGTTTAGACCAAAATTGAGATATGAGATAAGGCTAGTGTTTTTCTATGAGACAAAAAAAACAAGTTAAGACCAAAATTGAAACTCGAGTCAAAATTGGTACATTTTAAAGGAATTGAGCCTTCTAAATTGGTCATAGAAGTATGGCATGGAAATGGACGTCATTAGACTAAGAACATATTCCCTTAGCAATTTGGCAAGAGAATAGTCCACCTAACAGTGCAACAAAAAGAACTTCTCTCTGGTCCCCTATCACAACTTGCACATTTTCTCTCTTTCAATAATAGATCGTGGTTTCGAAGGTACCTAAACCTACCCCATCTTCAACTAACCATTTGATCAAAACCATGTTGCTTGGCCGGGATAACCTATGTATAAATTTAACGAAAGAAAAAGACTATTTGAGGGTAAGAAAGATAAATCAGGAAGGAGAATGTTTTTTTCCTTTTGTTTGCTTCGAGGAAAAAATGACTTGGACTTGGTAGGAACTACTAGGTGAAAGAGTATAGAGCAGGTAATTCCGACCCATCTACTACGTCCACTTCCCCACATGGCGCAGGTTTTGTCTTACCCGTTTGTACTAAACCCACTACACCGGTCCGGTCAAAAACAAAATTGCCCATCTTTTTCCAACGGTAAATCGTCCATGTTTGGACTGGGGAAATCGAAAGGAAATAGTTGTTTTCACGTGACTTGACTCTGTAGCGGTCGCATCGAAGAGGTATTGAAGCCTCACGCTTCTTGAGGCACAACTTTAAGGTGTAGAATCCATACAAGCTTATGGACTTGGCTAATCCCTTTGATTATTGTAATCAATCTGTGATTGGGACTTCATTAGTTTGCTTTTCTTTCCGACCCACTTCCCTTTTTTATCCACAACGGGAAAGGCAAGTTTCTGTCGGGACAAGTCATTGCCACGCAACCAATGATGTCGAGGCAAGACGAGGTCAAGGCACGACATTTTCCAAGCAATGGGGAGTCGGACAAAACGTTCGGAGATGTATAGTTCAATCCGAGGCATCGACCAATCACTTGAACGAGCCAATCTTAGATCGATAAGATACCACAGCTTTGAGACAAGAGATGAGTTGACCGGTAACTTGCTAATCAATTCCTTGATTTATTTAATTGTAGGCATGTTTGATGTCGGTAAGTAATTACGTTCCATAATATATTTGACTTTGATTTTTTTGTCATTCGGGGAATTTCATCGCGTTTGAAGATGATAACCGAAGCTTCCGTCCCAATTTCTTAATCGTCAAATATAACGTACGTAACGCGCTGAGGACTGTGTCCTCAATTTCCTCGAAGCTTCCCCCATCTTCTTTTGTCAATAATTTTTTTTTTGTGAAATTTCCTGAAAGTGAGATGCAGCAGAATTAGAAAAGAATTATTATATAAACAAGGGTCGAAAATAATCATCAGTTGAAGTTAATAAAAAAAATTCCACCAAAAAAAGAAGTTAATAAAAAAATAATTGTCTGGTCTTTTTCTGTTTTTTTTTTTTTGCGTTGATGGAGTTTAATTTATCGATTCAAAGACATCGGATTTATTCTGGATTATATCTATGATAGTGTTCTCGATTGACTGGAGAAGGGCGATTTGACGTGCGGAACTCATCTTACGAAGAATTTATCAATGGGGACTATCACCAGAGTCAATAAACGCTACAGATGACGTGCATGAAGGATCGAATTCAAATGCCATTGGGGGAAAAAAGAAACTTACAAATCGTCTGTTCTGCTTCCTTTGACCTCTACTTGTGTGTTTGTCACTTACCAAAGAAATTTCATTCGAAAGAGTAATTTTCACAAGAGGGCTAGTAATCTTGTTACTCTTACGATTTAGAACTGGAGATGCGTTGCTCCTATTCAATGTAACCCTTTTCTTTGTCATTTTGAGAAGAGGATTCATTTTGTTCCAGAATATTAATCATATTATCCTCGATTAAAAAGTTATAATTTTACAAGAAAATCATATTTCTATTGATAAAAGCCTCTTGTTTTTTGGAATTATATAGGCCTAATTCCCAAAAAAAAAAAAAACCCCAAACTTTAGGTCCAGTCTCAATTCTACCATGAATTTTTTTTTTGTGTAAAATGTAAGTAGTATATAACATATGATGTACAGCAGCTTAGGAGCATTCCCCGGCATTACAACTAGTACTAATAATTCGAGAATATGGAGGTAGGAAGTCTCCATAAAGTAGCTAAAATAACGTTAGCTTGCGAAGGTTTGATTTTTTGGTATAGCGAAGCTCTACCTCTTACATTTTTCCGCACCTTCGCCAAAATAATCTGAATGTCAGTTGGATTGTTTTGAAACCGCCTATGGTTGCGCTCCATCCAAGTGCAATATACAGTCGCTAGGAAAGATACTTTGAGGAGTTTCGCTGCCAAATCTTTGCCTCCTGTTGCTCTAACCATCTATTGAAGCTCCTCATTCCATCCCCATACATTACGCCTGATCCCATGTTGTGCAAGAATATTGCGCCAGATGCTACCTGTCCATTCGCATTGGAAGAAAAGGTGAGTCCTGTTCTCTATACTTGCCCTACAGAAGGTACATTGGACATCGACTGAGGTCATCCACCGTGATAAGATCTTTGCTGTCGGAAGCCTATCCCTACATACTAACCAACCAATAAAATTGTGTTTGTTAACGCCGCTACTCCATATTAAGTTATACCACTCCACAGCCGGACTCTCGTGTCTAAGTTCATCCAAGACATCATGGCAGCAATATCTTGGATTAGACATGACTGGGGTTAGGACATGACGTAGTTTGAGGAGACATCGCCAACTCCAGGCCATACTACCCTTCATGTCCATCTGCAAAAATGGGGTTCCTCTGCATTTTGTACTATGGACCAGGAGCTCCAAAGTGAAGAAGATGGATGATTGATAAGATTCCACATTGTGCGCCCTAATAACACTTTGTTCCATAGGTTCAAATCGAGCAATCCTAACCCTTCTTCCTTTTTGGGTGAGCATACTACACGCCATGCAACTTTGTGCGATCCACGGTTTGTTGAAGACCCAGCCCATAAGAAGTGGCGAATCTTCGTCTCAATCTCATAGATAGTTTGCTTCGGAAGAAGAAACATTTGCATCCAGTATGTGCAGATAGATATAAGGACTGATTTGGTTAGTTGTGACCGACCCGCATAACTCATATGCTTCATTCCCCAACTCTCAATTTTCTTGAATATCTTATCAGTAAGGCTTTTGCAATCTGAGTGGGTGAGTCTTTTAGTAATAAGAGGAACACCCAAGTACTTGATAGGGAGAGTACCTACGGGAAAAGGCGTATGGTCCAATATAAGAAGCTTTTCCTCCTCATTTAACCTAGAGAAAAATATTTGGCATTTGTCAGGGTTAAACCGCAGTCCAGTGAGAGTGGCAAATTCTTCAAGAGCTTCTACCAGGCATAGAACAGAGTCTACATCTCCATGGGCAAATAAGAACAAGTCATTAGCAAAGCAAAGGTGTGTAATCCTTTGCGTTTTGCAGCGCCAATGGTATTTGAAGGAAGAACCAGCAACTTTTGCTCTTACAATTCTATTGAAAATTTCCATAACTAGAACAAATAAATATGGAGAAAGAGGATCACCTTGTCTCAGCCCATTAGTGCTACTGAAATACCCTACCTGTTCGCCATTAAAATTCACTGAAAATCTCGAGGTAGTAATGCACTCACTTATCAATTCAACCAGATGCTGGGGTGTATTTAGAGCTTTTAGGACCCCAATGACGGCATCCCATCTGACCATATCATAAGCCTTCATGAGATCTATTTTTATGGCGACACGTTTACCTTTATCTCCTTTATGATAGTTGTGAAGTAAATCTTGGCATAATAGGATATTTTCTGAGATTTGTCGTCCGGTGATGAAAGCGGTTTGGTTAGATCAACAATCAAGGGGAGCATTCCGCTTATTTGTTCTGCAAGGAGTTTGGATATGATCTTGTACAAGGTATTACAGCATGATATGGGTCTGAACTCCTTGAGGGATGAGGGATTTGGAACCTTCGGGACAAGAGAGATCAGAGTGGAATTTATAGATTTCAATAATCTTTTGGACGAGAAAAATACAGTATAGCTTCCTCGATGTCGTGTCCAATGATAGGCCAAGCACTTTTGAAGAAACGACTGTTAAAACCATCTGGGCTCGGTGCTTTGAAATCATTGAAACCCTTTAGGACTCGAAGAATATCCTTTCTCTGAGGTGGTGTGAAAGTAACTAAAGCATTGATATCTTCATGAAAAAAAAGGAAAACCTCTCATAAGGGATACAAGGTCCCCTGGAACTACCAAGAAGGGCTTGATAGTATGATAAGATTGTGTTCTTAAGTTCCCCCTCTTCAGAGATAACGGATCCATCCTCAAGTATGAGATGATTTATCCTGTTCTGAGCACTTCTTCGCATCATGGAAGCAAAGAAAACCTTGCTATTATTGTCGCCCTCCTTTAGCCAAAGATTTCTGGATTTATGTTTGAGCAAAATTTCTTCATGTTTACTTAAAGCCAGAAATTCCTCCAAATGTGCCTTTTCTTCCGCCCGAGATATGGCATCGAATGGGTCAATCACCAGCTTTTGTTGAATTTGATACAAGCTTTCCTTAGCCTGGTTTACCTTAACTTGTAAGTCACCAAACTGAGATCTATTCAGGCTCTTGAGTTGTTGTTTCAGTTTTTTGAGCTTTGTCACTACTGCAAACATGCATGATCCTCTAACTTCTTCTTTTTGCCAGCAGGAGGAAATCATAGGTAGATATTCCGGACTTGAGGTCCAGAAATTGAAGAATCTGAAGGAATATCTCCTTCTCCTGCTAGTGGTGTCTAATTTCGCCAAACAGGGTGAGTGGTCTGATACCCCTGGAAGTAGAAATTCAACTGAGTAGTGCTCATACTTGTTCTGCCATTCTGCGTTAACCAGTACTCTATCAATTCTACTTGCTCTAAGATTTGTCCCAGAGCTTTTGTTAGTCCATGTGAAAACCGGGCCTAATGATGGAGGCTCGATTAATGCAAGCTCCTCAATCATGTTGTTTAGTTCCTCCATACCCGCAGTCCAGGGAACCGTGGAGCCAATCCTTTCGCTGATATCCCTTATTTCATTAAAGTCCCCCATGAGCAACCATGGCACGTTTCCGGGATTTCTGTTCGAAAAATTCAAAATGTTGCGCCACATATTCCCACGCTCCACTTCCGTATTGCAACCATAGATGGCAGAAAGCAAAAATGGGTCCATCCCAGGTTTATCAATTTGACAATGGATGACTTGAGCAGAAGCCTCTAACACCGTTAACCTAAGAATAGATGGATTCCACAGAATCCAAAGTCGACCTAAGCTGCTGTACATATAGTTATGAGCATAAGACCATTCTCTAAAGCTACTATCAACAACAAAATCAGCATTATCTTCCTTAATCTTATGCTCAATCAAAATGAGAATATGAGGGTCTAGAGATAAAGCAAGTCTACAAGTTCCCTTCTTTTAGGGCTACGATTAAGGCCCCTCACATTCCAAGAGACAATATTCATAAATCAGGAGGTACCGTTACATCCCCCGAGCCCCCCAAATCATCCAAGGGGAAAATCGAATTATCCACCACCACTTCTAGCAGAGCAAACCTATTAGCAGAAGACACACCGTTAAAGGCAACATTCCCCCCCCCCCCCCCCCAACGAGTCAGGAGCCGTTCTACCAACTAGCTAAGAAGAAGATGGATTAAACATAACATCAAGAGTGCTAGGCGCCTTGGCATCCTGGGGTTGAACATCTTCTCTTTGGGTGGACTTTGGCCTAGGAGTGCCAGAAACAACCCTAAAATCATATCTACTTATTATTGGCTCCTGCGAAGAGTTGGGAGGGGTAGTAACTTTTTGGGTCTTAGGAACCCAAATCTCCTTGCTTTTACCAGTATAATCTTTGTGGCCAAAGCAGTTACACTTCTTGCATCACAGAGGCACCCAATTGTATTGTACCATAGCCTCGAAGATGTCGCCATTACCCAGGTCGATATCAAATTTTTCTGGAAACGTACTATCGATGTTTATGAGAATGCATATCTTTGCATAGGATAGTCGTCTTTTTTGTTGAGTGGCTGAATCCATATAGAGAGGCCTCCCAAGTACACTATAAACATAGCTTAGTCCTGACATGGTCCAAAGTACATGAGGTACATTATATAGCCGAACCCAGACAGGCACAGAAGTAATCTTCTCTCTCTCTCTCTCTAATCTAATGAGTGGGTGCCACTTTTGAAGAAACATGGGTTTCCTTGCAATATCCCACACCCCAGCCTCCATTACTTCCACCATTTTCGCTACATTAGAGAACCGAAAGAAGAAAAAGCCATCTTCCGTGGCAGTGATATCTATAAGATTCTCTTTTCCCCATAGCTTCTCGATAACTCCTCTTACTAAGTAAAAGGAGGCATTGGCAGCAAGAAAATATCCAACAAGGCAGTGTTGGAAATGATATTTACCCTCATCTATAACCTCCGGAGGAGGAGTTGCAATAGGTTTATTTCCAGACTTCAAACGAGGGTGAAAGTCAAGTTTGGCGGACTGGGCAATATTTCCCATAGTGATATTTTTCCAGGATACACCTGTCGAAGTCCTATTCACACTAACATCCTGAGGTGGTGGGGAAGAAGGGTCTCTAGCTAATACAGGAAAATGAATGCTATCCTTAGATTTATCAGCAGACATCTCGATGCCCCCACCATTCTCATTAGTACAAGTATGAGTGCCATCAAGACCATTACCCTCAGCCACAACATCCTCAGCAATGTAACTAGAGGAAGCAGCACATGAAAAACCTCGAGAACTTTTACCCTTGACAGCCTCGTCACTTGCAACAATACCCTTCGGCGTAGCACAGAACAGACTATTCTTTATATCTACAGAGATTGCATTGAGCGCGGGAGAAATCGGAGGAGGAGTGGATTTCCGACTTCTACCTTTACCACGCCTAGTGCTTACCACCATATTCGAAGATCCCCGAGCAACTGGTTGGAATCTATGAGCAAAGGGGGTTGGATCAAATCTCTCAAAAACTTGTACCATGGACAATCAGACCAGACCTAAACCAATCCACGCCAACGCCAAACCACGCCAACCAAGAAGAGAGAACAATCAAGAAGAATAAAGAACAAACCCAAATTTACACGCCAAATCAAGAATAGAGAACAATCAAGAAGAAACCAACCAAGAAGAAATTACAACAAGAAAGATAGACTAAACCAAAGAAGAAATTAACCAAAGATTAGCGTACAACACAACATCGAATAAAACAATAAGTAATACTAAACTAAAGAAGAAGAAGAAGCAACGCAAAGAACCAACCAAAGATCGCCAGCCACAACAAAGAAAGACCAAAGCAATAATCAAACCAGCAGCAGCCAAGCCAGCTAATCCACGCCAAAATCAGCAGTAGCCAAAGCAGCAGCAGCAACCCAACCAGCAGCAGCAGCCAATCAATGCCCAAACAGCAGCTGTCAACCAACTAAGAGAGGAATATGGGCTGCAAGGAGGGATGGGGGGAGGGATCCAAAATCCTCCTACATGGTTGCGGATGGGAGAGGCTCAGACAAGGAATTCTCAGAGCCACAGAACCAAGGAACTAGAGATATAGATCCACAGAACCACAGAACACCAGAACACCGAGACCGAGCCACAAAACCACGAAGGGGGGATTGATCTCTAGCAGGAATCCACAGACCCGCAGAACCAGAGCCTGACCAGTGAACCAGAATTGAAAGCCAAAACCGAACCACAAATCTAACCCAGAAAGCCAGAACCGAACCAGAGCACCAAACCACCGAACCAGAAAACCAAACCAGAGATACCAGAAAACCAGTTTAGCAAATCGAACCTAGACCCCCACCAGTTCAGATCAAGAGTTCATCCAACAGAGGAGGGAGGAGACGCCGGCTTTGACGAGCGCTGACCTACTCCAGGCAGTGACCGGCCCCGCAACAGAGGAGGAATCGCCAGCTTTGAGGAGTCCTGGATCGGACCAGCGCTAGTTCCCGACCACGCCGGGCACCCCCTCTGAGATCCAGATTCGCGCCTTCCCCGTCGAAGACCCAGGAAGGAGACGGAGCTTCGCCGGATCCCCGAGAGCGAGCCCACTCCAGCCGGCGACGTCCCCGGCGCGATGGGGCCCTGGCCGGAGCACGGGACGGCTGGTTTCTTGTTTGGAGCCGGGAGTATTTGGAGTGTTGTTTACCATAAACTTTTTTTTGTCTCATAAAAAGACCCAAACTTTCACTGTAGTCCCAAATCTGCCCACACGTTAAAAAATCACTACTAATTTACTCAAAATTATCAACATTAGAACCAGTTAGAAGTTCATTATTAGAACTTATGTTTTTATCAACACCGTCACCTTGTAAGAAATAATAGCAACCTCCTAATATTGATAATATTGAAGAAATTTGAGGCAATTTTTTCACGCTCGGGCAGATTTTGGACTAAAGTTAAAGTTGAGGATCTTACAAGACAAAATAAAAGTTCAGGGTAAAATTGAAACTAAACCTAAAGTTGAGGGTTTTTTAAGGAATTAACCCGAATTATATAAGCAATATTCAATTGTCTATTTGGGATAACCAATAAATAGACATCTATTTTGTTCTCGATTCAGATTTTTACATCACCACCACATTACCTGTGGTGACCACCACGCCCCCACGGCCAACCACCATGCAGCCAGCACCACCGCGAACCTTGATTAGCCAACACGATCCCCAATGCAACGACGAATAGCTAGACTACATATCCACCACCACTAAAGTCCCCCGTTCGCTGTCTCTCTTTGTGGTTGGCTGAAGCGTAGACCTTAGATCTAAGGTCTCGCGACCTCGAATTGAAGGCTATGAACTCCTGCTCGACCAACCTTCGATCTCGCCAAGTGTGCAGAGAGAGAGAGAGGGGCGATCTCCGGCGTGATAACGACGGCACAGTGGACAATAACGGCGGTACTCGCCACTCCGTGTGGTGGCAATGACCTATTAGCATTGGTGAGAGGCCGAGAGGGTTGCAAGCTCCAGCACAACATCGACAACATAGTGGATGATAACAGCCGTACTCAGCACTCCGTGTGGTGGCAATGGCCTATTAGCATTGGTGAGAGGCGGTGATATGTAGCTTCTTATCTCAAACAAATTATACTGTTAGTAATGACCCAATTCAATTCACAGAAGCAAAGCCTGAAAAAGAATACTAAAATGACAAATATTATGTGTGATGGATCACTTCAGAACCTATCCCTTTTGATGTGGGACTGAGCGCAACATCTTGTGAGCTCCATTTATTTGTTGTTGGCAAGTAAGGTCTCATCTTGGCCCAAAAAAAAAGAAAAAAAAAGATATACAAGTGAGATCTCATCCATGCGATGCAGCTTCTCGACCTCAAGAGAGGGATGATTTTGGTGGTATGGTCTATCACACTATGTGACTAAATTTACTTAGGTGAAAATTCGCTTTTGGTTCTTGAATTTGTGTATTTTTTTTTCAATTGAGCCCTTGAACTTTTAAATCCATTTCTTGAAGTTAGATAATTTTTTTCTAAATCAAGTTCCTTCGGCTCCAAATTCGCCTTTTTAGAGCTAACGTATCCATAGAAGCCAGCAAGAATCATGTGTGGAAAAACCTTTTGCCATGTAGGCAATTAACTCAAAAACTTTTTTTTTTTGGTCAACCATTAACTCGCAAACTTGAAAATGAAGACAATGACCAGATCTTGACCAAGGAAATTTTTTGACACGAGCATTGTTATTCAAAAGCTTTTCGTGCCAAAACTCGTACTAGTTCCAACGGCCACGTAAGCTCCAATTAACTAGATTTGAAGTCAGAGGGACGATCAAAAAATTATGCAAGCTCAAAATCTTGATTAGATAAATAAAAAGTTCAACAACTCGATTGGAAAAAAAAAAACCAGTACAGAGATCAAGAGTAGGATATTACCATTTGCATATTGATAATGGAAATAACTCATTAATAACTACCATCAACCATTGCTTCTTACGTAAGCTGACCCCCCAGAGTTGGTGTAGTTGATTAGGGAATCCAATAGTTTCCAGCTCAATAATGAAAGGACATCAATAAATCGCACAAAATGCATTGCAAGCTGCTTTAGGTAGGGCCACCTATACATGCTAGTGACCCGAATCGGTTTGTGGCTCCTGGGATATTTCATGAGCCTCAATGTAACCGGACTTTTACGGTCATGCATTTTGGTTATCATAAAACAAAGGGTAGTGGAGAACCTTTTTATTGGAGTCTAACTCGGGTTATAGAAAACTTTATGTTCCTTCCCCTCATTCCTTTGAGCATGTATTCTTGTCACTGAAGCTCAACATGATGTCTGACCCAAAAAAAAAAAAACTCAACATGATGGAGAATCAAATCATACTTCATTTGACTCCATTAACCAAAAGCACGAGATTTAATGTCATTTCTCTATGCGTCTTTTGGGTTTATTTGGTAACAAGAAAAAAAAAGTCAAAAGAATTATATTTCTTAAAATATTGAAATTTTTATCAATTTTACTAAATTTCTTATTTGAGTCTTTCAATTCTTTTTTATTAAATTTAATTTACCAGTATTTATTTTAACCACAATTTCTTGACTCAAAACATATTCAAATTTATATTTTCCTGTCAATAGAGAACTCGTTAGATAAGTTAAGAGTCTCAACGAAACTGGGTTTGATATTATGCTTGATGGAATTTACTTTTATAACAAAGCAACACCAAATAATAACAAATTAGGCCGAGTCAATGCATTGGATGTAATCTTCAAACTTAGATAGTAGGTGTAGAATTCAAATCTATCGATTTTCCTTGTCTTCGTCGAGTAAAAATTAAAATGGCAATGCACAAAAAAATAAATTTGAAAAATAAAAAACCTCAAAATGTGATTTCAGTGCAACAACTTTGTAAATTATTAATGATATCTATTATCGTATCAAAATAGTCCAGTTTAGGCTATTTCAATCAGCTCCGGTAAAAGGATGCGTGTTGAGTCAAAAAGAGTGTGGAAATAGCCACACTTGTGTATTGATATGTTGGCATATATAATTTAGGCTCAAGTCATTTCTACCCTTTATTGGCTCATGACATCTTCTATCACATTGAATTGACTACATTATCCCCTACAGGTCTCACTCTCGATTTAATATTATTTCTTACCTTTTTTCTTCTTCTTTTTGTTTTAATTTTATTGAACCACAAAACTACCCATTTCAATTTCAAACAATTTTTTTTTCACTAAGGTCGCTTTTTCTACACTCGTTACATTTCAATGGTTCCTTCATGTTTGTCTTCTTCTAAACTTATTCCACAAATTATTAACTTTATTTCCCTAGATAATCCTCACGATCGTGAATTTTTCGACTTCAATTTTTGGTAAAAATTTACGATAATTTACTCAAAGACTAAATATTGTGGTTGATGAATGCATTGTACACAATTTACTGATCTTTCATTGTATTGTTTTTGATAGTACAGTCACAACGGAAAACAATATTGAAGAGAATCCAAATTGCTCAAATGTCTCTATTGATGATAAAACTGCAAATGGAGAACAATAATCAATCATGTCAACAAGTTCATTTGGAGCTTCTAGCACTAAAAATTGAAAATTATTCCTTGATATTTATGCGTTTTAAGTGAATAATGACTCTCTTATTGATGTAATCGAACACTTTTATTGTCTTATCTAGCTTAAATTTTTTTTTTGAGAGAGTAACCTTTTTAGGGGAGCTAAGCCGCTAAATTGACAACATCTTTTGTTAAGTTGCATATGCAACTTTTTATTATTGTAGTGGATAAATTTCTTTTCATTGATAATTCTATGAAAATGCTAATGCATTTAGAATTGACAAAAATATGTGTTTGCAAATGGTTTATACGGGTTGTCTTATAATGCCATTACATTTGATATAATTTCTTGTCAACAGCTCATTATACCATGTAATCAAGGCAAATAAAGTATTCTATGTAATAATGTTTTAGGGAGCATTTTCTTATAATAGTGGTGTTTTGAATTTTTTTATGTGACTTTGTCATATTTTAACTTTTTTAAAGTATCTTTTGAAACATCATGCAATAATGGCATAAAAATAAATAAAAATTAAACTATTAGACTCAATGAATAAAATAAAAAGTTGCGCATTTAAAATACATAGACTATAACGTAACAACATTTATTAAAGTTATAATTAAACGAAATGCAGTAGATTGAGTCTTTTCACTCTTACTTGTGCTTAGGTTATTTTTTAAATAATAATTTCCTAGTACAAAAAAAAAGCTAAATTTACAACTCATTAACACAATATTGAGTTATCTATCTACCAAATAAACTATTTTTCGGAAAAGAGAGACACCAATTTTGTTCCAAATGGAGAAAGCAAAGGAAATAACCAAAAAAGAAGGAAATAAGGCAAAAAATAATCTTAAATCAAGAGTGGACTCCATATTTAATCTTGATAAATGTTGTTTGAGAAGAGCATGGGAAGTTTCGTCTCTAACAAAATTGAATCAAAAGAGAAAGAAGAAAAAAAAGGCAAGAGATCATCTTAAATCAAGAATGCGACCTACAAGAAATAATGTAATCAATTCAATGTAATAAGAGAGTGTCAGGCGTCAATAATGGGGTGGAATATACGTAAAGGGAAAATTACATAAATAGTTTGAACGTTGACCTAATGTGCAATGTTGTCCTTAAACTTTTAATTTATTTAATGTAGTCATTGAACTTTTTATTTAAGGTTCAATCTAGTCCCTCGATTATTATATCCTTGGATTCAATCTAGTCTTTGAATTATCTAGCCATTAGATTATCTCATCCATAAACTAAATTGAATATATATAAAAAATTTAATGATCACATCGAATAAATTTGAAGTTCAAGGATGACAGTAAAGACCTCCTGTGTGATTTTTCCGTACGTCGATAATATGAGGGGGCAAATTGGGAACAATCTATATACGATTCCGAGGAGGAAGTGGACGGAGCAGCTGCAGTGCAGTTGCAGCGAGGTGTGGTGTCCATAGCTCTCCCTCTCTATAAATACGAACTCTTTCTTCAAAAGCGATGCTCAGGGCCAACAAAGATCGTTCGATATGAGGATATTTTCATCGTGATTGATTCGTGCTTTTGAAAAGCACCAATCACATCACGCCGATTCATATTTAACCAGAATAATTTTCTTCTTTTCAAAAGAAGAAGGAGGGGGAGGAGGAGGAGCATTAGAGGGATGGGAGCGGAGTTTCTGCCCGACGGAGCCACCGCCGAGCCCCCCGCTCCGCTCATCCTCGGCCTCCAGCCGGCGGCGCTCATCGACCACGTGGCGCGCGTCGATTGGGCCCTCCTCGATCGCGTCCCCGGCGAGCGTGGCGGTTCCATTCCCGTGCGTAATCCTTGAGATTTTTTCGATGGTCTCGATCAGCGTGTTCTTGATGTTGCGGTGGTTGTTCTGTTTCAGCTCACTGCTTGTTGTTGAGTGAGATTGGTTTTTTCTTTTTTTCCTTTTGGTTTCTGGGTACATTGTTCAGATTCACCAAGCTCGAATTTTGAATTGTTCTCTGTTGTGTGTTTTTTTTTCTTGCTTTTCTTTCATATTCCTCTGCTCTTTACAAACTGTGGTTGTGGTCCTTGTGGATAGGATGATATAGTCATCTGTTTTGGGATGTGGGTTTCTGAACATTAGTCTCGGCATAGTCTGTGCTATGATGCAGACCGAATGTGTCCTTAATTGCTTCATCTTTTTGTTTGAGTAGATGACGTGAAAAGGGTAATTTTATTTTTTGTCGCCCGTGTTTGATCTAATCAAACGAGTCTTCTCTTTTCTAGGCTTGTTAAAATATGGAACAATCGGAACTGGTCTAAAACAATTGAACACTTAAGATGTTGTTTTCCCCTTTTATTAATTCCAGTGTGAATGCTTTGTAGGTTGCCATTGAAGATCTAGACTACATATTGCGGGAAGTGAAAAGCCATATCCTATCTTCACCCAATGACCTGTCTCCTGTTAAATCGATGGCTGGCGGCAGCGTTGCAAACACCATTCGAGGGCTGAGTGCGGGGTTCGGCGTCTCTAGCGGAATAGTTGGGGCTTATGGTGACGATGATCAAGGCCAGTCGTTCGTGAGTAACATGAGCTTTCATGGAGTGAGCCTCTCCAGGATGAGATTGAAAAAAGGACCCACTGGTCAGGTGAGATTTTGGTGACCGCTATTGAGACTTTACCCAAAAGAGGGGGGGAAAAACTTAGTACTATCATGGACAATCTGTTCTTGATTAACAACTTATTGAACTTCATCTTTTTACTGCATGTAACAGTGCGTGTGCTTGGTCGATGCGTGTGGGAATCGAACAATGAGACCTTGTCTCTCAAGTGCCGTGAAACTTCAGGTTCCTTCTCGACCCTGTATATTTGACTTTGGTTGATCACATGCTTGTATGGTCAAATTGTCAAACCGTACCTCAATGAAAATTTACTGAACTATCGGTAGGTGCTCACAAGAATTTGTTTATTTTTCTCCCCCTCTTTCAGGCAGATGAATTGACTGGAGCGCACTTCAGAGGATCCAAGGTTAGTCTCTAGTTGAAATTGAAAATTTTGAACCCAAATTACTCATCATTCTTTTGGATGCAGTTTTAATTTGATGCATTTTTTTCGTCTGAATCAATTGTTTCATCGTTCTGTCAATCCTCGCCACAGTATATTATGGTCAAAGTTATGCTGCGACTTATTTTCTGGCAGTCATATTATTGCAGTGGTTGGTGATAAGATATGCAATATTCAACCTGGAAGTTATTCAAGCCGCTATAAGCATTGCCAAACAGGAAGGCCTTCTTGTATCTTTGGATTTGGCAAGCTTTGAGGTAGGTGGATTTTTTTCCCGCTGGTGTTAAGTCTGTCAAGGGGACAGCAACCATTGGTTTATTGAACGGCTTAAGTATGTCAAGTATTAATGCCAAAAATTGGAATGTCCTAGGGCAAATTTTCCCACATGAAGAGTAAATATTTGGTGTCTGTTGTAATCATAATGGAGAGTAAATACATGTTTTCCTCAGATTTATGGATTGATATTCCGTGCACACAGTAATACAAAGGATTCACTGTTTACCTTCTTGAATTTTAGTCAATCTTCTTTCTCCTTACAGGCTTTCTTATTTCCGGAATAATAATAAAATCGCTGTCTAATAGTACTTAAATGTGGCCAGATGGTCCGAAACTTTAGATCACCTCTTCTCGAGCTGCTGCAGTCTGGGAATATAGACCTCTGCTTTGCCAATGAGGATGAGGCTGCAGAGCTGCTAAGGTAGCAGTCATTCTAAGTCTTAAACATATTGACTTTTTTGACATGAGATTGACTTATTTGACTTTGAGGTTTGTATTTCTCTTAGCCCACTTGTTCAATCCTTGCAGAGGAGAAGAAAAAGTCGGACCTGAGGCTGCACTTGAATTTCTGGGACAATATTGCAAATGGGCTGTGGTTACATTAAGCTCGAATGGGTGCATTGCGAAGCATGGGAAAGAAGTAAGTTCTTTCTATGCATATGCGCATGCGTGCTAGCTGTTGCTTTCTATGCCTTTGCACATGCACGTATCGAATTGAAATTGTAAACTTGATAAGTAAAATGGCCAATATTAATGTCACTATAAGTGCTTATCTTAAATTTAGATAGTACTATATACCAAGAAGATAAAAGATGCTTTCATTAGGTTGTACTTTGCCCTTTGGATTAGTCCTAAAAATTGGTCATTGAATAGCCGGGCATTTAAGTAGCACTGATTCCTTGTCAACGAGGAGCGCCGGTAATTAGTGAACATACTATATCTTTTGGTTTTATGCTGTCAAGAACTTTCCTGAAGTGTTTCCAGAACAAGATGAATGTCCCTTCAATCCATGTTTCACGACCTAAATGATGGAATGGCGTACTTTTTGGTAGTTTCTTCCCAGCATATATGTGGCATCTAGGAGTTGGTATAGTTGTGCTTCATTTTCATTGTTATGACACTAAAATGCATGACCGCCAGACTGTCCGAGTTCCAGCTATAGGCGAGGTGAAAGCAGCAGATGCAACCGGAGCGGGAGACCTATTTGCAAGTGGGTTTTTGTATGGCTTGGTGAAAGGATTGTCGCTCGAAGAATGCTGCAAAGCAGGCTCTTGCAGTGGCGGTTCTGTCATACGAGCCCTTGGGGGTGAAGTGACCCTGGAGAATTGGCGATGGATGTACAAGCAAATGCAGATCAAAGGCCTTCCTCTTCCCAACATGCGCAACTGATTCTTGCTCGTGTGAACAAATTTGATCAATTTTTAAGGCTCCCCAGATAGACAACTTAGCAATTAGGCCCTTGATTTTTCTCTTTCGACAAGCAAAGAGAAGTTATGGTTGCACTTATGGGGGTTGGTCTGACTGATGTGAACCAAACAATTTCTAATCATGCATACAGGAAACATCATGTTTCGAGTTACTTAACAAGCGTTTGTTAATTATGTTTTATCAGTGTTCTTAGAGTACTTAGTTAACACGGTCATTCTAAAAGTACCGAGTACTCAGAAACATGCTACCTTCAATGATTCAACAAACTGATATGTCAGTAGGGCAATACTTTATGCAATACCATTGTGCTGCTGGTGACCAGCTAATTAGTATATAGCAATTGCAGACACTGATTTCATGCACCATGTGTGCTAAAAGTCTGATTTCATGCACAAGCTTCAGATGTCATCACTCTCAAATCCCAGATATGGACCACCGAAGAACCTGAGGTTTGTAGAGGGGAAATAAGAGACTCCAAGTTGGGGTACACGACGCTTTTGTCCGTTACAGAGTTACAAAAACGAGACAGACTTCCTTACCAAAAAAAAAAAAACGAGAGACTTGGAATCGGCGTTAAGTTGAACTGGTGCACGGATCTAAACAATGTCGCTCAACAGTACAATTTCGGACATGATGAAAATCGAAAATCATCCCTAGTTGTCTGAATCATATCGATGATTGGGACGAGTAAAATTCTGGAACATCAAATATATGGGGAGAGGCATACTTATCAAGTGGTCCAGAACTTGCCTACTAAAGAAGTGGTCCGGAACTCATCGACCCTTAAGCAGTCCCTGCTGATACTGTCCCTGCTGATACTGTTAAACTCCAAGGGGTCATACAGAAGCAAATGGTATCAACGAACTCACTTGAAGCTCCAATTGCTTTACAGAATCCAAGTATAACTTAATATGATGAAAAATATGCTCACTGACTATGGCAAGCGCCACGATGTGGAAACTGCAAGTCGCAAGGGATTCAAGAGATGTGTCTGGGAACATAAGAAAAATAACTATATCTTGGGGAAATAGGTATATAAATCTAAACTGGGAAGAGGCTGGCAATAGCATGTTTGCAATTTTCCCATCTATGAGTCGACAAAGTCCAGGACCTGACAATGAAATGACATTACTGGCAGGTGCCATCAATCGTTTCGTCCTCGCCTTTGTAAACACATGCTGAAAGTCTCACGAGAACAAGGTTGCTTGCTAGTTCAACCATTCTTAAATTTTGGTAGGAGCAGCAGCTTGGTCGGGAGAAGCACCCTCTCCTTCAACAGCGGCCTGATCTGCGGGACTTGCTTCTGCAGAATGAGGTTCTTCCTCCTCCACAAGCTCAAATGCATTGATTAACTGTTGTACCTTATCCTGATCTAGTATGTGGAGTTGCTCTCCCACTCTGACTTCAGTGACCACGCAAATGGAACTCTTGAGCTTCTCTCCTTGCAAAGTCTCGTTTAATGCAATCAGCGCATCCTTGACCAAATCCCGCGAAGAGTCGATGAAGTTCTCAAACCTGCGCTCCAAATATGTTTTGGCAGCTTGCGAACGGGACCTAATGGCAAAAGCCTGATATTTAAAGCAGTTCCCACTCGGACAGTTGTAATAGAGGTGGGCTCCAGATTCTTCCAAGCCAGCTACCAGCAGACCAACACCATTGGGCCGTTTCCATGAT
This sequence comes from Syzygium oleosum, assembly GCF_021117445.2. NCBI lineage: Eukaryota > Viridiplantae > Streptophyta > Magnoliopsida > Myrtales > Myrtaceae > Syzygium > Syzygium oleosum. Next base: position 1,330,601 of record NW_026607529.1, read on the forward strand.
CGTTGGGTGCAAACGTGCCAGAAAATTATGTGGCAAACTGGTAATTCAATTGGGATTTCGTCTGTTCTTTGTGCTAGAAGCTGCATAAAGTCCCTTTAGTTTTGAGTGAATTACAATGAAAACACCCTAAGTTGCCAATTCTAACTATCTACATCAAACATTCGTAACAGGAGCTATTTGTTTACTCTTCTCTCTCCAGACTTTCTACTATATCTCCAAAGTGAAGACATCTGATTATAATTGGTGATGCTGTGATAAAGATGGAGATGCTGCGCCAGTCGGAACATCAATTTCAAATGGTGAAGCGTGGAGGGCATTCGGGCAGCAAGGGATTCACCTAACAAGGGATAGGTAGGACTGCTTTTGAGAGCACAGGAAAGGTGACCAAGATCAACCCTTCTCTTACTAAAGGGTAGGACACTAATGATACTAGAACACGCCATATTACACAATAATTGAGTCATTTCTAGCTCATGAATGAGAACATATGAGGAGACAACACAAATATGCCACATTTTTTGTATTGTCAAATTCTGAAACTCAAGAATGAGGTAAATCTACCTGATTAAGCTCACAGGAAAAGCAGAAACAATCAACTATCAATTATTCAAGGGGCAAACTGAAGCAGCATAATCTGTGTGCCTTTGTACCATATAGCAGCGTGTGGCATGCAAAGATAAGGATTTATCGAACTAATAATCGATCACCACTGGTGATTGTCAATTCCATGATTAGATTGGAAAATGCAATCTACCATGGTGCAGCAAAGCTTTAAAAAAACAGTCACAAAGGTGTAAAACAAATCCAACAGTATCAGAGGAACTTGAAATAGAAAGGTAGGGACGTTGAGTAGAGAGGTGGAGACAGGCCAAGGTTTACAGCATAAATCCATGATGAGCAACAACAATTTGATCATCAAAAGTTGATTTGAGGATGCTTTTTGGACCAACAAATATCTAAGTTTATTTAATGAAGATATATCTTCGACCCCTCTTCTCGGATCGGTGAAACCGATCTTGAACCTCTGCTCCACTTCTACTACTGTAGCTTATTCATGCATTCTCCGGAAAAGGGAAGTATCTCAGAATATGTTAACCTTTAGGGAATGGTCTCTGGAACAGATAGGATGAGGTCTCATGTATTACTAATTTACTAGACCATAACAAATTTGACTAACAAGTAGTCATCTTGTAATCGTCCGAATACACATCAAAGGTCTCTATATACATAGCAGCAGAAAAAGCTGAAACTAAAGAAGCCATGCGAGTATGAGATAGCTATGGACCAGAAAAGCTGAGTCTCCGCCATACACAAGAAGAACCTAGACTAATACCAAAACCAGTGAAATACACTGAAAAAGGAGCAATCTCTCAGGTACACCTGTTGACTTGAACAGACACTATTCACTCCGCATACAGCAGTAAAAAAATATGCATACTCTCTAGGACGACATCAATGTTACATGCAACCGCAAAGCAGCAGCAGTAAGTCCATAATATATACTTCTTCACTTGAACAAACTCTCATTAGTCTAGCAGAAATTTCAGAAAAGGGTAAGAATGCATACAAAATGGTGCCTAAAGGTTTTGCTTCAATAGGCAAGAGAAACAGAAAATAAATCCATAATTATACTTCTTTCTCCAAATTGTGTACCCCTATATCATTCCAAGTTGACATTTCTTCCCTCGTCAACCCCTCAATCAGCACGACTATCAATCAACTGATCAACGAACTCTACACCTGTAAATCCATAATTACTCCTCCAGTTAAAACACAATGCCACACCGCAATTACATCGAACCCCCACATAACACGCCAAACGCCCAACGCAAACACAAGTAACACAACATAGTCGGAGTAGGAACCAAAACTTGAGCCTTATTGGCGAACTGAATGACGAGCCGGATGACGGAGAGCGATGACTTGTAGATGAAGGCGTGCTTGATGCACTCGGAGGGCATGTAGCATGACAGGACATGGCCGTGGGCGGTGAGGCCGGCAATGGCAACGGCGATGTGATTGTCAACCTTGAAATTCTTCTTCTGGTGGGAGGAGAGCTCCAAGTCGGCCTTGTTGATGCAGGCGAGGACGGCATGGGTCCTCCACCAGAGGCTGATGGCGTCAGAGCCCTGCTTGATGGCTTCCATGGCATACTCCACTAGGAAGAGCCGCTCCGACAGGCTCAGCATGGTCACATCGGTGTCGTACTGGTTCCTAAACGCGGGTGGTCTCGTCCACGAATGACGGCGTTTTGAGTTGGCGGAGATGGAATGGCAGGGGAGTGAGGAGATCGCAGTTATGGAGGTCCGAGGTTCTTTTTTGTCTTTTGTTTTTTGCTGCCTTGAAGTTGTGTTTGCTTTGTTTTCGAGACAAGTTAAGAAGGAGAAGCTTGAGCAGAGATACAGTCAAAATGAAGCAAGAAAATAGGACACTTGAACTATCTTTCTTTCGACCAAAAAAAAAAACTGTCTTTCTATTGTGTTGTGACCAATCACCCACTTCAACTCGTAAAACTTTTTCAATTGAGTCCCTTCATCACAAATTTTTACAAGTTAAATATGGGAGAAGGATACTAGAAGTGTAAAAAATTATGTACGATGTTCACTTTAGTGAAAAAAATTTCTTCCTAATCACTTAAGTGTCAATTTTTTTGAAAAACGCTCATTTTAGTACCAAATCCGATTTGTTTGGCTAGAAATCCGACGTTGCCTTTTTTTATTAGTTTCTTAAGACGACGTAGCTCGCCAAAGAGTCCACTCAGCATCTAAATCCTAAACGATGCCGTCTAGTACCTTTTTCTTTAAATAAGAAACCTAAATCCCCAAATTGAAAGAGAACCCCCAATTTCAAACTTTAATCGGCCATTGAACCCAAATTCACTTCTATTTCGGTTTGCCTCAAAATTACTTGCTCAATCTTGCAATCTCTACTACCGTCGTCCCCCCGACGTTACCAAGAACCCTTTTTCCCTCCCTCTGACCCTAATTTTGCCCTCGGAACCCTAATTTTTCCAACCAATTGACCAAGGGAAAGAAGATGACAACTCAGTGACAGTGCTGGCGAGCAAGCGAGGAGGAATTCGTAGTGTTGTGCAGGAATAAGAATTCAAAGCCCTAATTTTGATCCGCTTTGTGTGACGTCATTTTGGCTAGAGGTTGTGCAACGTCGGTTCTTTTGAACAAGCCACGTAGGTCAGAAATTTGACATCGTTTTTGCACTCCATGTGGACTTGGTTTTAAAAAAACATGCCACGTCATATTTTATTTTAATATCTTGCCGTCAGTACTTAAAGCTCCGTTCATTTTACGGAAAATAAATTAGTGAAAAACATTTTCCACCAATGGAAAAAATACCTTTCAAAGGGAGGAAGTGTAAGAAATAAAAGAATAAAAAAGAAGAGAAAAAGGAAAATTAAAAATTTATTTAAAAAATTCAAAAATAAAAATAATTAACAAATTATGTTTTTAAAAAGATAAAAAATTGTCAAAAGGAGTGCAAGGAGGAAAAATCAAATTAGATTTTCCATACTGAACGACGGAAAATATTTTCTAGTTCATTTTCAAGTTTCAGTCGAACACCGGAAAATATTATCATTTTCTTGGAAAATGACTTTCCGAAAAATATTTTTCAAAAATGTCATATTTTTTGTGAAATGAACGGAGCCTCAGTGATCATTTTTTCTCTGATTTAGCACTTGAATGATTCGGCGTAAACTTTTGGCATTAAAGTGAGCACCATACATAACTTTTGGCACTTTTAGTGTCCTCCCGTTAGATATCCAACTGCTCGTGGAAAAAAGAAGCGATTGATAATTTGCTAATTATATCTTAAGAATTTGTAGTTCTTGCAGTTTCATTGCTGCAAATAGAATGTGCGTTCAAGCAACAATGTTTCACAACATATTTTTGGAGGTGAACGTCTCTAATTTGTTGGATGCGTAGATCGAATAACTTGATCGGAAAAAATTTAGAGATTTAAAGGCTTGATTGCTCAAATTATAATTTCGAAGTTTGTACGAAAAATTGTGCAAGCGCAAGCAGCATGCTATTTTCAAAATACTCCACTTTTACTCGAAATACCGGTGTATACGTTACTTTCAATTAAACTTTCGTCTACAGAACGTTTGTTCAATTTACACGAAAACATTCATTTTTTGTTGGAGTAAAACTTAATATTATACGAATAAAATACATATCATATAATACTCTGATAAAAGTATTTCCTTTATTTTACTTAGTTTATATCTTTTCATCATTCAATTGATGAATTAACGTGTCGATTACCATATGTTTACAAACGATATGACTAGATAATGTCATACTTGAATAAATGAATATAATCTTTTTTTTTATCTATTATTGCATACAACGAAGAAATAACCAAAATTCAATTGTCACGCATCAAATTTTTATAAAACAAAAGATTCAATTGAAATTGGTATACTTTGTATGCAAAGTATTGTTATGTATGACGCAGCTAATGTGGACTCTTGACGAAATTATTTTTTAGATGCTATTATAAAGATAACAATTTTTTTCACATACTTTTAAGAAATGGACGATGTATACCTGTCTCATGCACTATTCAACTTTTTTCTCATATATTACTAGTGGAGTTCAATGTACCATAATATTTTTGGGATAATATCACCGGTGATCCCTCTATTATTGCCCGAAATTCAAAACTGGCCCTCTACTTTTCTTTTTGTTCAAAAGCTTCTCTATACTTTTTAAAAAAAAATGTCACTTATCGTTCTTCGATCTACGTGGCCTGATGCCATTAAATAATTTTCCACTTGGATTTTATTTTCCTTTTTTTTTTCCAGATTTTGACTCTCTCTTTGACCTAAACTTCTTCTTAAAGTTCTTCGAACCTTACCAATGCAATTCGTCAAATACCCACGCGCGATCATCATCCATGGCCATGGCCGCAATTCAAAAGCTCACGTGGTCATGATAGTCACGAGCTTGAGATCTACGAGCTTTTAGATCTCCCGGCAATGGCCGCACCTTCGAGCTCAAGAAGCCAAGGTGACTGCGAGCTTCGAGCTTCAAGCTCGAGTGGCCATGTTGCCTACAAGCTCGAAGAAAGGTCAGCTTTTTTTTTTTTTTGGTGGTCAGAAAGGTCAGCTTATAGCGAACGTAATCTTCAGGCACCAACGGTCCTAGCCGCAAGTTGCAAAGTCAGATTTGGTCATGGCGATCTCAAGCTAAGAGCTGAAACGGCTATGGTTGCGAGCTTCGAGCTCGAGCGGTCATTATTGGCCACGAAAATGGCACACCCAGGATCACCATAATTAGAAACCGAAACACGTAAATGGAGAAATTGTCAATTAGCGTACCTGGTTTGGAATCCATCGAACTTGACGCGGAATTGGTGACGGTTTCCAAACATGAACTCAAGTGCTTCACCCCTATTCCCTTCGTCGGACACTAGCCTAATGAGATTGCCACTCACGAGAAGAAATTCCTCTCTAGATCCGTATGTGAGACAGATTGTGCATCATTAGGTTAGGGGAGGGACTTGAGCGCTATTTATAGAGTCTTCGACCACGGGTCCTCTCAGTACGGGCCAGGCCGTACTTGGCCCATACTAGCCAGCCCCATATTAGACTTATTGAGAACCCACATATCTCACATTTATTAGACCAAACTAATTTAGTTAATTTCAATTAATGAAGCTCACATTAGGAAATTCTTACATTTTCCCACTTGGGTGATATTAATTGAAACAGAATTGTGTGCGCACCCTTACGTTGGTCTAGAAATCATTCTTAATAGTCAATCTGATCCCATAAGGTCTCAAACACCGAATCATGGCGGTAACTGCATGTATTCACGCAGAGCCTTTCATGGTCACAAGTGCTTTCAACTTTACTGATATGGATTCAATATGGTAATGTGGTAAATGAACAATACTTCATAATGAGTGATATTTCATGTGTTGTTCATTTTGTCAGTCCAAATTCTCTCTCCTCAAGTGTCACAAAACCTAGTGTGTCACCAGAGAATATCCTTCATGATTCCAACGAACCTGCATATGTCTTACCTTTATAGTTAACTGTACCTTATGTGTAACAAGACATATCGTTAAGGCTAATACCAAGAATACCCCATAGCCTGTACTCAAGGTTTACACAATTCCTCGAGATTTTCATCAAATATGTGTACTCAACTTGATAAATCTACATTCACTAATACCTCATTGAATGCAAAAGAGTTGATACATATTCAAATATTACAAAATGTAACAAAATCAGATACAAACTTCATAAGAGCAACATAAAACTAAACAGCTCCCACTAATTAACAATATCCCATGATACTCCTAAGCCCATGTTAATGACATGTCGATCAAATGCACAAGGGCGAAGGCCTTTAGTTAGTGGATCTGCAATCATATCATCTATCAAAATGTGCTCTACTGTAATGTCACCATTCTGAACTTTTTCCTTTATAGTCAGGTACTTGACCTCTATATGCTTAGACCCCTTGAGACCTCTGTTGTTGTTAACAAACAACACCGTAGAGTTATTGTCACAATACAACCGTATGGGCCTATCCACAAAATCAAATACGGTCAATTCCTTAATGAAGTTCCGGAGCCAAATTGCCTAAGTAGCGGCCGAAAAGCATTCTACAAGCTCCGCTTGCATGGTAGAGGATGTCATTGATTTCTGTTTCTCACTTTTCCATGATACTGCACCTCTTGCTAACTTAAAGATGTAACCCGTTGTCGACTTCTTTTCATCCTGACAGCCAGCAAAGTCTGAATCCGAATACCCGACCAGCTGTAGATCCTGAATATGTCTGTAAATCAACATATAGTCTTTTGTCCTCTTTAAGTACCTCAAAACCTTCTTGGCAGCAACCCAATGATCGTGTCCTAGATTTGATTGATATCTGCCTAGAAGTCCTGTTGCAAAAGCAATATCTGGGCTAGTACATACTTGAGCATACATAATACTCCCAAGTGCACTAGCATAAGGTACATTCTTCATTTAGGCTTTCTCAAAATCTGAATGAGGACATTATAACAGACTCAACTTATCACCTTTAATGACATGAGCAATTCCTGGCTTGCATTGCTGCATGTTGAATCTTTCTAAGATACGATCAACATATGCCCTCTGAGATAAACCCAATAGTCGGCGAGAATGATTCCTATGAATCTCAATGCCAAGGACAAAAGACGCCTCACCAAGGTCCTTTATATCAAAGTTCTTTGACAACATCCGCTTTGTCTCGTGCAGTAAACCAAGGTCACTGCTCGCAAGCAGGATATCATCCACATAGAGTATAAGGAAAATGAATTTCCTCCCACTGACCTTGCAGTATATACACTAATCTACTTTGTTCTCAACAAAACCAAATGAAGCGACAACACTATGAAACTTCAAGTACCATTATCTAGAAGCTTGCTTGAGACCATAAATAGACTTTTTCAGACTACATACAAGCGTACCTGAATCATCTGCCGCAAAGCCTTCGGGTTGCATCATATAGACTTCTTCATTAAGGTCTCCATTGAGAAAGGCAGTTTAACATCCATCTGGTGTAACTCCATATCGAAATGAGCTACCAGTGCCGTGATCACTCTGAAAGAATCTTTAGAAGAGACTGGAGAAAAAGTTGCTTCATAGTCTACTCCTTCTCTCTGAGTAAAACCCTTGGCTACCAGTCTGGTTTTAAACTTCTCAATCTTTCCTTTGGAGTCCCTTTTAGTCTTATATACCCATTTGCAGCCAATGGGTTCTGTGACCTTCAAGTAATTCAACAAGTTCTCAAACACCATTATGCTTCATAGACTGCATTTCATCTCTCATTGCATCCAACCACAGTTCCGACTGAGGACAAGAAACAACTTCCGCATAAGTCACTGGATCAGCCACAGAATCGATATCGTAATCTTGCTCTCCTATATAGACTAAATAGTCCGGTGGTATAGCTGATCGTCTCTCCCTAATGGATCTCCTTACTAGAGCAGCAACAGCCTCATCCTGCACCTGAGAGCCTTGAGGAACTTCATTAGGAGCTGTCTCGATAACAGGATCCTAAGCCTCAACAGGTTCAATCTGTGGTGTGGGAGTTTCCACAATTATCTGTATGAGAGGAGAAAAAGATACAACATTACCCACCGTACTATTATCCTCAATAATCTGTGAGCATCTACTTTCTTCGGCCACATCAAACTCCAGAAACTTCGCTGTCTATGATTCCACAATTCTTGTGCCTCCATTGGGATTATAGAACCGATATCCCTTCGAATGATCCGAGTAAGATACAAAGTAATACCGAGTGGTTCTGGAGTCCAACTTACTTAATGTTGAATTATATAACTTCACTTTTGCAGGACATCCCCAAACCTTAAGATGGTTTAAGCTAGGCTTACGTCCAGTCCATAAGTCAAAATGAGTCAATGGAACAGCTTTCGTAGGTACACGATTCAGAATGTACAAAGCTGTTTTCAAAGCTTCACCCCACGGAAAACCAAGTAAATTTGTCCTATTAATCATACTCCTCACCATTTTCATAAGGGTGCGATTGCGCCTTTCGGCTACACCATTTTGCTCAGGACTCCCAGGAATAGTAAACTGAGCCACTATCCCAGAATCCTCTAAGTATTTGGCAAATGGCCCCTTAAGCTGTCCGGCATCGCCATGCTTGCCATAATACTCTCCACCTCGATCAGATCTAACAACCTTTATGACCTTTCCCAACTGTTTCTCGACTTCAGTCCGAAAAATCTTGAACTTGTCAAAAGACTCAGACTTTTCTTTAATCAAGTACAGATAGCCATATCGAGAATAGTCATCAATAAATGTGATGAAATAAAAATTTCTACACAAGGTTGCCGTATAGGGTCCACTTATGTCAGTGTGAATGACCTCCAACAGGTCAAAACTTCGGACTGCAGTTTTCTTCTTTATCTTAGTCATTTTACCTCTACAACAGTCTATGCATGTCTCTAGGTCATCTTTAAGAGCAGGTAAGATGTTAGTCTTTATCAGCCTTTCTACTCTATCCTTAGATATATGACCTAGCCGTTTATGCCACAATGCATAAGACTGCTCCTTAGATAGTGGTCTCTTGGAAACAACCTTTTCAGCCGTATAAGCGACGTATATGTCATTGAGAGACAAACACAATATGTACAATCCGTTGGACATATTATAGCACCCAACCTTATTTGAATTAAGAAACAAAGAAATAACATTGTTCTTGATTTCAAAAGAGTAGCCATACATGTCCAAACACAATACGGAAACTAAGTTTCGTCTAAAAGAAGGTACATAAATAGTATCTTTCAACATTAATCTAAAGCTAGAGTCTAGAATCAAGATAACATCTCCCACAAACACAACATCGGCTTTCTCGTTGTTTCCCACAGTGAGTCTTGACTCATCCTAATTTGGCTTCCTCCAGTTTATGAATTCCTGTAGGCCCACGTTTGGATAACCAAGTTTTGAACTTTCCACAGTCCTTCTTTATGTGACCCTTCTTCTTACAAAAGAAGCAGTTGTCACCATCCCTTTTGAAGGATGTTTTCTTTGGACCCATATTATCAGATTGACCGGTAGTATCATGAGTACGATTTCTGGACTTCTTATCCTCCCTTTTGTGGGAACCAGAAACATATAAGGCTAGATGTCCTTTTTCCTTCTTAAGTTTCTCCTTCCTCTGCTACCACTCTTTCTATTAAGTCATTAACTGACCAAGTCTCATCTTGGGAATTGTAATTTGTCTTTATAATCCCATAATCAGGTGGAAGGGTGTTCAGGGCTTGATGCACAATGCAAGCATCAGGAATGGAAACATTAAGAGCATGAAGCTTCGTCTTTAGGTCTACCATCCTAAGGACATAATCTCTAACCCCAACAGTACCATCATATTTCATATTGAAGAGTCTTTGAAGAAGTGTACCAACCTCAGCATTAGATGAAATGCGGTTTCTAGCCTCTAAGGCTACCATCATTTCCTTAGCAGTACAGTCAGCTGGCAAACCACTTTTCAAGTGTTCTTGAATGGATTTCTTCATTGTCAATAAGCAAATCCGATTTCTTCATTTCCTTACCTTTGGGTGTATGAACTACTAAGATTAGTCATTCCTCAAGCACATGCCATACATGTATCCCTCCATGAACCAATATAGAATCACCTCCTTTGGGAGTATGACCACGAATTAGAATATGAGACATCCCACCATAATATGAGACTGACATTTCTCAAACCCAGTCAAGTGTGCCACTTTGGCAGTCACTACCCAACTGAATCTTTGAAAATCTCTCATACAAGGGATATCAGCTTTATGTATCACATTCACTATATACATGTAATGCTAGATTTAAAGACAGGGGCGTTTGTCTCTAAAATTACATATCATGCTAATTATATTGTTCAATTCATTGATAGACAATGAATGACACTCTACACATTCCTTATGTGGTGATATACATGTGAGCTAGCATATGTATTTCCAAATCCATAGAGAAATACAAGAAAATACGCAAAAATACCCTAAAAAACACAGTATATAGGGTTCTATATGTATTTTTGCCTCCTTAAAAATCTCAAACATGTAAAATAAATATACCACAATGTAGAGAATCTCGATACGAGCGCGTCGGTACCAAGAACGTCCCAAACGGACAACGGACGGGCCCTCACGCGCCGCCAGAAAGCGCGGCGCGTGCGCGCGTGTTCAGCCGGTCAAACCGGTATGAACCTCCGGTCCGACCAGTTGACCGGTCGGGTCGACATTCGGGTCGGGTCAACGATCGGGTCGGGTCAACGATTGCGTCGGTTCGACGATTGGGTCGGGTCAATAGTCGGGTCAGGATCCGGGTCTACCCGGATCCGTGCCTTGCTGACGTCATGCTGATGTCATCCAGCAGTACCGACGGAATACGCGCTGGTTTGGCATGGCCGCGCGTGGCCGTCACGTGCCGCTGTGCCCACGGCACGTGTTGGCGCGTGAGGGCGCGTGCGGCCTCGTCGATGATCATAGAAACATCGAAGTGCATGATCAGCATATGTGTATTTTTGTGAGCATCATATGCACACACGCCCATGACAAAAATTGAATGAAATTAAATCCCATTTAATTTAATTTTAGTCAGACTCAATTCGATTGCAAACATATTTGAAATATCGTCTCTTCCGTACAACGTCATCGTAAATTGGTTATGGTGTGTGACATCTCTAGGTTCATCATTGAGCTGGTAGTAAGACTTATACTAACACATTAGTACTCCCAATAGAATTGATTGTCCCGATCAGTCTCTAGGTCCTACAAGCCATGATATATTGCTAGATGTCAATCATGGCTACCCAGACAGTGTGAATGTTTTAAGAACATAATGAACCTGTTAGCTTTGATTACAGTGTAATTCAATCCCTCTGCCTTACTATGTCCCGATCGAACAAAGACCAGGGAATATTTGTTAAGTCACCAATTCGATCATATGCACAAACCTAATTGACATGCATTTTATATGAGACATGAATAGTTATTTCTTGGTTACAACCCCGACCGAGGATTTTCATGCAGTGTCAAGATTAGATTGCATAGGACATCATTATTGTACCTTGCGTATAACAAAGAGACGGATTCCATTTTGTGCACACGTGTAACTTCGTATGTGAACGAACTATGACCATCAAGTACAGAGACGGGTCAACAAACCTGCAATATGCGCACCTGTGAACCATAGCCATCCAACACACAAGTCAACACTGTGTCTCAGGTCTAAGGATTATTTACACAAGACCAGAGCATGAACGATTAGGCATTGACCACGCTAAAAGCTTCCATGTTGCTAATCGTTATATACGTGTCACGTTCAGTGAACTTGTCTAGTACAAGCACCTGTGTTCTAACTCGGACATCACAATACCCAATGACTCGTGACTCGTCATTCCCTTAAGTATCTAATACTTAATGGTGAAGCTAAGAACACACAAGTCTCAACAGGATTATCGATATCCACTCAATGATTCATCGACTAGGAACAATTTAAAGATTCAGTCTAACTGTGAACCTATCACACATATTCTCAACGTCTCAAGAATAGGTCCAATCACAACTGATCTTATGGAATCATTCATATATTTAAATAATTGGACAAATGAATGAATACGTCATTGCCATTAAATAAATAATGAAATTGAAAATACAACTTAAATTCCTAACATGTAACTATTATATGGTGACTTTAGGGCATACATCTAACAATCTCCCACTTGCACTAAAGCCAATTTGTCTGGTACCTCAAACCCATCTTGTCAATGTGTCTTTCAAAAGAAGACTGAGATAAGGCCTTAGTAAAGGGATCTGTCACGTTTTCCGCTGAGGCAATTTTCTGCAAGTCGATATCACCTCTCCTAATAATTTCTCTAATGAGATGGAAGCGTCTCTCAATGTGCTTGGATTTCTGGTGATACCTTGGTTCCTTCGCTTGAGCTATTGCCCCATTGTTATCACAAAATAATGTTATTGGTTGTTCAATGGAAGGAACGACTCCAAGTTCAAAAATAAACTTCTTCATCCAAGCGGCTTCCTTTGTTGCTTTTGAAGCGGCTACATACTTTGCCTCAGTGGTGGAATCAGCAGTTATGCTCTGTTTGGAACTCTTCCAACTAACTGCGCCACCATTAAGTGTAAAGACAAACCCAGATGTAGACTTATAATCATTAGGATCCGATTGAAAATCGGAATAAGTATAAGCTTCAACTTTAAACTCTCCTTCTCCATAAACCAAGAATAAATCCTTAGTCCTTCGCAAGTACTTAAGGATATTCTTGACTGCCATCCAATGCTCTTCCCTTGGATCAGACTGATATCTGCTAGTAATGCTTACAGCATGTGCAATATCAGGTCTCGTACATAGCATAGCATACATTATGCTTCCAATAGCATATGCGTGAGGTATCTTTGCCATTCGCTCTCTTTCTTCAAGAGTGTTGGGACACATCTCCTTGGAAAGATAGATTCCATGCCTAAAAGGCAATAATTCTCTTTTGGAACATTGCATGTTAAAACGTGTTAACACTTTGTCTATGTACGTAGACTGTGAAAGGCCAATCAATCGTCTCGATCTATCTCTATAGATCTTGATATCTAAAATATAGGTTGTCTCTCCTAAATCTTTCATGGAGAATTTCTGTGACAAGAATAGTTTGATTGATGATATCATCGGTACATCATTCCCGATCAAAAGTATATCATCGACGTACAAAACTAGAAATGCAATTGCACTCCCACTGACCTTCTTGTATATACAAGGTTCATCCGGGTTTTTGATGAAACCAAACGATTTGACTACTTCATCAAAACAGATGTTCAAACTTCTGGAGGCTTGTTTGAGTCCATAAATGGATCTCTTAAGCTTACACACCTTCCGACGTTCACCATTGGATTCAAAACCCCGTGGTTGTTCCATATAGATGTCCTCCTCAAGAAAACCATTTAGAAAAGCCGTTTTGACATCCATTTGGAATATTTCATAATCTAGGTGTGCAGCTCTAGCCAACATAATCCGAATGGATTTTAGCATGGCTACAGGTGAGAAAGTTTCGTCATAATCGATTCCTTCTTTTTTACGATATCCTTTCGCCACCAACCATGCTTTGTAAGTTCCAACTTGACCCTCAGCATTCATCTTCCTATTGAAAATCCATTTACAGCCAATTGGTACAATACCATCAGGCAGGTCAACTAAGGTCCAAACTTCGTTGGAATACATTGAATCCATTTCGGATTTCATGGCTTCTAGCCATTTACCATAATCGATGTCCGACATCGCCTCCTCATAGGTGTTTGGATCAACAGGTTGATCACCATCATTCACAATGAATAATGGTTCAATATGTTCAACCAAGTGTCTATAATGAGCAGGTGGACGAGACGTTCTCGCACTCCTCCTAAGAGGTTATGTATCAGAAGCTCCCACTGAATCAGAGATCGGTGTTTGAACTTGGTTATTTGGTACTTCATTGTTCTCTTCTTGTAAGACTATTCTCCGCCTAGCACCACCTTCCTGGACGAACTGATTCTCCAGAAAAGAAGCATGCCTACTGACCGAAATTCTTAGGTCAGAGTGAAAATAGAAATAGTATCCAAGAGACTCCTTTGGATATCCAATGAAGTAACCTTGTTCAGACCTAGCCTCTAATTTTTCCATTTTCAGCTTCTTGACAAAAGCTGGACAACCCCAAATCTTAATATGATTAAGACTTGGTTTCCTACTATGCCATATCTCATAAGGCGTAGTTAGAACAGATTTGGATGACACTCTGTTTAGTACATATGCGGCTGTCTCGAGGGCATATCCCCAAAGGGATATAGGCAAATCAGTGTAACTCATCATAGATCGCACCATATCTAATAAAGTGCAATTTCTTCTTTCAGATACACCATTGTGTTCTGGAGTTCCAGGAGGTGTCCACTGTGATACAATACCATTATCCTTAAGATAGTCCAGGAATTCAGTACTAAGGTATTCACCTCCTCGATCAGATTGAAGAGCCTTAATACATTTTCCTGTTTGTTTCTCAACTTTAGCCCTGAATTCCTTGAACTTTTCAAAAGATTCGGATTTTTACTTCATTAAGTACAAATAACCATACCGTGACTGATCATCGGTGAATGTAATGAAGTAAGAATAACCACCTCTAGCATTTTCATTTATTGGTCCACATATATCTGTATGTATCAATCCCAGTATGTCGGCAGCTCGCGCATTATGTCCCACAAATGGCGCTTTGGTCATTTTTTCTAGAAGACATGCCTCACAAGCCGAGTATGGCTCAAACATTGATGGATCAATCTACCCATCATTACTCAACTTGTTGATTCTATCTTCTCCAATATGACCTAATCGAAGATGCCAAACATACTTTGGGTTTGGACTATCTCTAGGGCGTTTATTAGTTATGACATTTATATCATTATTGTATTGCTTATTGGCATTGGTAATTGCATTACCGGACATTGTAATGGTATAAAGATTATTGGTTAATAAGCCAGAACCAACACATCTCCTATTATGATAAATAGAACATACATCATCAGCAAAAGAAAATTCATAATTCTTTTTACTCAAACGAGGTATAGAGATGATGTTCCTAATAGCATTCTCATAATGCAAGCAATTTTTCAATACCAATACATGTCCAGAAGGCAAACATAAATGAAAAGTCCCTACAACTAACGCAGCAACTCTTGCTCCATTTGCAAATGTTAGGACAATTTTATTTCGCCCCAGCATCCTGCTTATTTTCAGATTCTGCAAAGATATACAAATATGTGAGGTTGCAGCAGAATCTAGAACCCATAAGTTGGATTCAGTACTAACCATAAGATTAGTTTCAATAAGCATAGACATCATACCTTCGCAAGGTTGGTCCTTAGGCTTGACCTTCAAGCTCGCGAGGTACTTCCTGCAGTTCCTCCTCCAGTGCCCTTTGACACCACAGTAGTGACAATTCCCTTTTTCAATCTTGGGCTTTGATTGCACAGCATGTTTCATAGGCCTCTTCCATTTCTTTTTCTTCAAAACAATCTTACTCTTTGAAGAAGATGCCTTAGCCATAGCCACCACATTGGGCCTCGTGTTGTGCATTTGCTTCTCATAAACTACCAACATGCTATGTAACTCAGCAAGAGTTTTCTCCATCTTATGCATTTGGAAGTTTTGGACAAAGCCAAAGAAGGAATCGGGCAAAGATTGGAGGATCAAATCCACAGCTAACTCGTTATCCATAACAAGATTAAGCCTAGCCAAGTCTTCAATGTGCCAGATCATTTTCAAAGTATGGTCATTAACTGATGATCCTTCAGCCATTCTCATACGATATAATGCTTTAGATATCTCATATCTAGAGGTTCGACCATTCTCATCAAAATATTCTTTTAAATACAAGATGATCGACCTAGCATCTTCCATAGTTTCATACTTCTTCTGCAATTCATTGTTCATTGAAGCAAGCATGTATGACCTAACTTTAAGTCATCATCACGCCACTTATCATAAGTGATGCGCTCCTCTTGGGTCCCACCTTCAGAAAAGGAGTCTGGCATCTTTTGATCAAGCACATACCCGATTTTCTCCGAATTGAGAACAATTCTCAAATTCCTCACCCAGTCAGTGAAATTGGGTCCCGTCAAACAATTCTTGTCAAGTATAGAAGCGAGTGGGTTTGTGGTCACCATTTTCAGAGTAATAATATATCTGTACAGAAAATAAATTGTTAGCCGTTGTCTTTCAAAATAACCATTTCATCTTGACCTTTAAATGAAATAGTGCCTCCCACTAAATTTTTCGAATCCCATACTCCTTAAATTGGGAAAACGGTAATCTTTGTTGGGTAAAGATTACTAGTGGGGATTGGAGTCCCACTAGCCCATAACCCGCCTCACCTGACAGTTATTGGTGTTCTATGAACTTAGTGAGTGAACCAACTTGTTCAACGTATCATATGCGAGTCCCAATCATAACTTCGACCTCTAGACCATGAAAGTCTCACATGACAGTTATTGACATCATGATCATAGTTAAGTCTAGCCCATCATCTCATGCAAGTATTGAAAACACAAACAATCCCCTCACCTGACAGTTATTGAAAATCGTTCGGCTCCAACCCCACAACATCATATGCATAATGGAGTGATCCAATATTATAAATGGAAATTGACCCCTATGTATCCATATCCGGTCAATCAACCACTATAATGTTGGACCAAACCATGACGATGGAAGGCCACGAGTCCAAAACCCATTTCGACTTAATATAATTAATAAGGAGGTGTGGGTCGTTATTAATGGTCTCACTTTGCACATTAACCGATTTAACATGCATAACAACTGAATAAATAAATAGATATCAAATGCATAAAAATCTATCATAAGTGGTGATCATGGAATTATGGCTCAATGGGTTTCGAGCCAATGAGCCCCATTTAGCCATTTTAATGTTTTAATAATAGAGACCCGCTCTTCACTTCTTCTTGGATCCTTGAACTCTTCACGGACCGGGCCCATAGAGCTCTCCGGCTTAATGGCTCCTCCTCGTGTAATGTTTACATCAACAATTGATAATACTAAACTATACTAAAAGAAAATACATTACATGAAAATAAAAAGAAGGACACAGCCTCCATTTAACAATTACAACCCCAAAAATACCTATGAATATCATACATTCATCCATATATCAATCATATTGATTAAGGGTTTTTCCATGATCACCTCTCTTCCTCGCGAGTCATAAATTCTAAATTTAGAGCTTTGGAAGGCACATATAAAATTATGCACCGAATCAAATTCATGGCCGAGCAACGTAAGCCGCGTCAAGAAATCAAAGCCGGTGAAACAAATTTCACGTGCGTGATTCCAAGTGACGGTAGCATTGTTGCCTCTAGATTCATAGTTGTGAATCATTTTGCAGAAGACAAATGCAAAAAGAAAACAAGCTACGGATTTTTTATTCAAAATTGATTTAGTTCCGATTTTTTTGCTCAGTTGATCAAATTTATCATATAAATTAATCAACTTCTATAGGCCACTTAAGAGCGAGCAATTCTCTCAACAAACGTAAATTGGCCATTGGATCGCAAAAATATATATGAACCAAAATCAATTAAACGCACGAGAACACCTAAGGATTGGCTCTAATACCATTGTTGGTTTTCTACGGAACATGCATAGTTAACTTAAATATAAACGCAGTGGAAAGATATAACCATACATGTATCTCCAAAGGCGTTGTTCGTGCGTTTCAATAAAAAATCGAAAAATCATAGGGGGTTAAACGGATTACCTTTCGTAGCGTGCCCAAAACGATTTCAGTTCGGATGTTCTTCAGTTCGAGCCCCACAAGCGTCGGATCTCTAGTTCAGACACACCACCAATTGCACGACGAACGGAAGGAAGAACTTGCGGGTAATCACTAATATAATTGTGCTAGCAATCTTGTGGCGACAATTTTCCGTACTTTCAATATTTCAGTCACAGCGTCGGAAGAGAGAAAACGTATTTTCTTAACTCTCACGAACACATGATAATTGCATACGCACATTTTCATCATACTGCAACTGTTGCTGATCGCGCTTTTAATATGGCGATCAGCAACGGTTGCTGATCGTGCATGTGCACACGATCAGCAACCGTTGCTGATCGTGCATGTATGCACATGTGCACATGATCAGCAACGGTTGCTGATCATGTGTGACATGCACACGATCAGCAACCATTTGTTGACCGTGTGCCCCTTTTTATTTAAATAAAATTAAAATGCACACGGACAGCAACTATTGCTGTCCGTGTGCACTTTTAAATTTATATATATATAAATATAAATATATATACAAACATAGAAGTGCATGATCAACATATGTGTATTTTTGTGAGCATCATATGCACACACGCCCACGACAAAAATTGAATTAAATTAAATCCCATTTAATTTAATTTTAGTCCGACTCAATTCGATTGCAAACATATTTGAAATATCGCCTCTTCCGTACAACGTCATCCTAAATTGGTTGTGGTGTGTGACATCCCTAGGTTCATCACTGAGCTGGTAGTAAGACTTGTACTAACACATTAGTACTCCCAAGAGAATTGATTGTCCCTGTCACGCCCCGAACCCCAACGAGCCCGCGACACCCCACGTCGGTCGTATGGAACGCGACGTCCCAGAATTCGTCGCCGACCTCACAATACACTAGAGATAATGCGCCAGCGGAAGCGTTTAAAACACCCAGACAAAATTTAAAGAGAGGGGTACCGGGAGATCAATATATACATAATCCACAACTTACATTGTCCATTGATTACAAGCATACCAATTACTCGGGTTAGCAACCATCAAAAGACAACTTTCCAAAAATGCTTCCAATCCCTACTCCGCTTTAACTAACCCCTACGAGACCTAGGGGAAGTCCAACTAGGGTCAGAACTTTAGAGTCAAGGTCCGTCTCCTCAGCATCTGCCCACTACTCTAATGGCTCAGAATCTGTCTCTATCTCAATCGGTTCATCCTCAGACTCTGATTCTGCCGAGATTTCTATCGCGGGTTCCTCCTTGGGCTCCTCTTCTGGCTCCATCTCTTCGGGATCTTCTTTGGGATCTTCCTCCGGGTCTTCTTCGGGGTCTTCTTCCGACTCCAGCTCCATGGGTCTTCCTCCAGGTCCGACTCTATCGGTGCTTCCTCTTGATGAGGCTCCTCGGGTATTGGTTCGAAGGCTACCTCCATCTGATCTGACTCCAAGGGTGCACATTGGTGCCCAGACTCCGCAAGACCGGTGCCTGTACTGGTCAACTCGCCCTCGGGGGGAGGTATAGCCGACGGGTCCTAATCACCTACTCCATCGAATGGGACATCGAAACCTCGCACTGGCCCGAACTCGTCTAGCCCATCTCGGAAGCACCATGTTATATGGGTATGGGGTTGCCACAACTGTTCACCCACATCTACCTAAACTATACTAGTATGCTTAATCCAAGTAAGGTTCTCATCTGTAGGGTACTCCAAAACTGTATGATCCGTGTGCATCGGGATCCCAAAATGTTGTTGAGGAGGGATATTCATTATCTCGGCCGGGGGTCTGAAATGGTTTGGTTTAACAACCATGAGACACTTCTCAATAAGCAAAACCCTAAACCCCACCTAGGCTAACACGTACTTCCAGATAAGTTTTAACACGCAAACAACCAACACTCAACATGCTATCACATTCACAAACACAGATGCCTTATCTTCTTGGCATAAGCAGAACCCTGCACGTTATTCTAATCACAATAACAAACAATCATCACAAGTCACACACTATCTCATGACATGGCTAAATTATGCACATGCATCAACACTAATCCGAACACGAATCAGTCTCACATTCTCCACCTCATAATCGTCCAACCTTCGAACACATATGTCCAACTTAGTTGCAACCCGCGTAAACACGCCTCAGGTCCAACTTTCTTTCTCAGCCAGCGTAAACACACATCAGGCTCAACATTCTCACTTGACCCGCGTAATGCGTTTCAGGTCATTCACACTTTCTTAGCCCGCGTAAACACGCCTCAGGCTCTCTAGACTTTCTTAGCCCGCGTAAACACGCCTCAGGCTCAAAATTCTCACTTGACCCGCGTAACACGCCTCAGGTCATTCACATTTTCTTAGCACGCGTAAACACGCCTTAGGCTCAACATTCTCACTTGACCCGTGTAACACGCCTCAGGTCATTCACACTTTCTTAGCCCGCGTAAACACGCCTCAGGCTCGTCCCGCGTAACATGCCTCAGGACTTATCCAATTCCCCGCGTAAACACGCCTCAGGGATTATACGATCCTACTTGTACCATCTTTCGATTCTATCTCTTTTCCCCGCGTAAATACGCCTCAGGGATTAATACTCTCATATACCACATCCCACTCAGCCCATCAATCACACATACTATCATGCTCAAGTTCTCAATTCCACTCACCAAAAATAGCAAGCAAATCAGCCACATCACTCTTGTCAAGCAAACACATCATAAGTCACAATTCAAGCCAAAATTTCAATGGCAAAGGCCCACGAATTTCCCACTCTCAAACTAACAATGCTCAGCCCCTAAATTGATCTCTAGATCATCATAAACTAACCCACATATCAGCCATAATACCATTTCTAAGTACATCCACAAAATGCTACATTTAAGCTACGAATTTCACCAAATAAATCCACTATCCTAAGCATTCAATCCAACCATGCTCAGCCCCTAATGTGAGCTCTAAAACCTCACAAATTCGTCCAACCATCAGCCCCAAATCAGTCCACATGCTCAGCTCACCATTCAGCTCAAAATAGCTCCGAATTTACCTCTAATTAACCCCTAAACAAGTCTACAAGTATCCATAAGCCTAATTAAGGTTTAAAGGATCACTTACCTCACTAAAAGCCAAGATTAAGCAAGAACAATGGGCAGCAAGGGGGGCAGACAGCAGCAGCAACGAATGGCCGCTCCGGCGGGGCTGATTGCACGGCGCGTGCAAGGGAGAAGGAAGGTTCGGCCAAGGAGAGAGAAAGATGGGGCTGGTGGTGGCTTTGGCGTGAGGGAGAAAGAGAAAAGAAAGAAAGAAAGAAAAAGGGGTGACACCAATAATTGGTGCTAACTACCCCAAGCAAAAAGACCATCCTACCCTCTCCTCTAGAACAAGATCCAAGGGCTACAAATCAAGCTCATCCACAATCAATGGTCAAGATCACTTCCATCCTCAAAATATCCAAGGGTGAAAAAAGGAAAAGAGCCAAGAGGATAAGGGGCATTTTAGTCCATGAAATTCGGCCATAATGGGGGTTGTACAAAGACCATTAAGCCCTTCCCACATAACCAATAGCCTTCACACAATTCCAAGGGCAAAACGGTAATTTTCTACTCCCGATCCAATTTCCAAATTTTCTGGCAAATTTGATCTATTCCCAGGTTGGCCAAGCAAATTGTGACGTCGTCCAATTAGTTAGTTGTGAACCTTCGAGAAATTCAATACCCAAGATCGGATTCCAAGAAATAGCTAAAATCGAACTAATGCGACTTGAGTGCATCTCAGACTAACAGGCAGCTTTTGGGAGTTACGCATGTAAATTCACTCGAACCATGGCGACCTCGGTTGTCATGTAATTGCGAGGATCAATCACTAGTTTTCAAGAACACGATCGTTCGGAATAGGTTTTAGGATCGTTCGCAAATTCACACCATGGCAAGGCAGAATCACCCGCGATCTATTTTTGTGTTACCGACGAATCGATATATAACCATCCTAAGATCGGCCTGTATTGGCCCAAAATATCCCCTCGACAATCCTTATGGTCAATAGTCGGTTCATGGTCAAGTTCTTTGATCACGCGAACTTAAATCCCTAATTAGCCTTCCCCTAATAGTCAGTAACCCGAGAGTGATCAATTCCGGGTGAGATTTAACTACAAGCGCATTAATGAAATCATTCATTTCATGAATCCCAAATGCGTCGAAATTTGAAATGTCACAGTCTTGATCAGTCTCTAGGTCCTACAAGCCATGATTGACATCTAGCAATATGTCATAGCTACCTAGACAGTGTGAATGCTTTAAGAACATAATGAACCTGTTAGCTTTGGATACAGTGTAATTCAATCCCTCTGCCTTACTATGTCCCGATCGAACAAAGACCATGGAATATTTGTCAAGTCACCAATTCGATCATATGCATAAACCTAATTGACATGCATGTTATATGAGACATGAACAGTTCTTTCTCGGTTACAACCCCGATCGAGGATTTTCATGCAGTGTCAAGATTAGATTGCATAGGACATCATTATTGTACCTTGCGTATAACAAGGAGACAGATTCCATGTTGCGCACACGTGTAACTTCGTATGTGAACGAACTATGGCCATCAAGTACAGAGACGGATCAATGAACCTGCAATATGCGCACCTGCGAACCATAGCCATCCAATACACAAGTCAACACTGTGCCTCAGGTCTAAGGATTATTTACACAAGACCAGAGCATGAACGATTAGGCATTGACCACGCTAAAAGCTTCCATGTTGCTAATCGTTATATACGTGTCACGTTCAGTGAACTTGTCTGGTACAAGCACCTGTGTTCTAACTCGGGCATCACAATACCCAATGGCTCGTGACTTGTCATTCCCTTAAGTATCTAATACTTAATGGTGAAGCTAAGAACACACCGGTCTCAACAGGATCATCGATATCCACTCAATGATTCATCGATAAGGAACAATTTAAAGATTCAGTCTAACTGTGAACCTGCTACACATATTCTCAACGTCTCAAGAATAGGTCCAGTCACAATTGATCTTATGGAATCATTCATATATTTAAATAATTGGACAAATGAATGAATACGTCATTGCCATTAAATAAATAATGAAATTGAAAATATAACTTAAATCCCTAACATGTAACTATTACATGGTGACTTTAGGGCATACATCTAACACCAATGAGCAGTTCCCGATTCTAATTTTTCGAAACTGATTCTTAATAGATGGTTCCCAGTTTTAATGTGGGAACTGCCTACCTTGAAACCGATCACTCCTAGCCATGGCCATGAGTTTCAAGCTCGAGCTTGAGCGGCCATAGCCGCGATACAGCTTCTTCATAGGCTTGTTCTCCTTTCTCTCACACAATTTATTAAATGTCTTCAATTTTTTTTAGTTTTGATATTTTCTGACATAATAATTTCTGTAGAATCATAACAACACACGTGTACTCCGACGTCCATGATGTCATAAAAATATATGACTAGCAAGACGAAAAGATTAATGGAAAGACTAATGTAGAACCTTTATAGGAATGCTTTTGAACTAATAAAAAAGGAGGGATGATTCTAAATTTCAATTAAAAGCAAGAGGACCACATGTGACATTATATCTAATATTTTCATACCAAAACTCTCTCCCTCTCATGCACACGTTTCCAAATTATCCTTCGTAAATGTTTCAAAATCTACTTAGTACACACACCAATTAGCGCGCGCGCAAATTTTCCAAATTCTCCATTGATTATGTGTTGAAATCTACTTGTGAGCTCTCACAGGCGAACATTCTCATACACACACCCACACACGCATTTTCCAGATTCTCCTCTGTAACCGTTTTTAAATCTACCCGTGTGCTCTCTTTGGCGACAATTCTCCTGAAGCTCGCTCCGCTTGGCCATAGTAATCTGTAACATTTGACACTGATGCAACAATTGCAATAATTTCAGCGACTCGGGATAATAAAATGTACTATGATGCAACATGGTCGGAAAAATTATTCAAAAAGTCCTAAATCTATTGCACTTTGGTCAATTCAGTTCTAAACATTTTAATTTTGCCAATTGAGTCCTAAATATTTTTACGTTTTGCCAATTGAATCCATTTGATAAATTTTGATAGGAAATCGCTAACGTGGACGCTGGCTGTTCGACGTGGCACGATTGGCACAATTAGCGCTGATGTGTACAATTTATATATATTTAAAAAAATTATGATTTTTTTATATTTTTTCTTTTTTGTTTTTTTCTTCCAAGCCTGGCGAGGGCCGGCCGACCCTAGCCAGCCACTGGGCGAGGGCCACGAGACCCTCGCCTACGGCCAACGAGGGCTATGCGGCTCTTACCTAATGGCCGACGAGGGATGTGGGCCCTCACCTGATTTGGTAGAAAGCAAAAACAGAAAAGAAAGAAAGTAAAACAAAAATAAAAGCTAAGAAAATAAAATTATAAAGAAAGAAAAGAAAAAAATTATAAAAAATTCATTTTTTTTAAAATTGTCTATGTTTGTGCTGACCATTTTACGTGGCACTATCGACGTCCATATCAGCAATTTTCGATTAAAATTGACCGGATAAACTCAATTGGCAAAACGTGAAAATGTTTAGGACTCGATTGATAAAATTGAAAGGTTTAAAACTAAATCGGTCAAAGTGCAATAGATTTAGGACTTTTTAAACAATTTTTCCCAACATGGTCACCTTTCTCAATTCGTTTCTGATGCGATAATTGCAATAATTTCAGCCAGGATAAGAGAATGTTCTAAATAATTGCAATAATATCAGCGCCTTGGGGTAGGGGGAATGTACTGAAATGCAACATGGTTGCCTTTCTCGATTCGTTTCATAGTTGCGTAATTATGATCTGATATGAAAGACTAACATGCTGCAACAAGCTGCACATAGTGGAAGACGAGTTGATTCTTTCTTGTGGCAAAAGTCTGGAGCTTAAGGAAAAAGCGTTGGAGCTGATGAAAAGGCGCCAAAGTTTGGCAAAAGCACACCCCCAAAAGAAAACCATGGATTGTTTAGCTTTTCTAACCAAAATTTGCTTAATTTCTGAAATATAAGGTTTCCGGAGGACCCTGCTTCTGCTACCTATGTTAAAAAATCTAGTTGAATGGAATAACAGTTTTAACATCGACTCATCAGCCGGATGCTCCAGCTCTTTCAAACGTACGAAAACTGATTTTCACGGCCAACGGGAGCCGTGAAGAAAGGGCAGGAACACATCATTTTCAATAAAGAAAGCAAACACACTGGACAATCAACCCAGGGAAAACAGCTTGGCCTTGCAGAAAATGCAGAAGGATCACAAAGATGAGTTTCTACACATTACAGAGGTAAGTGATTTGAACTTAACCAGTCTAATAGTGCATCTCATATTGCATGTTGAAAGATCTTGAAAACTATTTTGCTTCTAGAGCTTAAGCCTTAATCAGTTTGATTACTCGTAAGAGTCACGGTCATTAGAAGCCAAGCAAATGAAGCATAATTGCATTCTGGGCATGCATGCGGTTCTCAGCTTGTGGGAAGACGATAGAGTTTGGAGCTTCAATTACGCCGTCAGTCACTTCAACCCCTCTTTCAGCCGGTAAACAATGCATAAAATAAGCTTTAGGGCCGGCCAACTTCATTAAGGCCTCATCCACCTGCAGGTATTTGCCCACAGATGTTAACAAAATAAAAAGTTGAAATGCAACATAAAACACATGAAGCTCTCTCTCTCTCTCTCTCTCTCTCTCTCTCTCTCTCTCTCTATATATATATATATATAGAGGAAAAACCTCCCCCATAATGGAGTTTTTCATCTACACATTAATTCATGAGACTAAGTTCAGACAGTTTTAACTTCTCTATCAAAGCTACTTCAATTACCATGTGAGCCATAACTCTGAAAGAACCTATAGTACTAGCCCCACTTCCAAAAGGAGTGGAAAAGATTAATACTCATATATCTTAAAAAATGTAATGCCATCAGAGAGATCATGAACTAATATAGAGGAAATGAGGTGCACTCTGCTATTTCACTTACTAAGGCACCAAAAATTCCTCTAAAGTACTTTAATTGCTTAAGGGGCCCTTAAGAATGCAAAGCCTCCCTCTAACATGTGCCCACGAACATGGGTCTTCTTCAAAAATAATTACCTGAAATCCTTGAAACACTTGACGACGGTAAGCAGCCTCTTCCTTCTGTCCCATGCTAGCCCAAACATCAGAATAGACAACATCTGCACCTCTAACAGCTTCCTTTGGATCATTAGTTATTTCGATCTTGCTAACTCCGGCTTGTCTAGCCTTCTCCACAGTTTTTTCATCTGGTTCAAAGCCTTTAGGGCAGGCACATACAAAATGGAAAGGAATGACAGCTGCCAATAGCAGCCAAGAGTGCACAATGTTATTCCCATCTCCAACATAGACAACCTGAATTTTACATTCATTAAATTTGATATGCCAAAATACAAATTAATAACAAGTGAATAATACAACAAATCAAGCCACTTGAGCGAACCTTTGTGCCTTCCAGTTGACCAGTGTGTTCAATCATAGTAAGGGCATCAGCCATTATTTGGCAAGGATGATTATAGTCAGTAAGGCCATTAACAACAGGTACACTTGAATATTTTGCAAGATCGAGAATGTCCTGCATCAGAATAGATTATTTGATTCCATTAACACATTATACGCATGAAAAATTCTCAAGTATTTAACAAAACAAAAGAGATGGGTCCATTGAACATTATTACAATACTTAAAATCTCAGGCAATAGGATAATGCATGTCTGCCGACAAATAATATATGCAACTCACCGTCATACCTGATGAGCAAAGACGCGAGCCATGATAATGTCATTATAGCGAGACAAAACACGAGCAACATCACGAGTTTCCTCCCGCTTACCCATCTGAATGTCATCTGGTCCCAAGTATATAGCATGACCTCCCAGTAAGCTAAATCCAGTCTCAAATGAAACCCGTGTTCGCATTGATGGTTTTGCAAAGATCATGGCCATTGTCTTTCCCTTAAATGGTAGATATGTCCTCTCTCCAGATTTAAGCAGGGCTTTGACCTCAGATGCCCGGTTCAGTATTTTCATAATCGTTGCTCTGTCAAAGTCACTAATATGCAGGAAGTCCTTCAGCTCAGATTTTTCTGTGATCCATGGAACCAAAAGTAACTAAGTCCTTTAATGACCAAGCAGTTACCCTTTACCAGAAAAGTGCATTTATATTGACGATTGATATTCGTCATCAATTATTACCAGACTTATTACCAGACTAAAACAGGGAGATAAACAATTTTTAAATAACATGTAGTGTCAAGAAAAGTTAAAAAAAAAAATCCTTTCCAGTAAACTAGCCAAATGAACTTAACAATAGAACCACAAGATTTTCTAGACCTTTGAGGATTTCAAACAAGCAACGAGGTCAGATCAATTTCAATGCTAACACTGTCACACCCTCATTTATTGGTACACTGCAAAGACACCCCCTATATTATGGAAATGTCTGTGATACCCTCAAATTGTTTAAAAGATAAGCAACGGTTAGTCTCTTTTAAGTAAAACATGATGGGGATAAGGATATGGTTCAATATTTTGGCACTTCAAATGCCAAATATGATTAAATTAACTTGATCTGTAAGCAATCCACTTACAGCAACTAAATTGTCAACATGAGGAACTGGACAAGAATTTTCTAAAAATCTACGAAAATCACTTTACTTTTTTATAAAATTCAGGGCATGTCATTAAGCAAATGGAAATCACTAGTTTGTGAATATTGACAAAGATCCTTAATTTTTAAATTTGAAAGAACATCCCTTCCCAATTTCATAGACACTCCAACTAATTGTTTGAAAACTTAACTGCACCCGCCAGGCACTACCATATGATCAACATCATATGCACACCTCCTAAAGTTCGAATAAAATGCACAAACTTTTGAGGCGTCATGGAATATCTGTGCAGATTTCGAGAAGTGGAGGGACATTCGCAACTTCACTAATCTATAAGGGTGCCCAACAAATTCACAAAATCAAATACGATAAGAAAATTCACCAACATTGAGGCCATGCCAAAGCAAGCAATACTTGATTTATAATCTAAGGTCTAGGTTGCCGAGGACCATCCCAGGTACCTAAAATTTGCAATGGTATGTCAACGATGTGTCAACTCACTCATCCATACCATTAGATTCCATTTGCAACTAAAAACAGCCATGACTATGAGCAATATCAAACGCTTAGAAAACCCAATTCGAGTTCCGGATCAAACTAACAATCACAAAAGTTTGTCAGCACTCCCGTCCTTCACCCTCCAGCATGTCCTGCTTTCTACAATATCGAACTCAAGCGTCTGTAACGAGAAAGAAGAAACTGAAAACATACTCAATCAGACGGGAAGATCGTAACGAAAACAGAAGCGAGCGAAGCACTGCACCGCGTAAAAACGATCAATTCCCAGAAACGAAGTGAAAGAAGAGAGCGCTAGCCTCTGGCGTGGACGGGGGATGGCGTTGTCGGAAAGGTAGCGGACGAAGCCCGGCAGGAGAACCGGCGGCGGGGGGAGCGGGGACCCGCCGGGAACGCCAGGGAGGCGCCGGAGAGGCGGGCGCCGTCGCCGGAGAAGGCGGAGGAGGCGGAAGAGGAGAGGAGCGAGGAGGGGGATGATGGGCCGGAGACGCGGTGAGACGAGATCGCCGCCATTGCTGGGGAGTATTTGGCGGCTGCTTGCTGCAGTGGCTTCGAGCGGAAGTTCAGGTTCACCTTTGCGGTCTGCGAAATGCCGTGAGCGACAGAAGCACGTTCACCAAAAGGTCAAGAAACGGGTCGAAATGGTTTCGGTTCGGGTTTTTTTGGTAGTTGAATTCGGATCTTCAGGCCCGATCATTTCAGATTTTGGACTCGTATTGGGCCTCCAGCCCAGCCAAAAACTGCGGGCTCTTGAAAAGTTCAATCCTTGCATTTTAGGAATAAGTGCATCAAAAAACCTAAAACTTATCACCAAAGTGCAATCGAATCATAAAATTTTTAAATAGTATAATCAAGTCCTAAAACTTGTCACATAAGTGCAGTCAAGTATTAAAATTTTCAAAAAGTGCAATAAATGAAAGGACTTGATTTGACCAATTTGACAAGTTCTAGAATTAGATCGCACTTTTTGAAAGTTTAGAACTCAATTGCACTTTTGCGACAAGTTTAAGACTTAATAGTACTTTTTTGACAGTTTAGAACTCAATTGCACTTTCGTGACAAGTTTTAAGACTTCCAATGTACTTATCCGTACATTTTACTACTCAAATTACATATTATAACATCGGTTTTTAGGTTCCGTTTGTTTCGCGGAAGCTTGTATAGCTTGAATTAATTAGTCGGTTGAAAATGTTTTCACTATCGATGATAATTTATATTTAAGCAGTTTTATGAATGACGAAATTTTTTTTGTTTATTCATTTTTATAAGCAATTTAAGCGACAATTCTTAGTAAAATATTTTTCATAATATTTATTTCTCGTGCAATAAACGGAGCCTCGATGTCAATATTTTTTCTCATCAAAGTATGCAGTCCACATTATTTTTTAAGCTATGGCGAAAAGATTCTTGAACTAGAGGCCATTTTTCATCTGATATAAAAAGAGTTAATGTGTTGCAATTGACATTTTAGTTTATAAGTCTTACATATTTATATAAATAAAAAAGTACAGGGTTTAATCTCGAAAAAAATAAAAAGTGTAGGGTTTAATCGATAAGAGGCGAGTATTTTGGAGGATAAATTGCGAGCATTGGAAGTTTAGGGCTTAAGGAGTTTCGATGGAGATAGTGAAAGGATTTAAAGTTTAGGATTTAACTTGTAAGAGGGCGAGACTTCCAGCCGCAAAGTGAAATTTGTTATTTCTCATATATCATTGTGAGCAACGAATATAATTTTTTTCGATAAAAAATGAAAAAACTAATATGATGCAGCTACAACTTAGACACTCATAATCATTATGAATGCATGGGAAATTTATTGCGGGCTTTTGGTCCGTCATAAAAACAGTTAAAGTGTATTTGGAATAACTTTTGCCTTCAATTTTTTAATTTAAATTTTTTGACGAACACAAATTTGAATTTTTCTCAACCTAAATACTCGAAATTTTCACAATATGCAGTTATTAAACATGTAAATTCACGTATAATTTTTTCTTAGTTTTACAATTTGAATAATATTTTGACAAAAAAGTAGAGATTTGCCTTTTGCTTTAAAAAACACAAACAAACAATCCCTTAGTTTTAGTCAATTAGACATACATTCGGCGTTCTTACAGATGTGCCATCAAATGCTTCACACATCCATAGATTGACACTTGTTAACGTTAAAGCCACGTCGGACTGGAGATGAGTTACAGACTTGATTGCATGTTTTTTAAAACGTAAAGGACTCGATTGGCCAAAATCAAACATTCAGAATTCAAATTACCAAAGCGTGTAGGTAATAATGAAGGCGTTTGCCAGTTGCCATCTTTCAACGAGGTCACAAGTTAAATTGATAGTAGGCTTGCGAGCCGACTCTCTTATTCCTAAGGAAACTCTTCACGGTTAGACGACAATAAGACTGTTCTTGAAATATTGTACTAGTAGAGTCTTCTTTTATATTTCGCTCTAATGTAGGTAATGCTTCCTTTTTGTAATTGCTTTGTTTGCAATAAAAAGTTTAATTTCTAGCAAAAAAAAGACTATTCTTGAAATCATATCTTGAGAAAAAAAAAAAGACTCCAAGGTTTTTACTTCCGACCCACCAATGATGACTAGGTTGCCCTCGTCAAAGCCTTAATTATAAGAATCCCTTCGTGAACGAAATTTTAAGGAGAATGGTTATAATTTAATTCGGAATATTTTACAATTAATACTACTCATGTAACAACGCTAAAGGATGGTTGTTAGGATAGATTACCCCCTCCTTAAATGATACTTAGTGTGAGGGAAAAGTGTTGGAAAAGTCCTAAATCTATTATATTTGTGCCAATTTAGTTCTAAACCTTTTTTTTGTGCCACTTTAGTTTTAAACCTTTTGAGATAATGTCAATTTAGTTCTTCCGACTAATTTTGGCTGGATACTGTTTGAAGTGGACTTTGGACGGCTTACGTGGTATCGCTTACGCTGATGTAGATAATTTTTAATAATATTTTAATATATTTTTATTAATTTTTTAATATTTTTTTATTTTTCCTTTTTTTTCTTTCCTTTTTTCTTCCTCTAGCTGGTTGCCTAGATCCGGCGACAGGCCAGAGGCCACTAGCCACTGGCGAGGCTTACCCTTGCTAGATGGTCGCGAGGCAACCTTGCGCTGGGCTAGCAAGGGTCAAACCTCGTTAGCTATTGGAGAGGCTCGCCCTCACTAGTGACGGCAAAGGCGAGCCTCGTCAGCGGTTGGGTGAGGCACGACTCTTTCAATGAGGTCACAAGTTAAATCGATAGTAGGCTTGTGAGCCGACTCTCTTGTGTGTAAGGAAACTCTTCATGATTGGACGACAATGAGATTGTTCTTGAAATAATATCTTGAGGAAAAGAAAAAGGCTACGGGCCTTTTACTTCCGACGCACTAACGATGACTAGGTTGCCCTTGTCAAAGCCTTAATTATAAGGATCCCTTCAGGAACTGGATTTTAAGGACAATGGTTATAATTTAATCGGAATATTTTACAATCATTACTACTCATGTAACAACGCTAAATGATGAGTGTTAGGATCGATTGCCCCTCCACAAATGATACTTAGCGTGATATTAACAAGTGGGGTAACTCATCAATAAGAAGAGGGAATTATTGTAAACTTCAACATAAAAATTCAATTGGGAAGCCATTCACGCATTTTATAATCGATCAGTCACGGCATGCCAATCAAATTTTTCACCTGGAGACAAAATTATTATTATTATTATCAAAACCTAAAAGAGCAAGAAACCGAATAGAATCTCCTTTGTCGGATTTTCACTTCTTCTAAATTCTTCCGCAATCTCCGACCCTTTATTCTTTCCTTTGACCTTAATCCCAAGGACCCATTCCAAGCTTCTCCACCTCAAATGACTTCGGGTGAAGTGTAGACCACTCTCACCCACTCTCCATCGCACCTCCAAGACCAGCCGTTGGATGTGCAACGCATCAGCTGATGTAACCCCCACGTTCGATTCCACGTGTCGCGCATCCACCCGATTACATGCAACGCGTGAACACCTGATCGCTTGACCCACCGTCACGCTCTGATTCCGCCTGGATAAGCGCTTGTAGATTCTTCGTTACAATCAACTATTAGCGGAGACTCCGGCGGACTTGTCCGTCCTGCCCATCAAATTTCCTTGACGTCAACCTTTCGGCTTCACCGACAAAAAACAAAAAACCTTTCGGCTTCTTCTTTCCTTTTTACATATTTATTTAAACTTTATCCGGATCAAAATTATTATAATTACATGTAAATTGCCCCGTTCACCTGCATTAAATAATGTGACCCACAATAATAATTCCAAGGTAAAAAATCGATTCTAGCACGATATCTAAACCCTTTGGACTTGTACGACTCTGTCAATATCCTTTTTGTTAGCCTCGAGAAATTTCGGTATTAGCATGTACGCGACGGAGCGACGTGTGAAACTAGGAAATTCCCGATCCTCAAAGCAAACATCAAAGTCCATGTTTAATGCTTAGTACAAATCAATTAAATTGAATCTACCAAAGCAAAATAATGAAAGAGAAATGATTAAGTGACAGTTCTTAATCTACCATGAGATTAACTGGATAAAAAAAAACTAAATAATAAATTATTGTGGAGTTTACACCTTAAAAAAATTTGTGGCTCATAATTTATTGTTACTTTCGCAGTAGCCCGAAGACTGTTATACTAGCAAAATCCATAATTATAGTGAACGATTTCATTACATGTCTTATGCGTCACAATGCATAACATATGAATTAACAATCTAAATTGTGACAAAAAAAAAGAATTAACAATCTAATTAAGCGTGGCCGGATCTTAGGCTTGATCATGTGCGAGTTCTTTTCAAGATCAATCGTTTGAGAGAGGGAAGAGATTTTGTACCCCAGAAGAAGGAGAAGAAAGTGTCGGAATCACCCAAATCTAGAGCCTGCAAGCCACGTGATGTGTTCATGCGTTGTTGGGACAGGTGGACTCTGTTCCATTTTCTACGGTGGTAAACCTACCAACACCCTGTTTATCACCAAGACAGAAAGGCCAAAAAAGCAGAGCAATCAAAGGAAAGGAGACTTGTCCTCACCGTGAACTTGTGACTGTCGTATGCTTTTCACCACCTACTTGGCCCCCACAAATTTCGCCAGGCCCTTTCCCCGGTCACAAAATTATATTGTTAATTCAATCCATCGAGGTTAAAAAGACCTCAAAGCTCCACAGGACTTCCATTTTGAGAACATTTTTCTTTGTGGCTGTTTTCACAGGGCAAGGGAAAACATGAAGCATCTGAGGGTGTTGTTGTTCTTGGCTCTTGTTCTGGTTCAAGAACGAGGGTCGCATTTCGTTGTGAAGGCGGAAGATCAAGGTGGGTTCATGAAGACTGAGGGAGTGCACTTCATGTTAAACGGGAGCCCCTTTTATGCGAATGGGTTCAATGCCTACTGGTTGATGATCTTGGCGTCAGACCCATCTCAGAGAGCCAAGGTCACCTCTGCTTTCCAGGAAGCTTCGAGCCATGGCCTCTCCATTGCCAGGACTTGGGCGTTCAGTGATGGTGGGTACATGCCCCTTCAGTCCTCTCCTGGTTCCTACAATGAGCAGATGTTCCAGGTGAGCTTGGTTTCTTATTTTGCTTTTCCTGCTTTTTCTCAGTGGATTTTCTTAGGGATAATTTTTCATTTCTTAATGGTAAATTTTTTATTTTTCATTTTTGGGTGTGTGCAAAGGGATTGGATTTTGTGATATCAGAGGCTAAAAAGTTTGGGATCAAGCTGGTGCTGAGTCTGGTGGATAACTATGAGGCATTGGGAGGAAAGAAACGGTATGTGGAGTGGGCAAGAGGCCAGGGACAGTCCATAGCATCCGATGATGACTTCTTCACCAATCCTGTGGTGAAGGGTTATTACAAAAATCACATCAAGGTCGAATTTCTATCTCTTCTACCATCCCCATCTTTCAATCTGCATTGGATTAGCTCATCTGGTCATTGGATTGGATGTTCTATGGAAGAATCTTGACACTTCTGTTGTTGTCCTGTTTGCTGTTTTTTGGTGCAAAATCAGACCGTTCTTACAAGAAGGAACAGCGTAACTGGGATTGCTTATAAGGATGACCCGGCAATAATGGCTTGGGAGCTGATGAATGAAGTCAGATGCCCTTCAGATCCATCAGGAAGGACCATCCAGGTTCCCAAATGCTCCTTTTTAATCTCATGTCATGTCTTGGGCTATTTGCATATGGAAACGTATTTGGAAACCCCCATCATTTTATTGCACATTCTCAACTTATGCTGGCAGTTTCTCCAATCTTTTCATCAAATCTGGAGGTATTTCAAACTAAAAATGCACGATTGGAGCTGACTTAAATTACGTTTTGTTCTGTCTATAGGCATGGATCACGGAGATGGCTTCTTATGTGAAATCAATCGATGGGAACCATTTACTGGAGGCCGGCCTAGAAGGGTTCTATGCACAATCCGCTGCTCAAAAGCAGCAAAACAACCCCGATTTCCTCGTCGGAACTGACTTCATCGAAAATAATCAGATTCCTGGTATTGACTTTGCAACGGTTCACTCATATCCTGATCAATGGTAAGTATAAGTACTGTGCTGGCATTACAACGCTAAATAAAATGCCAAACCAAATACGACTACTATCTATCTTATTGCATGACGATAAATTACATGTTCGTTTCTATTTTCGACAAACAGGTTGTCTGACCTGAGTGAAGGAAACCAAATCTCCTTCCTCAGCAACTGGGTGAACACTCACATTCAGGATGCGCAGAACGTTCTCCGCAAGCCGCTCCTATTCGCGGAGTTCGGGATCTCATCGAAAGACTCGGGCTACAACCAGAATGAGAGGGACCATTTTTTCGACACAGTCTATTCGGCAATCTATTCCTCAGCTCGCGGAGGTGGGGCGGCAGCAGGCAGCATGTTCTGGCAGCTTTTGACCGTAGGGATGGACTCTTACCGAGACGGTTATGAGATCGTGTTGAGCGAGAGCCCGTCGACCGCGAGTGCAATTGCTCAGCAGTCCCAGAAGCTCAACAGGATAAGGAAGATGTACGCGAGGCTGAAGAATGTAGAGGAGTGGAAGAAGGCGAATGACAGAAGGAGGAGCGATGGCGGAAACACAGGAAACTGAAGAGTGGAATTCCAAGATCAAGTAAAGAATACACATGTAGGAAGGTCGATATAGGATCGGGATCGGGACATTTGCTGTTTTGCAAACTCTTTCTGCTCGTCCAAGATGGAAGCAGAGCAAAATCTAACTGCGAGCCTAATGTTTCGCGCTGTTGGGGGCTCATTACACCATCACCGGGATGTTACCTCACTTGCAATTCGAAGTTCGAAAGTTGAATGTTTGTATGAAAGTCATGAGTGGATTCAGTTTTTCCTTGAGATAGTAGTAACGCCGGCATGTGCTGTGCTCATCGATATTTCTTTCAAGTATGCGGCAACTTGAGTTAGAAAAGTTATATAACGCATACAAGTGTCATCCCGAAGATTTAATCATTTACTAGGTTGGAATCCATTGAAGTAACGCAGGCTTTGGTCGCACTTATTATGCTGCAAGGGCCGATGAACAGATGCAATTTAGTCGACAATTCTTCTCGGCTACGATCCGCCTTGCAGAGAAAGACATAATGTTCAATTAAAGAAAACATAAATTTTTTTTTATCATAAGCACTCTCCACAATATCTCACAATTATATAATATGTCTCAGGACTTCTTTCACACACATACTTAAACGGGGAGCACTTCGTGGCTATTATGGCCCTAACAAGGAGGTGGCTCTTCCTTTGAGATAATTTTAGAAATCCATCTCCCTGGTTAATTCTAGCGATTACCAATGATACTATGTGGACAATCTATTAGGTACACAATTCTACACTATTCCACTAAAATATCTCCTACCAAGAAAAATCCAGGTAAATAAAGAAATAAATTAGGAATTTTGGAGAGTAGAGGCGGTGCAACTAACTTCAATGCTCACCATCACCAACTACTCTTATCTCAGTGCAGATCTAGCGACCATGGTGAGTTGCTTTCAGAACTCTTCAAACTTTGCAATGCCAAGTCCTTTGATGAAAATATCAGCAACTCGATCAATTGTCTTTACGTACTTCATCTCTATCTCTGCTATCGATAGCACTTATTTCACGCAAGAAGTAATAATGTACTTCTACATTCTTAGTTCTTTCAGGAAATATTAGCTCTACGGGATAGTCAATTGGTTGGCGTAGATTCTTCATAAGTTGAGTTTGAATATTTAGGATTCTATTTCCTTTGCTTTGTTGACCATAGTTGAGGAGCTTGCTCTTCAAGTTTGTCCATCTGACTTGGCCGAAGCTCTTCCGTCGGCAAAAGTACACCACAAGTGCCATAACTTGTGTACGGCGATCACTTTGGTGCCATAACTTTTTTTCGGATTACTTTGGTGCCAAATCGGAGAAAAAGAGATCACTTTAGTGCCAATTTGGCCGGAAATCCGACGTGGCATTTTTTATTAATTTTTTATGCCGACGTGACTCGCCAGAGGCTGAGTCAGCGTGTACAGTCAGCATTTTTAATTTTAAATAAATTTTTTTAGCGTGTACAGTCAGCATTTTTAATTTTAAATATTTTTTTTCATTTTTTTTTCTTCTTTCCTTTTTCTTTTCTTTTCTTTTTTTTCTTTTCTTTTCTTTTCTCCCCTCGCCGGCCGGTTGCCGGTGGCCGGTCGGCCACCGGCGAAGCCTGGGAAGGGCTGGGCGAGGGCGGCCTTACCCATGGCCGGCGAGGAGCGGCTGACCCTCGCCGGCGACAGGCGAGGGCTGCCCTCGCCCGACGCCGGCGAGGGCGACCTTCGCCGACGTCGGGCGAAGGAAGCCCTCGCCGGGCGGGCGAGGGTTGCCCTCGCCGGATTTGGCGAGGGCGACCCTCGCCGGATTTGGCGAGGGCGACCCTCGCCGGCGTCGGGCGAGGGTCGCCCATGCCCGACTCAAGCGAGGGCGACCCTCGCCCGCCCGCGAGAGGCTTCCCTCGCCGACGCGGGCGAGGGTCGCCCTCGTCGGATTTGGCGAGGGCGACCCTCGCCCGCCCAGGCGAGGCTACCTCGCCCAACTCGGCGAGGGTCGCCCTCGCCAGATCCGGCGAGGGCGACCCTCACCGGCGTCGGGCGAGGCAGCCTCACCTGGGCCGGCGAGGGGTGGCCTTGCTCGGGCGGCGAGGGCCGGCCTCGCCTGTCGCCCGGCGAGGGCTGGCCGCCCCTCGCCGGCCATGGGCAAGGCGACCCTCGCCCGCCCGGGCGAGGGCTTCCCTCGCTCGACGCCGGCGAGGGTCGCCCTCGCCGGATCGGGAGAGGGCGACCCTCGCCGGCGTCGGGCGAGGCGGCCCTCGCTTGGGCTGGCCTCGCCTGTCGCTGGCGAGGTCGGCCGCCCCTCGCCGGCCATGGGCAAGGCCGCCCTCGCCCAGCCTTTCTCAGGCTTCGCCAGTGGCCGGGGCCACCGGCGACCGGCCGACGAGGGGAGAAAAGAAAAAAAAGAAAAGAAAAGAAAAAGGAAAGAAGAAAAAAAAGGAAAAAATATTTAAAATTAAAAATGCTGATTGTACACGCTGAAAAAAATTATTTAAAATAAAAAATGCTGACTGTACACGCTGACTTAGCCTCCGGCGAGCCACGTCGGCGTCAAAAATTAATAAAAAATGCCACGTTGGATTTCCGGCCAAATTGGCACTAAAGCGATCTCTTTTCCTCCGACTTGGTACCAAAGTGATCCGAAAAAAAGTTATGGCACCAAAGTGATCGCCGTACACAAGTTATGGCACTTGTGGTGTACTTTTGCCCTCTTCCGTCATTGTTGGATGTACACCCGTCCACCCCGGACTCTTTGATTTTTTTGGTGGTTGTGCTTTGAGTTCTTCTGTGGGATCACCCTTCTATGGTTACTTCTTGGATCGATTGGGCCTTATGAGACCCATTATCTTCTTCCATTCTTTCATGTACCTCTTCAATTTGTTTTGAATCTAGTATAACTGCTTGTGATGATCCCCACTATGATGCTTCGTCGGATACCAAGTTCCTAGAAGTGTAATGCTGCCTGTTATAGGATCACAACGCTTTCACCTTTTCTTTCATCATCATAGCCCACAAATATACAAAGAATCGTCGTCTCATTGAACTTGCTTCCTAGGTGATCGGGTACGAATGCATAACATATGCATCCAAATACTCTAAAGTGACTTATCATGGACTCATGGTTCCATAGCTTCTTGTATGGTAAACCAAGCCTGACTTGGAGTAGTCTATTGATTAAGTGTGCTACCATCTTCATACAGTTTGCCCAAAACCTTGGCATACTGCATCCTTCTATAGGTCTTTGCCATATTTTGGTTCTTTCTCTTGACAACTTGATTTTGTTGTGGTGTACTTGAACATGTAAACTATTCGCGTATCTTACACTTCTATAGATACTTCTTTATAGGTTCATATGATATGTACTCACCCATATTGTCAATACGAAGGCATTGTATTTCCTAGCCTACTTCTTTTTCTACTTTTTCTTTAAACTCCTTTAATTTGTTTAATGCCTCAGTTTTGTTTTTCTCATTAAATCAACAGACATTCCCGAAGAAATCACTGATAAACATTATCATGTACTTTGAACTTCTGAATGATGGTTGCTTTGTTGGTCCAATTACATATGAGTGGATGAGGTCGAGAGGCATATTGGCTCTGTATTTCGTCTCCTCACACGGAAGTCGATGTGCTTGCTACCTGACACATACTACGCCTTCTCGAGCATCTAACAGGAGGAGACCTTTTAGAATAACCTTTTTCATCATCATCTTTAACTTATGAGAACTTACACTACATGCTGAGCATGCCACAAATCAGGCATCTTGTTTCTATCGAGTTTTGTCCATGTATGCCGCCTGAGTTGACATCACATGGATAGAGGCATACTGGTGGGTTCCAAACTATTGTACACCTTAACATGTTCGAGCCAAACACCACCTAATTGCCCTAGTTTGTAAGTTGAGATACCAACGACAGGTTTTCTTCATTTTAAGCACGTGATGCACGCTTTGCAGTTTAACCTGATGTGAACTGGGATGTTATTAGCGTCTAGTCGATGTGGGTGATTGGCAACCTAGAGTTGTTTGTGGTGACAATTGCTGATTTGTCGTTGTACTTAGATATGCTTGATAGCTTGTATCGATCTCCCGTCATATGATTTGAGCACCCAGAGTCAACTAACCAATCATCATCGTCCGAACACACTGGGATCTTCATCCATCATATTTAGAGAAGACATTGCACAATTTTCAATCCTTTCTTCACCGGTAAGTCTTCGACTAGAGAAAAAAATTCCAGTTCGCGTGTGGTGAATAGCCTTATGAAGCCAAATGTCTTGTCCTGTTGGTTGACGACACATTATCTTAGAGTCTTGTCGGTGAATCCTCGTGTGGATTGTTTAATTCGCTTCATTTTAACACTTCTTGGCTTTTACTTCAATTGCGTTAAGTTAGCAGCAGTCATTTTCAGTAACGAATATAGTTATTGCAAAGCAGGATGGGGGATGCTTGTTGCAGCGGATATGCTTACATTTCTGGACAATGATAGTCGATTGTTTGATTAATTACATTGATTTAGCGAATAATTACAGAGCTATGAACCCGGTCCATGATGGACCGGAATAATTACATCATCAATTACGTGGGTATCACAGAAAAATCCAACAGCTGTATTGCATCTGAACTATTGTCAATTTGTCATTGATATTAGACCTGTGACATATGAGATATACACAGTCGAAGTTCCCAGTACAATCCCAATCAACAAAGTAAAGCTTTCGCCCCCAATTGAACTTGCTGTTACAACTTACAACCACGTTGAAGACCCACATTTCATCGTTCTAGTCTCCGTGAATTTTCGGACCTGTCGTCTCTTGACCACACCTCTCGGTTTCTACGAAGCTCAATCAATGAAATTGGTTGAAAAGGCTTGGCTGATAGTAACTTTCGAGCTAGAAAAGCCTCGGACACTTGTTTCATTGATCGCCGTAATTTGGGCTCGAAACTCAAGCAAGCAAGCGCTAGAGTGACAGCCAAGTGTCACGGGTCGATCGATCTAGCGTTCCCACACCCGTGCAGCCTTAGGAATTTCTCCCCAAGTAAGCCTTCCCACACTCACACTCGCAAGAACTTTAGAGAGAGAAGCTCTAGAGAGAGAAGCTCTGAACTTTGTATTATTTCTTGGAAAATGAGAGATGATCAAATGAGGAGGAGGAGACCTCATTATATACAAGTATCGGGCTGACCGTATCCGTAGATC
Organism: Syzygium oleosum; assembly: GCF_021117445.2. Lineage (NCBI taxonomy): Eukaryota > Viridiplantae > Streptophyta > Magnoliopsida > Myrtales > Myrtaceae > Syzygium > Syzygium oleosum. The sequence goes on from NW_026607529.1 coordinate 1,370,922, forward strand.
TCTCCCCGATCTCAACGGTCGAGATCGTACTTCCCCAACTACCCCACCTACCGCATTTATTACGGAAGGGTACAATTACCGTATCGCCCGCCCCTAGGAGTATTCTAGAAGACATCAAGAAAACCCTAGTACTAGAACACTCGGGGCCCGCCTTCCCGTCCAAGGGTCGGTCACGGTCCATCGTCCAGAAAACCTCAGAAACGATCCAATTCTTCGGGCCGTGACATTCTCCCCCACCTATTCGGGCGACGCCCTCGTCACGTCTTTGGCATGGAAAGCATCGATATGTTTCTTGAATTGCCAAAGAGCTTCCTCGGGCTCCCAACTTGCTTCACTCTCCGGAAGACCCTTCCATCGGATGAAGTATTCTCGCTTCGGCGCACGATATCTCTTCCGTATGACTCGATCCGCCATGATGAAGTCGACGTCTTGATCATAGGAGGTCTTTGCTCCAAGCGGTGCCCGTTGCGACTCCCCTCGATCTGGGTCCTCTTTGTCTACACGGAAAGGTTTAAGCATACTCACATGGAATACCGGATGTACCTTAAGCTTTGGTGGAAGTTCCAGTTTGTATGCGACCTTCCCGACTCGATGCAACACTCGGAATGGCCCCTCGTAGCGATGTATAAGCCCTTTATGCACGTCCTTGTATCAGAGCACAAGGTGTAGCTTGGCCAACACCAAGTCCCCGACTTGGAATTCCACGTGCCGTCGCTTCTTGTCGGCCCACTTCTTAATGCGCTTCGTGTAGACATGTTCGCGCCAAGTCCGCCTGCTCATGCCACTCCTTGGCGAACTTGAAAGCGGATCGGCTACTCCCCTTATAGCCCGTTGCAATCGTACTTGGAGTGAGTGGTTGTTGTCCCGTCGCGATCTCGAACGGACTTTGGTTCATGGACTCGCTCTTTTGAAGATTGTAGGAGAATTGGGCTACATCGATCAACTTCGCCCAATTCACTTGTGTCGTACTTACATAGTGTTGGAGGTACAACTCCAAGAGTGCATTGACTCGCTCCATTTGTCCGTCGGTTTGGGGATGCACGCTCGTGGAGAAGTTGAGATCCGACCCTAATAATTTAAAGAGTTCAGTCCAGAACCTACCCGTGAATCGAGGGTCGCAATCGCTCACGATCGTTTGTGGCACTCCCCAATATTTGACGACGTGCTTCAAGAATAGCTTGGCCGCCTCCTCGGCCAGACAATCTTTCGATGCGGGCACGAACGTCGCGTACTTGGAAAATCGATCCACCACGACCATAAGAGTCCGACACCCTTCGGACTTTGGCAAGTTGACAATGAAGTCCATGGAGACACTCTCCCATGGACGCTCCGGGATGGGAAGTGGCTCCAAAAGCCCCGCCGACGACCGTTGTTCAAGCTTGTCTTGTTGGCATACAAGACATGTCCGTATATATGCCTCAACGTCGTCGCGCAAGTGAGGCCAAAAGTATCGATCCTCCACAAGCGCCATAGTGCGGTGGATCCTCGGATGACCCGCCCACTTGGAATCGTGGCACTCTCGTAGGATTTCCTTCCTTAGCTTCCCATGGAGGGGCACGTACAACCGTTGTCCCTTGGTGTAAAGCAAGTTGCCTTCACACCAAAATTGCTAGGTCTTGCCTTCCTGAGCATGGTCGAGGAGTGCCTTGGCGGTTGGATCATGTTTGAGCCCTTCCTTGATCCGCTCGTTCCATGGATTCTCGGGACGAGTTAGGGTCGACGCCAACCCTGCCTTTCGACTAAGAGTGTCGGCCACGGAGTTTGCCTTCCCAGGCTTGTACTCGAGCACATAATCGAACTCTGCCAGGAAATCTTGCCAATGAGCTTGCTTCGGGCTTAACTTCTTTTGGGTTTGGAAGTAGCTCGTGGCCACATTGTCCGTCTTTACGACGAACCGGGATCCCAAGAGATAATGCCTCCATGTACGAAGGCAATGCACCACCGCGGTCGTCTCCTTCTCTTGGACCGTGTATCATCGTTCGGTATCGTTCAACTTTCTCGACTCGAATGCTACCGGGTGTCCATCCTGCATAAGAACACCACCAATAGTAAAATCGGAAGCATCGGTCTCTACCTCGTAAGGTTTAGCGTGATCGGGTAGCACGAGCACCGGCTCCTCGGTCATGGTTTGCTTCAACCGATCAAACTCCCTTTGGCATCAGGCCGTCCACTCCCACGGTTTCTCCTTCTTTAACATATCCGTGAGTGGCACGGTGATGCTCGAATATCCTCGGACGAACCGTCGATAATAGTTGGTAAGGCCAAGGAATGACCTTAGATCCGTCACCTTGGTCGGCGGCTGCCAATCTACAATGGCCTTAATCTTGGCCGCGTCCATCCGCACACGTCCACCCCCGACGATGTGTCCCAGGAATGGAACTTTCCGTTGTACAAAGGCACATTTCTCCCGCTTGACATATAAGTCATTCTCCCGTAGAACTCGGAAGGCTCGTTTGAGATGCTCGATGTGTTCCTCGAGCGTCCGGCTATACACCACGATATCATCAAGATAAACCACTACAAATTGATCTAGGAACGGGTGGAGTACCTTGTTCACGAGTGTGCAAAATGTGGCCGGAGCATTTGTCAAGCCGAATGGCATGACGAGGAACTCGTATGACCCATACCACGTTACACAAGCGGTCTTTGGCTCGTCTCCTTTTGCAATCCGCACTTGATAGTATTACGATCGAAGATCAAGCTTGGTGAACCATCGTGCTCCTCCAAGTTGATCGAACAAGTCGGCAATGAGAGGGATCGGGTACTTGTTCTTGATCGTCAGTTTATTTAATGCCCGATAGTCGATGCACATCCGGAGTGATCCATCGTGCTTCTTTTGGAATAGAACCAGGGCACCAAACGGAGCCTTTGATGGTCGGATATACCCCGCATCGAGCAACTCCTTGAGTTGTCTTCTTAGTTCCTCCAACTCGGGAGGCGCCATGCGGTAGGGTGCCATGGCGGGTGGTCGAGCATCAGGCACGAGCTCGATCTTATGATCCACCTCCCTTTGAGGCGGAAGCTTCTTCGGGAGTTCGGGGGGCATCACGTCCTTGAAAGAGTTGAGGACTCGGGTTACTTCCGTCGGGACATCACTCCCTTCACCCTTTGGATCTTCTACCTTCAAAGTTGCCAAGAAAGTAGCTTCCCCTTTCCTTGCTCCCTTAGTAACTTGCATTGCCGATATTATCTTTTGGTCACGACTCGACTCTCGATTGACCGGGATCACACATTGACAACGTGCGTCCAAGATACAAATACAATCGGCAAATTGGACAATAAGAGCATCTATTCTATCAAGGAATCCCAAGCCAATGACAAAGTCATAATCGTCAAGTGGAATTACCTCGATCGTCTCTTTGCTCTTCCATTGTCCGAGTTGGAACTCCACATCCTTAGCCAACCCGTTGGTAGGGACTTCCTTGGAGTTCATCGTCTTAAGCCAACCGGCCCCGTTCTCAACCCGAAGATTGAGTTTCTTCGCGGCTTCTTCCGAGATAAATAGATCGGATGCCCCCGTATCGACGAGTGCACTCATCGTGATTCTTCCGATCATCACGTCCGCGAACATCAAGCCCTTAGGCTTATTTGCCTTCTTGGACTTTATGGAACTTAGGATTCGCAACGAACCGAGTCGCGTCCCCTCTCGTTCCTTATCGTGTGCCTTGACAAGCGCCGCTAGCTTGCCTCGAGTTGGGCAATCACGAGCCATGTGTGCACCGTCGCACAAGAAACACTTGAAGATACGTCCCTTCTTGTGTTCTCCTCCGCTCGACTCTATCATCGCCCTTGGAGGGGCCATTGGTAGTTTGCTTCCACCTGGGCGGTGGAATTTGTTATGATCTCCCCCATTAACGCCCTTGTCCCTCGGTCGGGTGTCCGGCTTGCTTACGGGAGTCGATTTGTACTCCACCAAGGCCTCGGCCACGGACATGGCCGTTGAAAGGTCTTTCGCGTTGCATCGCTTTAACTCTTGCTTAACCCATGGTTTCAAGCCACCCATGAATTGGTGGTAGGCCTCCGTATCATTCATGGACGGAATTTGGAGTAGCAACTCCGATAACTTCCGGACATACTCACGGACTCTTCCTTTTTGCTCAAGGCGACGGAGTTCATCTTGAGCTTCTTCCTCCGCATAAGCGCGATAGTATTGTCGTCGAAATTCCTCGACGAACAATTCCCATGTAGTGATTGGTTCACCACTCCGATCGTCACTCCTACGACGCCACCATAAGAGTGCATTATCAGACAAGTACATAGCCGCGGTACTTACCTGAATCGCCTCGTCGGTGATCCCCATCGTTAGGAAGTACTGCTCCATGTACCATAGGAAGTTGTCCACGTCCTTGGCCACCCGTGAGCCTTTGAACTTCTTTGGCTTCGGGGCGTCCACTCATGGACTGGCTTGCACGGTGATCACCCCGTTCACGCGTGTTCCTTCCATTTCGGCGACTTTCGCCTTAAGTTCGGCCATCTCCGCTCACATAGCCTCCACCAAGGCCTCCAAGGCATTGTCCCGTTGCTGAAGTTCATTGGTGGTGTCGGTCAGGTTGCCTAGCATCTCCCCTCGGAGTTCTCCGAACCCGGATTTGAGCTCCAGCACCTCGGTCTCAAGCTCCCCCGTTCCGGTCTCGCCTCCTTCGATGCGTGCGGACATATCCTCGACCATTCCTTGGACGTCTCCCATGGCGATCTCCACCTTCGCCATGCGGGTCTCCAAGTCACCAACCATATCCCTCGAACTTGAGCTAGCACGGTCCTTCTTCGCCTTGGCGCCTTGCTTCTCGGGAGCCCTCCCACGATCATCGCCTCCGCCTTTCTCGGTTTGGGACGATACATCGGATCGTGGTTCTGTCGCGCCTTTGCCCATCGTTGCTCTGATACCACTTGTCACGGGTCGATCGATCTAGCGTTCCCACACCCGTGCGGCTTTAGGAATTTCTCCCCAAGTAAGCCTTCCCACACTCACACTCGCAAGAACTTTAGAGAGAGAAACTCTAGAGAGAGAAGCTCTGAACTTTGTATTGCTTCTTGGAAAATGAGAGATGATCAAATGAGGGGGAGGAGACCCCATTATATACAAGTATCGGGCTGACCGTATCCGTAGATCTCTCCCCAATCTCAACGGTCGAGATCGTACTCCCCCAACTACCCCACCTACCGCATTTATTACGGAAGGGTACAATTACCGTATCGCCCGCCCCTAGGAGTATTCTAGAAGACATCAAGAAAACCCTAGTACTAGAACACTCGGGGCCCGCCTTCTCGTCCAAGGGTCGGTCACGGTCCATCGTCCAGAAAACCTCAGAAACGATCCAATTCTTCGGGCCGTGACACAAGACTATGTCTCTCGCCGAGGAACTCCGTCTTGGATAAGGCAAACGCGGGTCTAATATTTGATGCAGCATTAAATGTTCTTCAGATGATTTCCATAAACTTGATATGATCTCTCTAAGTAATGTACTGGCACTAAAGCGCAGAATAAAATGCCAAATCAAATATGACTACCATGTTATGGCTTGATGATAAATTGCATGTTCGTTTATATTTTTCACGGACAGGTTATCCAACCTGAGCGAAGGAAATCAAATCTCCATCCTCAGCATCTGGCTGAACACTCACAATCGGGATACACAGAATGTTTTCCGCAAGCCACTTCTATTCACGGAGTTTGGGATCTTGTCGAAGACTCGGGCTACAACCAGAATGATAAGGACCAGTTCTTCGACATGGACCATTTGGCAATCTATTACTCAGCTCGTGGAGGCGGCGCAGCAGCGGGCAGCATGTTCTGGCAGCTTTTGACCAAAGGAATGGACTCTTACGGCGATGTTTACGAGATCATGTTGAGCGAGAGCCCATTGACTGTGATCGCCATCGCTCAGTGGTCCCAGAAGCTGAACAGGATGACGAAGGTGTACGCAAGGCTGAAGAATATAGAGGAGTGGAAGAAGGCGAGCGACAGAAGGACGAATAATGGCGGAAATACAGGAACTGAAGAGAGTGGAGTTCTCAGATCAAGTAAAGAACACACATGCTTAAAGGTCGATATAGGATCGGGATAGGGACATTGCGGTTTTGTAAATAATTCCTGCTCGTCCAAGATCGAAGCAGAGCAAATTTTAACTGTTGAGTCTAATGTTTCGCGTGGTTAGGGGGCTCTTGTCCTCTTGTTTACACCATCCCTGGGTTCTTAGGTCACATGCAATTCGAAGTTCGAAAGTTGAATGTGTTTGTTAGAATTTTTAAATATTAAATCATATATTCATCAAATAACTTAAGCTTTTAGAATTGTTGACAGTGGTTCCATAAAATTATTGGTGTTCTACCCCCAATGTGATTCGGTGATTCTTAAATATCTCAAGAAATAAATCTCATGATCAACGCTTGTTTCCGGTAGGAATTGCCATCACGATTGGTTTGGTAAGAAGAAACCATAGATAGTTAGTCGTGTGACACGAGATAGAGACCATGGGTGATGAAATCCCAAGTTAGTAGTCGATGATGGTTGCTTTGTATAGTTGCGAGTGCATTACAATGACGTAGAGATTTAAGGGGTGTAGACCTAACATTGAGCTCACAAGCAATGGAGAGATTATTGGAATACATGTGTAAGTATTGTTAGAAAAAAATCTTACATCAGAGAATTTGAGTGATTTGGAGCAGTTAATATATCATAGTTGACCCATAACTCATAGGTTTAAGTTTTTGAGTGGAGGTGATCCAACTAGATATGTTGACTGGCTTGGACTTGGGTTGCCCCTTGGCGATTTCCTTTGGTGAAGGTATCGGACTTCAATCACGTGCTCACAACACATGGTATCAAAGTAAGGGGTTCCCTGGTCAAATTTTTCCAAGCCTCTATTTGCTTCCTCAATTACATATTTCCATACTTTATACTCAGACTAAAGTCCAAACACCTAGTTGCCTCCCCAATTACATATTTTCATGCTTTAAATTTAGAGTAAAGTTCAACCTACACACGAGAGACAATGTTAGATTACTTAAATATAAAACCATTCCTTCATCTAATACATTAAACTTTTAAATTAATTGGCAGTGGCCTCACAATGTTAGGAAATTCATACAAGTGAATCCAGTTTTTCCTTGAGATAGCAGTAACTCTTGGCATGTGTTGTGCTCATCAATATTTCTATCGAGTTTGCAGAGACTTGAGTAGGAAAATTTATAAACCATGTAATTATTGGTGCCATCCGAGGAAAAAAATTTAGAAAATAAAAAAAGAAGTCCTAAACTTATTGTATGGATGTCAATTCAGTCTTAAAATTTTCAATTTGACCAATTTTGTTCTAAATCTTTTTGATGATTTTGTTCTAAACTTACTGTTGAAGTTAACGCTAACCGTCCTATGTGGTAAGACGGCATTGATATGAACAATTTTTGCATTTTCTAATTAAAAAAAAAATCAGAAAAGTCGTTAAAAATTTGCAAAAAGTATCTATATCAGCGCCGGCCATACCACGTAAGATGCCTAACATCCACGTGAGCAATTTCCAGCCAAAATTGGCTTTAATGACTATATTGGCAAATTTTTTCCGAGACTATATTGGTAAATCATCAAAAGATTTAGGATTAAATTAGCCAAATTAAAAAGTTTAGGACTGAATTGGCATTGGTACAATAGATTTATGACTTTTTTTTGGGCAATCATCCCGAAAATAGACAAAATCATCAATTAGATTGGAATTCAGCGAAGTAATGTAGGCTTTGGTTTTGATAATTATGCTGCAAGAGGCGTTGAATAGATGCATTTAGTCGTTAATTCTTCTCAGCCATGATCCGCCCAAGTTAGGAAGATGTTTGAAAAATTTTAACAGCACGAGAGATTTATGCCAATAGCCGGCTTCACACGATTCAGACAAAAGTTTCATACGATTCCTCGATATGTCGACTACCTAGATGTTAAACCAAGATATGAATTGACATCAAAAGCAATTCTAATGTGAGGTTTATTCGATTCAGCTCTGGCTCAGTTCCCGGTTTTATGTTTCACTTCAATCCAACATTGCTCAACCATTTTCATAAAACACCCGCAATGTATATGAGTGATTGAAGTGGAGCATCGAAGTGATGGAATGATGGGATTGTTAAGCGGGTCGGTCCTGCTATGGCTATCGACCGACTTGCCCTCTCCAAGCCTAGAGTTGGCCCACGAGACTCGAACGAAGGTTTGGGTCTCGTGGACTTTAAAATGGAGAGGATTGTGTGAGGCTGGTTTCACAGAGCGGCAATAACCTCTTGCTGTTGGTACCGGAAGCTTTACAGACCGGACCCGTTGAGGCCTAGTATAGCCATCTCATTTGGTTACAAGCCCACCTTACTTAGCTCGCATTAATTCTATTTTAGTCAAGCGACAATGTGAGGCACCACATTCGACCACGAGCAATGCACACAACAAATTTTTATCGACACATTGTTAAAAGTGATTGTTAAATGTAATCTTCACAAAAGTAAAAAAGATATATCCATTCTTTATATTTATTAAATTGTTCATTCATCTTCAACCCCAGGATTCGACCAAATATAATAAGGCCCAGCCCATGAGTCTATCTCCATACCCAAGCGACAAAAGCTTCGAACCGTTCATCTCCGCTTTGGCAACGTCACCCTCCATCCAAAAACCGAAGTCTCATCATCTTCAACCTCCAGCCACAAAAATTCCCACCTTCTCTCTGCACTCGCACGGCACAGGGAGCGACAAAAATGGCGCTCACCACCGCATTCCTCCCAAGGAATCTCTCCCCGCCGTCCCTCGCCGTCAACAAGGTACAATGTCGCCCCCAAGAACTCAACAAGTAATTCGTGAACTTTCCCGTTTGAAAGCTCTCATTCGCGACCCTTCTCTGCTTCCGCTTTTCTCTGTTTTTTCTCTTGTCCTTCTCGCAGGCGAAATTGCCGGCGAGGAGCGGCGACCGCATGCGAGTGAGCTGCAGGAAGAAGGACCTGCACCCTCAGTTCTACGAGGACGCCAAGGTGTACTGCAACGGCGAGCTGGTGATGACCACCGGCGGGACCCAGCAGGAGTACGTCGTCGACGTCTGGTCCGGCAACCACCCCTTCTACCTCGGCAACCGCTCCGCCGTCCTCGTCGACGCGGACCAAGTCGAGAAATTCCGCAAGAAGTTCGGCGAGCTGTCGGAGATCATGGAGATCCCCGTGCTCAAGGGGGAGATCATAGTGCCCTCGCGGCGCAAGTCGGCTAAGGGTGGTAAGAAGAAGTAGGGTTTCTTTGTGCTGTGCCTTTTGCAATTAAAATTGTGATTGAGCCTTTGTTTAGTTGTTGTAATTGAATGAGATGGTTTCTGCTCTAATGGAAAGGGGAAATTGAGAGTGGTTGATGTGGAGAATTCACTTGTTCTTGCTCCTTTCTATGATGGTCGCTTTCTTTCCATGTCAAAATACCTGTGAAGCATAGTGGTTTTGATGCTGAGGGTGAATAAGGTATTGGATGATGTTCTCACTTTGCCATAATAGTTGGCTGAATTGTCTTAACGCCACGGGATGATGGAGTATGTATTGTGGAACGGGTCTACGGTCTTCCACTGAAGTCTCGGTTTGAGTGTAGAATGAGGGTGGAAGAGAACTTCGGTTGCTGATTTAACAGTGACTGTGAATGTTCGAGATCTCTGGGAAGCTGTTACACCTTGTTAGGGAAGAGCATTTTGCGAGGATTGATCTTGGGTAGATTTTGATGCTCGGGGTAATAAGTATCTGATTAGAGGTGATGCTGGACGAGGACTTCTTATTTATCATACTTCCCGAATGTGCATAGGGATAGGGAGTCCAGTTTGTATTCTTTTGTATGCGCACAAGAATGAATTGATTGACATCGAGGATAAAACGATGGTTCACCTCTGCAATCGATTACATCCTCTTAGCAGCGTTCTGAGCCTGATGGAGCAGGTATTACTAACTGAAGGTTTTCTTTTCTATGGGGGGCTGAAATTAGACATAGATAGAATTGAGGTGAAAATGAAACTTGAACACTTCAATTTATTTCACTTCAGCAACAAAAGAAGGTAGGAATAGAAAATGGATCATTATGGTTGTGGTGTTTGCTTTGCCATTTTGAACATGGAGTAGAAAAGGCTTGTGTTTAAATGTCAAAACTATTCTTTGAACAAATATATGACAGAGAGAAAAGTAAAGTGCCCTAGGAGTTATCTTGTTTCCTTTCTTTTGGCCGAGCAAATGAGTGACCCTTCCCTCATGCAAGTCCTCCTACAGCAGGGATGGGTAAATCCTCTCTTCTTTTTGGCTGGTAATGGATGAAACCTTTTGAATGTCCATTGTGGATGAATCATTGCCCAGTAAAAACAGAAAGCACTGCCACTTTCTACACAACTATAACTGCAGCTCTTATTTTATTGATGACACATGATTACATGACTGCATATTTCACTACAAGTGCCAGAAACGGCTTATTTAAGAGTGTCAGTCGAGAGCTTCTAGTAGCTTGCCTTCGTTTTTACTGATTCATCCAGGAGCTTAAAAGCTTAGGACTGTGATGGTGACGCTTCTTGTCACCAGTTGGAAGTAATAAAAAAAGCATGCGAATCCTGGGAATTCAGCATGACAGGCTTCCTGACTGGCACCTTCCCATTTTCTGCACTGGCTGTCACAACTTCCGGAGTCCCCGGAAAATCCTGACCAAGTTTGGCTATGCCTCTCAGACAGTTTTGCTTCTAGTGTGGCCAAATCTGTGACCGAAGAGGCACAATTTCATGAGACTCCAACAGTGGTTGTGAATCATTTAACAGATGAGTGCACATAGACAACTTCAAGGGAGATGGAAAAAGAAATAATCATCAAAACGGTATGGTGAAAGAGGGGCAATGCTACACCTCTATAAAGAAAGAAAAGGATGGACAAGAGGAAGAGGGAGTAATTGAGCCGACTACTCCTAAGCATAGCCATATCCAGAGCTGTTACTAATTCCTACTGAAAATAGTGGTGGCAGTGCTACGTTGTGTTACCATATATATAGCCACCGTATCATTCTTCCTTCCTGTCCGGTTTCTACAAAAGTATGGGTATATGGTGGACGGATGGATCAATTCTCTTGATTTGTTTGGATCGGAATGCTTGAATCAATTACAGAGTGCCAATGAATGATGAACCTGCAGAGCTTTTGTTGACTATGTATATCGGATTTCCAATCCTCCTGTCATTCCTTTGGCCACAAACAGAGAGTGAAGACTGCTATGGCCCGTGAGGGAGGATTTGTCTAGGTGGTCATGGAGTAGAATTAGGCAATTTAGAAAGCACATCAGAGGGAGTTGGAAATGTAAAATTCGCAGAACTTCTGTCCAGAGGATTTCTTGTTTATTGAGGTGATTGACATCACATGGCACTTCGTTTCTCTTATGGTGGAAATCGGTTTCAGGACCTGTATCTATTCTAAGCGCCCCAAACCACCGCAATCCATTATCACCAGGCAAGAAGATGACAACCCGTCTAAACAAGAAGAGAAAGATTCGAGAGGAAAAAAGAGGGACCAAGTTAGGTAATTGCTCGTTAGCTTAGGGATTTCGTCATCTGTTGCAACTGGAAATAGCAGAGAGCTAGTTCCATGACTGCATGTCAAGCAGCTTGCTTTACCAATTCCCTTGTCCTCTTTTTATGATGGTTTACTCTTGTGGTCGTCCGATAGAACAAGTTCCTTTTGATCCTTTATTGTGCGTGTTCGAAAGGGAGACCAAACTAGTGCTTGCTTCAGACGGAGGTGGCAATATGGGGCAGTTACCCACTTTTTAACTCAAATCTGTTGGGTTGGGTTGTATATGGGTACAAAAACTTCCATTAAATAGGTTGAAATGGGTCAGAAACATAGAAACCTAGTCTTACATGGGTTTTGATGAGCGATATAGCTCAACATCACAACTGCCGGGATGGCTTTATTTAGTTTATTATACACTAGTATAAGCTCGGAATTGGCCACGATAATCTGCTCGATCAATAGTTGAATTAACATGTATCTAAGAACACATGGTAACGTGAACTACATAGTTCAACATCACAAGGGCCGGGATGGCTTTTTTAGTTCATCATACACTAGTACAGAGTACTTAGCTGGGAACTAGCCTCGGTAATCCGTTGAATCAAGGTAATCCGTTGAATCAACAGTTGAAGTAATCTGTATCTAAGAACACATCGTAACATGAGCGATATAGTTCAACATCACAAGTGCCGGGATGGCTTTATTTAGTTTATTATACACTAGTACAGAGTACCAAGCTCGGAATTGGCCACGGTAATCTGCTCAATCAACAGTTGAAGAAAAGCACGCGAATCCAGGAAACTGAGCATTGCACGCTCCATTCCTCGCACCTTCCTAGTTCCTGCACTGGCGGTTGCAGTGGCCAGAGTTCCCGCAAAACCCCGACCGCGTTTTGCTCCACCTCTGGCATAATTTCCCCTCCACCATGGCCATCTCTGCATCGTAAAACTGCAGAAACCAATCACTAGGCTCAGCATAGCGATGGTACCTGATCGGCACACATTGAATACAACTTAAAAGAGAATTCATAAGGCACAAAAAGGTTGTGATCTAACCCGTAGAAATGAGGAGGAAAAAGATGGAGTGCAGCAAGATAGAGGGAGCGAGCCGATTGCTCATTAGCTTAGCCATTTCTTACCATCGGTTTGAGTTGAAAATTGTGGTGTTACTGGCGTGACTTCATGCTAATTTATCCATAGTCCAGTTGATCAGATCAGATTCTCTCTCTCTCTCTCTCTCTCTCTCTTCTTTTCAACGACACAATAAATTGATCAGCAGAGTAATCTTGGACAGATGGGTCAGTTTGCTCTCGATTCTCTGTATGTAAGGGTTGGAATTTGTGGAAGTAGGTCGTGGACCAGTCAAGAGATATCACTTGGAGATGATGAGCATGAACCAAAATACTGCTGGATTTGGCTGTACATGCATGACAATTATACATGATTATGGGCAAAATCTATTGCTTGTGATAAGAAATATTGGCCTGAAAACATGACCATTATGCACATGACAAGCTTGTAGTGTTGTGAGCAAGTGGACTACGCTGGTCAGCCTGAGTTACTCCAATTTGTTGTACTTCATAGCAAGGCATTCATCCGACTGCAAAGAAACGTCGTGAATGACTAGAGTCACTTGTTCAACCAACAAGATTAAGTTGATTTTTTCAGAAATTGGCTATTGTTACCAAGCTTTGGTGAAGATAGACAATCACATCCATCCAAAACTCAAATAAGAGCCGTAGGACTAGGATTCGTCTAGTTAAATTGATAATGTCATAAATTAAGATTTGAGTATCCTCGTCGTTTTTGTATATGTTCCTGTTTCTATTAATATGTTTATTTCTTTTTTCTCATTTTTAGACTATTTTTCTTCTTTAGAGTTTTCCTATTTTCACTGGATGTAGGAATTTCAGAAGATATAATTAACATTGTTGATGAATTACTGAAATTTGAGCAAGCCTTTGCTTTGGGGTTATCGCAATTCAGTTCTACTCTTAGCTATAATATATAACAAATTCTACATGCGGATGCGATACTTTGAAAGCAAGGGTCTGACGTCTAAAGAATTAATTTCGTTTCGAGTTATTATTAGTTGCAAATTCTCTAATAAACAAATGTACGGGAAAGTACCTAAAAAGTTATAAACTTATTGCATTGGTACTAATTCAGTTATAAATATTTTAATTGACCAATTTAGTCTTAAACTTTTTGTATTTGTGTCAATTAAGTGTATCCGGCCAATTTTAGCCTAAAATCACTAACGTGGATATCGGCCATCCTAGGTGGCATGGCCGGCGAGCGATGTTAACGTAGATAATATTTTATAATATTTTAAAAAAATTTGAATCTTGACTTTTTTTTCTTTTTTCTTCCTTTCATTTTGGCTAGCGAGGGCTAGTTAGCCCTCGCCAGATCTAGGAGAGGCCTTCACCAGCCGCGACGGCCTCACCCATGGCCGGCAAGGCCACAATGGGCCTCGTCTAGGGCCATCATGGCCTCGTTGGCTGTGAGCGAGGTAGCGAGAGCCCTCACCAGTGGCTAGCGAGGGTTGCCATCGACCCTAACCGACCAAATGAAAGAAAAAAAATAATAAGAAAAGAAAAGAACAAAAAATTACAAAAAATTATTTTAAAATGCCCATGTCAGCGCCGGTCTTGCCACATGGAACAGCTAGCATTCACGTCAATGATGTCCAACTAAAATTGGCTAGATGGTCTTAATTGACACAAATTAAAAAAGTTTAGAACTAAATTGGTCTAATTGAAAGGTCTATAACTGTATTGGTACGAATGCAATAGGTGTAGGACTTTTTTGGTATTTTTTCCAAAGACGTGTGATGACGAGTCCCGGCCCAAAGAAGCGAGTCAAATCCAAAAAGAAAAAGACTGTAAGATAGTTCTAATAGACGGTGACTCGAGAAGAGTAAAGTTCTTTAGGCATCACATTCAAAGCCTCTTAAGCATTATATTTCCCCTATGATTTCTCTAGCTACATATCTAAGATTTGCTACATTGTAATAATCCATCAACTCCATTGAACCTAAAGAATTACAATGGGGAAAAATTACTAAAAAAGTCCTAAATTTATTGTACGGATATCAATTCAATCATAAATCCTTTAATTTGGCAAATTTAGTCAAAATTTTTTTGACAATTTGACAATTTAGTTGTTCCGGCTAATTTTGACCCAAATTGCTAAGGTAGATGTCAGTCGCGCCATGTAAGACGGGCGACATTTTTTTGAATTTTATTATTATTATTATTTTTCATTGTTATCAGCAAGGGTCGCCGGCCATTGGGCAAGGACCTAAAAGCCCTCACCAATGACGAGCGAGGGTGCAAAGGCCATCGCCAGATTTGGGCGAAGCAGCAGACATGGGCCTCGCTCAGATGTGGCGAGGGTGCATTGGTGAGGCCACGAAGCCCTGCCCTAGGCCTTTGAGGCCATCACAATCTCTCTGGCCGCTAGTGAGGGCCACGACCCTCATCAGCTTCCTCACTAGCCACAATGACCAAAAAACAAAAAAGAAGAAGAAGAAGAAACGAAAAAGGAAAAGAAAAAAATTAAAATTTTAAAAATTGTCTATGTCAGTGCTGGCCATGCCATAGGAAAGGCGATATCGACATGAACGATTTTTGGCTAAAATTGGCCTAAATGACTAAATTGGCGAATTGTCAAAAGGTTTAGAGTTAAATTGGCCAAATTGAAATGTTTGAATTAAATTGATATCCATACAATATGATTATGATTTTTTTTTATTCTCCCATTACAATGGTGTTCATAGAATCTTCTAATATTCCCACTCCCGATGAAAGTTGTTACCCTCCAAACAAGAAAAAATAGTAAAACACGAAATAAAGGAGCATAATATCCTACCCATATTAGAAATAGGAACCAAATTTAAATGCTAAGTTTAATACAATCCTAATTGACAAGACTACTAATTTAACTCGGAGAAGAATCGTAGTCTTAGGGACCGTTTGTTATTTGAGTTGGGATCGATGGGCGATAGGCCTTTATCAAAACCCTGAAAAAAGAAGGCAATCTTTGAACAAGTATCATATTGCTTGATCTTGTGGACCACATAATTCTTCCTTGATTGGAGAAAACCCGTCATCCAGTTTTCCCGATAAACAATTGGATTGATCAATTTTTTATGGATTAGCACGAATGATATTGATCAATCCAAGCATATGCTTAAGAATCCTTGCTAAGCAAAACTCTTGTATGGATGCCTGGACTTGGACGGAATCACACAAAATCAATATCTTCAACTATGCTTGAGTAAACAGCCACCTTGATATGATTCTTTCTGGTTTTCTCCAACATAAACTTTCGTAAACATTATGGCCTAGTTTCCGACAAACAAAAGCAGACATGATTCAAGTTGACTTCGATGTTTGATTCATCAACATTCTCAATCTTCCCCATGATATCAAACACCTCATGCGATTCAAGTTCCTAATCTTCGATTATAAATTCTTTTGACACTTATCACGCCCATTATTTTGGCGTTGAGGAGGGTTTTGGATCATAATTTACTTGAGCGAGTTGCTATCATGGAGCAGTGAGAATCTTCGGTACTTGCTCAGAAATGCCATCAAACTTGGAGTTCAATCTAGCAAACTAATCATTTTTGGATAGAATTAGAATTGTATACCTCATAGGAAACTTTGCTCTAATGTCAAAACTGCCCAAAGATGACGAGTCCTCGGCAGTGAGTCCAATTTAATAAAGGATATGAAGAGAATTCGTCGTTGACCACAACTGAAAATGCGTAATTTCTTCAAGCATCATATCCGAAACTTCCGAAACCTGAAAGCTAGGATTTCTTAAGCATCACATTTAAGTAGAAAATTGCCTAGGACCTCTACAATCTGAAGAACACTTGAATTCTAATTGATAAAACTACTAAAATAATCAGACAAGAATATTAATCCTTTTAGAACTGTTTGACTTGTGGATCGATCCAATGGTTATTGTCACCAGAACTTGGTAAAATCTCAATGTTTGAGCGGATATCAACCTGCTCAGACTCTTGACTTTCGAATTACCAAATCATGTTTTAAATAAAGACGTGGTTTATGATTACAAGAAAACCCTTTAATTAGTATAAGAGGAAGCTCTTATCCCATCTGTCTCGCCAATCATTCATTTGCAGTTTAACATAGTTTTGGACTCCCTTGATGATAGGAGTGGGAGCCTCATGTCGCCATGTGGAGTTCTAGAGCAACCGAAGATGACGCAGGACCTCCACCTTAACGACCCTACCCATTCCACGTGCGCCAATCTCCTAAAGGCATGTGGACATTGATTTAGGAATCATTCTTTTATCCAATGTAAGACTTGGTATGTCACATCTATGGTTATAAAAATAACATAAAAAAAACTTAAGGTAATTGTTATTAGACTTGTCAAAGTGGGTTATAGATCCATTTTTTAGCTCATTTTATGGGATGGGTTGTTATATGAGTTTGTTATATTTAGTAAATATGTCATAAATGGGTTTAGAATGATAAAACTTAAAATAATATGGGTGTTAAATGGTTTCGCAACTTACTTAGACCCAATCAACCTTTATGAGTTTCTCTACACTCTCTTGCCCTCACTCGATCTTGCATTCGCTCATTTCATGCTCTCATCTTAGTTTGTGTATTAGTTTTCCTAAATTTTGTTAAATATAGAATTGTTTTAACAATATGGGTTGGATCGGGATATGTGATAAATATGGGTCACTAGATTTGTATTACATGAAAATGGATTAAAACGAGTTAAATGTGTCAAATTGAGTTGGACCATTTTCGATCCGACCCGACTCCCTCATTTGACAGATCTAGTTAAGTCTATAACAATTTTTAATTCACACTTTAGGTCAATTATAGAGCAACCTTTCAATGCCAAATTACTTAAACCCCGTCAATATATTATCTTTTTCACTTCCAAAACTGAAAATCAAAATAAAAACGAAAACATTATCTTGAGAGTTGAAATCCCGCCACTCCAAAAAAAATTAATAAAAAAAAAACCTTTGACTTCATGGATTTAGGTTGAGCCCATTATAGCATATGTCAGTTGGAGCTTGGGTCTGATACCAGTATCCGGCCCAACATCTTCTCGGTCAGCATTTTAGCGCATCCTTTGCATGGGCAATTGTAAAACACTATTTGACCAAAAAAACATTTGTAAAACACTATGCTTACTAAAACCATACTAATGTACATGGTCCATGACCACTGTATTATTCTTTTTCATCATCGGATAATATGGCATCTTGAACTAGTTTTTATTGAATTGACTAAATTGATTTTCTTATCCACAATCTGAAATCCTAGAATTCAGAAAAGCGATGTGAAGACGAGAGGAGAAAAATCGGAAAAAATATAAATTTTTCACTTGAAATTTCAAGAAATATATAGTTAAGATAATATCTTCCTTTGCCCATAACCGTATTAGTTCACGAGGTTGTGATAAATTTACACAAAAATGGATTTCTTTATCATACGAAAATTTTACATGGGGGGCAGAGAGCACCTTGGCCAACCCACGTGGCACTTTTGTACTGGTCAATCAGTATCTCGGTGCACATATACATATACTAGAGCGACATGTGAAAGTGTGAAGGTCCCCCCACCCCAAATTGGTTTCTTCTAGGTGTCTTGTTTCTATTGGCTGTCGCTCAAATCATTTTCACAAGTAGATAAAATTGGACAAAAGCGTGACAAGTTTACATCAGAAAACGAATGAAAAAAATATATAAAATCGTTACTTTTCTGTGGCCCCATCTCTATCTTTAGTTTTCTTCAATTTTCCCTTTTTGATATGTTCTGAATAAGATTAGAGCGCGCTTGTTTTTGCATACTTCGAATACATTATAATCGAAATTTATACGTATAAATACAATCGTGATAGAGATAGACATCTTATAAAGGTGATCTGTCTGATGAGATTACGTAAGTGAGAATTGAAGTTACAATACCATACTTCTAAAAGTATAAGCTGAAATTTTAATGATTAAAAATGTCATCATAAATAGATAAATTATAGGTTCATGAATCCTTTACTTTCAAGTCAGTAAAGATGTAACTCAATACTTTCATGGGATCGAGCAGTTTATCATCTAGGAGGAATCTGTGTCGAGCACCTTTTTTTTTGGTTGAGTATCGAGCACCTTACTTATCCAGAGATGTCCGTCCAGAGATGTCTGTTTCTTATCTACTAAGACTATTTCACTCTATCAATCAGTAACGGGTTTATTCTTGTTCAATACTGAGAAAAACCCTTAAAAGCTGTGCAGGTAATCGAGCCACTGGCAATATGCCTTTACGGAAAGGTCTTCAAATTCTACGAAGACATGACCACGGCGAAAAAACTGTATTTGCTTGCCAAGTGGATCTCTTATGATGGAGTGAGAAAGGTTTTTTTAACACTTGGATTGCCTAATTCTTTTGCACTAGAAAACGATAGCGTGGCTTTTATGACAAGTGGAGCTTCCTCGTCTACCCTTTTCTTCCTTTATTTGTTTGATAACTTGGTCTGCCATATCTCTTGATCTTTTCGTTGGATGTTCAAGGGTGGTCTATTTGTCAATGTAAAGTAATTCGAGTCGCTTATGATAGCTCCGATCCCATCTTCCCTGTCGACCAAATTCTAGAAAAAGGCCTCTTTTTTTCCCTTTGGGAGAAAGGGCAGAGCGAAGGAGTTTCATCTCGGGAAGCGTTTTGGCATGGACTATCTCACGGCAGTCGCCTCTGTAGTTCCTCCCCGTCGTTAGGTTGTTGTGTCCGATCATGGCAATGGAATTTTGCTTTTGTCACTCGGGGTTCGACATTTCTCTCGTCAATGGCGATAAAGTTTGAATTTGATCGCTTAGGCCTAAACCTAAGGTGATGAAATCATGATTTTGTCACTTTAGGTCTAACCTAAGGTAACGAGATTTCATATTTGTCATCATAAGTTCAAAATTATCCCAGCTTTGATTGAATCAAAGGCGACGAAATACAAATTTGGTCGCTTAGGTTTGACTTGAGTCAACAAAACTTTAAGTTTTACCCTAAGGCAACAAACTCAACAATTTGTTGATTTTGGTCGACCCTAAGGCGACAAACTTAACAATTCATCACATCTGGTCAAGCTTGATATATTGTTGTCTTTGGTGACTCGAAACGGGTTTTTTTTTGTAAAAAAAAATCAATCGGATTACCAACAAGCTCATGGCTGGCTAAGAAGGAAGCAAAATGTCGTTCGCAACAATCAATTACAAAATTGCGTATCTGGAGGTAGTAAGAATGGAGAATTCAGTACATCAAAGTTAGTAATATTAAATAAATTTCTTACTTTTTTCATAATCGTTCTCAAGGTGGGTGGCGAGAAAAAAGGATGTTGGAATCCTTGCCATCAAATCATACGTTCCACAAAAGAGGCCGAATAAGACGACACCTGGCACATATGCAAAGAGGAGGAAAGCAATGCAATTGGTGGGTCTACTTTCGAAAAATTTAAGGAGAAGAAATCGAAAGCGACACTTCCATGACATTGAAATGTGTGGATTGCGACGGTGCGATGTGTGTGTGTGGACTGGCCATTTCTTAAGAACTAAGGATTGACACCAGACGTGGATGGAAAATGCATGCAGCTTTTCTTTGGTGGAGCATCTTCCATCGTTGAACATGTAAAGGAAAAATGATATAAATAATTTTTGAATTTTAACCGAACACGTAATATGGTTTCTGAACTTTTAAATTATTCAATATAATCCCTGAATTTTTGGTACATATTTAATTTAGTCCCTAAACTGTATGAAAATGTTCAATATTATCCCTAAACTTGAATTAATGGAAAAATAACATCGAACGTTTTCATATAGTTCAATGATTAAATTGAATATATTCAGTGACCACATTGAACAAATTAAAAAGTTCAGGGATCATATGCTCATTGGACCAAAGTTCATGAACAATTTATGACATTATCCATTTTATTAATAATAATTAGATTATACATTGTCATGAGAATTGATGCAATCTTTGCAACTGAACTAATGTCACAATGAAGGCGCTAAAACTAACGCTTCTTGGGGCGGCGGATCGACAATGAGCGGGGGTTTTGACTAATAAGAACCACGAGATGGTCCATTAGTTTGCCCTTGATGATGCTGGAATTAATTTAAGAATTGGCCGCAGGCACCTCGTATCCATTTGAATGTTTGAAATTTGGCGGGACCAATTAGTTTCAATGGCACATATGAATCTGTGATCTGTGCACTCAGTCCAAGCAATAATGCCTCCTAATAACGATGGTAATGTGTTTTCCAACAATAACTACAGAAATAATGATTCACACTACTTGAGAATTTAAGATTTTTAGGGTATGTTAATTTCATGAAAAAATGAATGATTTGAAACATATATTTCCTAAAAATAATTGCTTGTATTGCTTACAAAAATAATTGAAATTAAATTTTTTGCATCATATACGAAAATGTTTAGACATAAGTTTTTGAATTAATACCACGAAAAACCCAAAACTGGTACACCTATGACAATTTTACCCCAAACTAATTTTTTGATCACAAAAAGCCCCAAATTGGTACACATGTGATAAATTTACCCCAAACTAATATTTTGACTACTAAAAATCTAAAACTGGTACATTTGTGACAAATTTACCCTCCGTTAATTTTCTGTTAAATTGTATTAATACCACAAAAAAATCACAAACCAGTACACTTGTGATAAACGGATGGTAAAACATAAAATTGGCACATCAGTCGTGTCATTTAACAAAGCAATTTGATAGTAAAATTTAACGCAAACAAACTAAGGGTAAATTTATCACAGGTGTACCAGTTTGGAGTTTTTTGTGGTCAAAAAATTAGTTTGGGATAAAATTGTCACAGATGTACCAGTTTGGGGTTTTTCGTGCTATTAACCATAGTTTTTTTTTATAAAAAAAAATTCATTGACTTATTATTTCAGGAGATATAAGCTATCATTTTTAGGAATATATTTTTTAAATTATTAACACACCCTTAGTGTATAATTTTTTTTATGTAACAGATTCGCGTTGAATACCCATTTTTAAGCTCTCTTTCTCTCTCTCTCTCTCTCCGAATTTGTAATGGATTGATTGAGTGATCAAAAGCTCAAATCTTGGCGTATCTCATTCTGTATAACCTTGAGGGTCACGTCTATCACTTTTTAGACCTTACTTCATACATATAGATGAGAAGGTCCAAATGGATTAATTGAGTCGAAGGCTCGGGTACGTTTGTGCTATGAAAATGAAAGTTGTCTAACTATTGTTATTTTAAGGTTAATCCTGGTCCCGCACGCTTCGTGTCAATATGCAAAATTTCTTTTGGCAATCCTTGCATCCATCTACTTTTGGATTTTGGGAAAGAATTTCTGCACACAATAGGCACCTTTTAGCAATTATTATATGGGGCCAGTGTCATATTATTGGTCCATTTGTCCTGAAACAGATTTCAGTATAGTTGAAGTCAATTTTTCGCGGAATTTATTCCTGAAAATACCAGTCCTAAGGTCCTAACTCCTAAGTAAAGTGATAGGTAAGATATTGCGTGTCTTTGACTTCTGGAAATCAATTATTGGTTGATTTTGTCCAAGTAGAAGTATTTGACTTTCCGCAGCTTAGATCGATTTGTGTGAGAAGTAGAACATGTTTTATTTGATGAATGTATATTGTCGCATCACTCCACCACCTAAAATCTGACCCAAAGACTTAAACTTAATAGGTGGACAAAATTCAAGTGCATATCAAGAATATATAATATCTATAGACGAGCAATGTGAAATATAATTGACTCCTCTCTCACGTGCAAGCCAGATTGGGAACAACACGTGGAATTTGACGAACGGAGGCTCACATATGCGAAACGAAAAGTTGCAAAACCTTATTGAGAAAGTCCAACCTAGAAAGTTAAGTTTAATAGAAGAAGGGAGATCACATGTATGTCAAGAGCATATAAACTTCGAAAACAAGCAATATAGGATGCTTAAAAAAACAAAAAAGAAGAAGGAAAAGCAACTTTCCATGCCTTAATCTCATAAATAGCACTATTTACTCATGTGTGCAGTAAAAATGGTGAATAATTGAACATTGCTTGCAGCAACAAAAATTGCATAATTATTGTTGTTCGTTAGGTGGGGGTACCTACGTAGGACATGCATTATTTTCCATTTGTTTTTTTCCTTTTAGCTGGGACCCATTATTTCCCCTACAGTAAAATTTCCTTTTTACAAACAATCACTGCCTTCTATACGTAAGTCCATATAATAAAGTCATCATATTTTTCTTTGATGACTTACTAAATTTTGGTATGGGAAAATGACACAAACAGTCCTAGTACTTTGGCCCAATATACAATATGGTCCCTGAACCTTTAATTTGTTCGATATGATCCATGAATTTTAACCAAATGTGCAATGTAGTCTTTGAACTTTTAATTTGTTCAATGTCATCCCTGAACTTTTGGTAAATGTTCAATTTAGTTCATGAACTATATGAAAATATTCAATATACTCCTTCCATTAATTCAAGTTCAGGGATTATATTAAACATTTTCATATAGTTCAGGGACTACATTGAATATGTACCAAAAGTTCAGGGACCACATTAAACAAACTAAAAGTTCAGGGACCAAATTGAACATTCAATTAAAGTTCATGGATTATATTGAATAAATTAAATGTTCAAGGATCATATTGCACATTGAGTCAAAGTTGAAAAACTGTTTGTGTCATTATCCTTTTTGATATTTATTCAAATAAGTTTATCCAAACCAAAGGCGACACGTTCTTATAAAGTATATGATAATTCATACAGTATGCGTACATTGTTTTAATGAGTCAGGAATTAATATAGACACTAACTTTTCCCCCTTTTTCCGTGTGTGTGTATATATATAAGTATACTTAAGATTCTACTTGGAACAGAGTCGAATGCTTTCCTTCCTTAGACAAGAAGCCAGCAAATCTTATCCACTTGCTTTTCATTTGCATTTTCCCGATAATCTTTTGGATCATTCAGATTGTGAAGATCACGTGATACCTGCCTAAGATAATGAATTAGCTGGAGCAAGGAGCTAAGTTAGTCACGAAAATTTCAAATAAGGTTGCGAAAATCTCAAATAAGAGATTAAAATGAGGTCGTCTTCTCAAAAACAAGGTTAAGAGGGGATATTGTCTCAAATAAAACCTTAAAGTGACCAATCTAATCTCAAATAAGGCCCCGAATTCACCTGCTGACCAAATCTTCTCCGGTCGATGAGTATGTGAGATGCATGTTCTCGCCAGCTGCCATAACAAATAATACTTAATAGCCGCTCTCATGAGGCTTAAGTTTTGCAAATGCTACATTGTACAGTCATTATCCTTAAACTTATATCAATCGTTTGTGCTCTCTATGAAAGAGACTTGCAAATCAAGGTTTGAATCTAGTTAATTTAGACCACCAAATTTGGGAGAGAGTACTTAATGTTGCCCACCACCATACAGATAGTCTCTCCTTGATATGTGCTCGACACTATCTTTGCCACGTCAGAGGGTCTTAGGTTTTGCGGACGCAAGAGGCAATGTTCTCATGTGTTTTACACTTAATTTTGTGATTGACATAGTGGATAGAATCAATCTCACACAAAATGAAATCTACGTGAATTTAGCATAATGTTGAGCGAGGGTCAAGGTGAGCCTCATCGTGTTTTGAGGATAAATACTTTTACTCACATATATCTTTGCAGGATAAGGACAACACAAGAGTCATAACTTTTGTATGACGCCCACTTAAATGCTATAACTTCTAAAAAACGTTCACTTGAATGCTATAACTTCTAAAAAACGTTCACTTGAATGCTATAACTTTCAATCAATTACTTAAGGGCCACAACTTTTTAACAACGTTCACCTAAGTGCCGAAAATCCGACATGGCATACCGCTTGTAGTGAACATCCTTAAAAAGTTTTGATACTCAAGAGATCGATTGAAAAGTTATATGGCACTCAAGTGATTGGAAAAGAAAGTTATGATACTTAAGTGATCGAAAAAAAAAGTTATGAAATTTATGTGAGCATCATATGAAAGTTATGACACTGTCCTTTTCCCATATATTTGCCAAGCTACATAATTTATATTTCACACGCTGTGAATAGTTATTAGCTATCAATAAATCCTTAACTTACAAATTTAACCTACATTGCAAAGTCCACTTTATGATAGCTAATCATGTTTTCATTGTCAACAATACATTATATGGTAGTAATGGAACCTTACATATTTATTGCATGTCTATTACTATTTGTTTGCATTAATAGCTATTATTATTTTTGGACAAATTAATAGCCATCATACAACCCCTCTATTTAATACGTATTGCAACTAAAACTGTTATAACAGTTGCCTTTACCTATTTTGTCTTTCTCACTTTTTCTGTAGTTGCATAATACTAATTATATTTAAAAATAACTTATAGAAGTAATCAGATTATACAATTAATTAAATATGGGAATTATTGTGAAACTATAAATAATATTATAATCTAAATTTGTAATCTAATTATAACATCTTATAAATATTTTTTACCGTAATTCGACTTATATATAATTTTATATTTTACTAATCATGATACTATTCACAATGTAACTAATATATAATAATTTTACAACTTTAAGTAGTTACCATGATTATTACTTCAAAAATATGGCGTATGATTTCATAATGTTTCATGATTCTATATATGTATGGCATATGAACTAAATTTCCTACAGTATAATTTACTAACTGACACAATTGTTAATTATTTAGTTCAATATTATATATAATCATTTACAATTTGATAAATTATATACCATAACTAAACATTTGTATACAGAACTAAAATAATATTTTAGTGGCATATCATTTAATTATATCGTTGCAAATGAACGCCTTTTTAAAATCATTTGAGAGTAAGTCTTCTGCCACTTGGTTGACCACCATAGCAATGGGGAAAGTACTAAAAAAGTAATAAACCTGTTGCATTTGTATCAATTTATTCATAAACCTTTCAATTGGATTAATTTAATTATAAACCTTTTGATTTATGTCAATTGAGTCCATTGGACCAATTTTGATTGTAAATAGCTGACATGGACGCTGATCATACTAAGTGGCGCAACCGACACTAATGTGAACATATTTTTTATAATTTTTTAACAATTTTTTTGAATTTTTTTTATTTTCTTCTTTTTTCCTTCTTTTTTTTTTCTTTTTTACCATTAAGGGCCGACAGGGACCCCAGCCATTAAGCAAGGGCCTACAAGCCCTCCCCTGACTATGAGCGAGGGCTGCGAAGCCCTCATTTGCAGCTTGCAAGGGTCTCGGCCCTCGCCAGCCACATATGAAGGCAACGAGCCCTCGCCGACCATTGCGCGAGGGCTATGAGCCCTTGCTAGCCATGGGGGAGGGCTCGCAACCTTCGCTCACAGCTGAGTGAGGGTCGTGAGCCTCACCGGTCATGTGCGAGAGCAGCAAGCTCTCGTTGGCCACCGGGGGAGGGTCGTCACCCTCACACGTGGTCGGCAAGGGACTCAATTGGTACTAATGTGAAAATGTTTATGACTGAATTGATCGAATTGAAAAATTTAGGACCGAAATGGTACTAATACAATAAGTTTAGGATTTTTTTGGTACTTTTCCCCCAACATAGGTTTCGCCACATAGCTCTCTTTAGGGAGATGAATTGTCCTCCCACCGGAAGTTTATCCAATGTCCGAGGCATGAGTTCTTAGAACTAGAAGCAATACGAGGCAAAAGGTCCATTATATTATTTCCTTCTTTGCAATTTCTTATTAAAAACGATAGATATGAAAGGCTAAAGACCATATTTCAATTATTGCATATATTTAATCGAAAATAGTATCTTATTTAATTTCTTCCTTTGTCCACTTGGGTTTCCTTCATCAGAAAAAGGCAATACGAATTATTGAGACTCCCTCCTCTATAAAAACCCAACCTCGCATCCAAGAAATGTTCATGTTCCCTCCTCCTCCTCCTCCACCATCTCCCAAAACCACCACTTTCTCGCATTTTCTCGCATTTTCTCTCCCACTTTCTCACCAACACCCACTAAAAAATCTCACTCCATCCCAACAAATCCCAATCAAAGCCTCCTTAATGCTTTCCCTTCACTCCACTCTCACTCCGCACTGACCCCATTACTTCTCCTAATCCGACTCCGTCGCTTTCCCATCAGCAGTCGCACTTTCTCTCTGTATTTTCTCGAGAAAAACAGAGCATACGCCTGCCAAGCATGGCCGCTCGCGAATTCGACGTGGTCAAGGCCGAGAAAGCCAGATCTCTACGCCGGTACGGGAGAGACCAGAGGCTGAAGGCTTTCCTCCGCGTCTCCGAGATCTGCGTCGCGCTGCTCCTGCTGGCGTACTACTCCTCCGGGATCTCTCTCTCTGCCGCGGTCACCGGCGATTCTCTCGGCCGCGTGGTCGCTCTTTTTGCCAAGCCGCTCTCCGTCTTCCTCCTCAGCAATGCTATCATCATAACCGTCATCGTCTTGTCCGGCAAGGACACGGAGCGCGGCCCGGCGTGCGATGTCTACGACGAGTACCTCGCTCGCCGGAGGACCTTCGCCAGGAACTGTCCAGCGACGGGGACATTGCTGGAGGAGACCGTCGTCGACAAACAGATCGTACTATACTCATCCTCTCCTGTTTGCGAAAATCCAGCTCTTACGGTCACGGATCCAGAGGCCGATCGCAATAAGGCGATTGTCGAAGTTACAGAGACCATTCGTGGCGTTGAGAAACTACCGGCGGTCCCTCCGGCGAAGCAATGCAGGAGGACGCAAACGACGGTGACCGTGAGGGTTCAGAGAGAGCTCCGGCTATCACCATCCAGGAGCGACAATGGGCGGCTGGACAGGGCAGTGCGGCGCAGGAGGCCATGCGCAGTGGAGGAATTGAGCAACGAGGAGTTCAATCAGAGGGTGGAGAAGTACATAGAGCGGACAAGAACGTTCTTGCGCAAGGAGAAGATGGCGGATGCGATGAAGGAGAGTTACAAAGCAATTGGTTATCATTCTGTTTGATGGCTATCATAGCAGAGATAGAGACCGTAGCTTAGGGAAAATATAGCGAAGAGGGTCAATCTGAATTTGCGAGACTGATGTGCATATGTATAGTGATGAATTTCCGATGATGATTTGCACATTAGATAACCAATCCCGACCTGATATGTCTAATTCGACGAAAGAACGGCACATCATTATCATGTAAAAATTGTGCAGTCGCTATAAAAATTCGATGTTAATAAGCAATATATCATTGTGAATTCAAAATCCCGACATCTTAGACATGGTTTCTTGATATATTTGATCATGGAGCACTGATTATGAGAAGAAAGTACAAAGAGCGACTTAAGAGTGCCCGATGGGTCATATCTATAGGGATTTGATTCTGCAACAGTGAGTTTGGATTTTGTCCAAATGGGTCGAGCTTGGACTGAGCCACCGAGTCAGCCTTCGTAGGCTCCTACTTGAGAGACCCAAATCATCAACAGACGCTGTCTACTTCTGCAACGCAACAACCTAAGAAGCACCCTCGTCTGCTGTCTCCATCTCAGTACCAGAGGAAGAACCACGGACGAAGCAAAGGTCACGCAGAGGTTGGGGAAAAGAAAGCGCACCCACTATGATTCTTCTGTTTCTCACGGCGCTTCGTTCACTGAATGAGAGAATTATCTATTTCATTTTGGATCCGAAATGGTTGATTCTTGCCAAGCAACCCAAAGCTTTTGCATTTTTAAACTTATAACAGCATTATTTCTAGATAGTGCAACATTAGCCTGCATTGTTCTGTGCACAGTTAAATAATGCCAAAAAAGAAAAGTCACTTTCCCCCCTCCTCTCTAATTTGGTCATATAAGAGCTCAGAAAAACTATCTATCTATATTCTACAGTATATAAGATATATATTGTTTCCACGTGTATTGAAATATACGCAATTTCAACTGAGGGTAGATTTGGATTAGAGGTCCAAGTATGGGTTTGTTTGTGAGGCAAATATTTTTTTGAGGTTAATGTGTGGTAGGGTTTGAAATTTTTAATGGCGTATTTGTGTGTGTCTATATGTAATAGTTGCTTCATGAGTGGTGGTTCATCATTAGCTCCACTGTATAATGGCTTGCTTCATCAACTTGATGCTCACTTTTAAGGATATAAATAACATATGTGTAACATTTGAATATTTGCAAAGTCCCTGTTCCAGCAAAATCCACTTTTTAAGTGAATGCATTTCCTTTTTCTTTCTCTTTCTTTTCCCTCCTTTTCCCAACTTTTTCCCCTCACACTCGCAGTTTCTTATTCCTTCCTTCTGCACTTCCATTTCCTTTTCAACTCAGTTGTCTCGGAGGATCCGTCAATTGGATTCTTGTTAGCAATGGATGCACCAAAGTAAAGATTGCTTCCTTTGTTGGGAAACAGGGGGAAGTGTGGACCAAGCCTGATCTAACATCTGTGATAACTTGGGACTTCTTATCCATTTTGTCTTTTTGATCGTTAATATATGATGAACAAAAATGAGGTAGGGACTAATCATGTCCTCTGATAAAGGAAAAATGACACAAACAATCAATGAAGCAATGTGGTACCTGAACTTTTAATTTATTTAATATTGTCCCTAAACTTTGGGTACGTGTTCAATTTAGTCCTTGAACTATATGAAAATATTCAATGTAGTCATTCCAATAATTCAAGTTCAGGGACTACATTGAACATATATCAAAAGTCCTAGAACGACATTGAATAAATTAAAATTTCGGGGACCACATTGAACATTAAGCTAAAGTTCATGGGCTATATTGAACAAATTAAAAGTTCAGGGAACAAATTAAAAGTTTAGGGACTGTATATGTCATTATCTCTCTCATAAATAACAATTAAACATATAAATAAACTAGAGATAATTGGAAAGGTTGAGATCCCTCTCTTTCCATTGGTACTAGGCATCTTATTTAAGATGAATTTGTATTATAGTAAGTGGAAAATACGTGGAAAGTAGTGGAAGGAGTGACTATAGGAATAACCATCCGAGGTTCAATTGCCTAAATAACCGTCAATCAGAATGATCCTTAAAAAGGCAGTGGGTAAACTCTCCACGGACAAACAATGAAATCTATTGATGGAAATGAATGCACAATAATTTGCAGTCAATGTTTCAATGAATTTTATAGTAGAAGATGAATTATAATTACCTAGAGAAAAGGGACAAGAAAAGACAAACTAACAGGATTCTCTCAATAAATATTACAATGACAAATATAATACTCTAAAGTATGACCACTACTAGAGAAAAGAAATTCTCTAAAATTAAGGCGAAGATTATATACTCAAAGCAATTGGGAAGTGTCCAACTCCTCCCTTAGTCAAGCAAAATAAAAGTTAAAGAAACAACAAAAATCATCGTCCGCCAAAAGCAACAATCCATAAAAGATAAACACGTAAAATAAAATAAAAAAAAGGTTCAAAATACGTAGCATAAAACATGAACTATAGAACTTCATTCCTCAGTTACCATAAAAAAATGTTCCAAATTCTAACCACCTTAAAACAAAAGAAACAACAAACATATTTAATCACTAAATAATAGTTTTAAATTAAAGTTACTATTAATTTTCAAAACATTTGGTAGAAAACTTCACCACATATATTCATTCCACTTCAACTCGTATACTTTGCTTACTGATGATAATCTCCTCATTAAGGCAATCCATACCTTAAAAAAAAGAGATTAAATTAAAAGAATTCACTCATTAGTTATACAAATAAATTACAAGATAAAAATAAATGTACATGACTTATTTACCCGGCGCTACCCAGTCGTACAACGTGGCACGGTCGGCGTGTGAAATTTGTTTATATTTTGTAATTTTTTTACTATCTATTTTTTCTTTTTATCCTATTCTACTGTTCATCTTTTTTCCTCTGTCAATTGTTGGGCCTCGGTACTAGCCAACTGCTGCGAGAGTTGCAGCCCTCACCAGATCTGGGTGAGGGCAATTGTCGCATGTGGTTGCCGGCCATCATTTAGGTCCCGCGACCAGCAGAGGAAGAAGATGAACAGTTGAATAGAAAAAAGAATAAAGAAAGAAAAGAAAGAAAAAAGAAGGAATAAAAGAAAAAATTAGAAAATTTAAATAGATTGCAAAAATTGTCTACGTTAACAATTTTCGGCTTAAATTGATCGAATAGACTACATTGAAAAGTCGTCAAAAGGTTTAGAACTAAATTGGTTGTTGTACAAGAGATTGGGATTTTTTGGATAATTTTCCTAATTACATATTGAAGCTAAACTAATTTTCATCTCACAAAAACAAAATTGAGTAACTCAAATTAATTTCCTAACAAACAATCTCAAACGGGTGCCGTTGACCCAAATCTACCATTCGTGAAATGCATAAATGTCTAGATACATGGATTTTTTACATTGGATTTGTCATTCTCCTTGTTAGATTTGTCTTGCAACTATCTTCCACATGTGTTGATATATATATATATATATATATATATATATATATATATATATATATATATATATATATATATATATATAACGGAATATCGGACAAAATGCTAATGTAGGGTAGATTTGAGTCAAGCGCACCGGTTTAGGGTTTTTTATAAGATGAGAGCTAATTTGGAGTAAATGTGTTATGTGGTAACAATTTGGAATTTTGACGAGACAAAATTAAGTTTTGGGTAAATGTATCGTGGGGTACTAGTTTGCTCAATTGTTTGTTCCATCATAAGAGTGGTTTAACAAGTCAACTGCTCATTTCTCGAACTATATATTCACCATGATGTTTTTCTGGTTTGAAAAGATTGAAGACGAACTATTAATGGACTTAAAAGAGCCAATCTCATAGTGCACTTCACCACAATGACGGCGACGATACATGGTTCTCCTTGTTCGATCGGAACGAGGGTTGAAAAGATTAACTACAAATTTGTATAGCCAAAGTATTCCATATCGCTTATACAGGTAGTTTACAATGACTTAACTGTGTCCACATTATTCCCTTTCACATAATAATTTTAGTCATAAGTCGAATATTTCGAACCTGCACTACATATGATAATGGAAGAACTCCAAATAAGATAGTGCAAGTTGAGCTTCCTTCCAAATGACGGTATGCGTGTTCGTTATGAAGCAAATAATGTGCCCTTCTCTTTCGGGCTTTCTTGCGTTCTATTTCGCAGTTGCTACTTGCTGCGAACTAGCTAGCTGTCTTCTTTTTTGTCCGATTCCTGCTTACTTTCGGAAAAAAAGGGATGAAACTCTTGTGGTTTTGTACCGAAGCACGGGCGTGAACCGGCCGGACCGTGAACCAGTTCACTAAGGAATTATTGGGTCCAGTACATTGGCGGAGCTTGAGTTGATAGACAGTGGGGAGCAAATTTTTTATTTATTTAAAAAAGACAGAAAACATGAGATTATTCTTGTTAGAATATTTAAATAATAAATCGCGCATTCATCTAACAGCCTAAGTTTTTAGAACAATTGGCAATTGTCCCACTAAAATGTCACATGGTATCAGAGCAGGAGGTCTCAAGTTCAAATCTTCTAGGTCCCTATTTGCCTCCCCAATTGTATATTTCCATACTTTAGGCTAAAGCCAGCACTACAAAAAAACAAGAGTTTTCCAACGAATTTTCATACGAAAAATTTGGCAAAATTTGTTGGAAAACGAATTTCCAACGAAATTAGCGACGAACAAAAATTCATTGGTAATTCATCGTCGCAAATTTTTGAGACAAAAAATTTAAATTTTCGTTGGTAATTTGCGATGAAATTTTTTCGTCGCAAAATTCGTTGGAAAATTCGTTGGAAAGTTCGTTGGAAAATTCGTCGCTAATTATTCGTTGCAAAAATCGTGGCAAAATTCGTTGGTAATTATTCGCGGTAAAATTCGTGACAAAACAAATTTTAGACGAAAAAAAATTCGTTGGTAATTCGGCGTTGGAAATTTTTGCGAAAAAAAATTTTAATTTTTCGTTGGTAAATTCCGACTCAAAAAAATTCGTTGCAAAATTCGTAGATAAATTCATGGCTAAATTTGTTGGAAAATTCGTTGCTAATTATTCGTTGGAAACATCGTGGCAATAGTCATTGGTAATTTCCAACGAAATTAGCGACGAACAAGAAAATTTCCAACGAAATTAACGACGAACAAGAAAATTTGAATTTTCGTTGGTAATTTGCGACGAAAATCAATTCGTGGCTAAATTCGTGGCAAAGTTCGTTGCAAAATTTCGTGGCAAATTTCGTCGCTAATAATTCGTTGGAAAAATCGTATATAAATTCGTCGCTAATTATTCATTGCAAAAATCGTGGGAAATCGTGAATTTTTCCGACAAAAAATTACAATTTTCGTTGGTAATTTCCGACGAAAACAAAATTCGTGGGAAATCGTGAATTTTTCCGACAAAAAATTACAATTTTCGTTGGTAATTTCCGACGAAAACTAAATTCGTGGGAAAATTCGTTGCAAAATTTGTCGCTAATTATTCGTTGCAAAAATCGTGGGAAATCGCGAATTTTTCCGACAAAAAATTTCAATTTTCGTTGGTAATTTCCGACGAAAACAAAATTCGTGGGAAAGTTTGTTGCAAAATTTGTCGCTAATTATTCATTGCAAAAATCGTGGGAAATCGCGAATTTTTTCGACAAAAAGTTTCAATTTTCGTTGGTAATTTGCAACGAAATCTATTCGTGACAAAATTCGTCGCTAAGTTTGCGACGAATTTTGTTTAGGGACAATTTCGATTTTAAATCCAATTATTAGCAATATTAATTTCTATAATGCATAAGTTGCAAAGTCTCACATGATGATATTCGATATTCAATCTCATAATATAAAGAGGCAGCTAAGCACTAGTGAACATCAGGTGATACATTCAAAACATTGAAAGAACGCGGGACAACCATAAAATGTTGGCAGCTTTGGTACTCGAGAATGAACTAGGAAGGACTGACAATAAAATCATCATCATCATCATCATCATCATCATCACCAATCGCCGCATCATTGTGTGGCTCAGCATTATGCCCATCATCAATTGAATTAATATGAGGTAGAGGAGGAACCTCATTGCGATCGATGTCGAGATATCGCATGATAATTTGCATTTGTTGTTGCATCACCCTTATTTGTTCGTCCTTTGGTCCAAGTAAATGCTTCATTTCTTCGTCCTTCTGTACAAGCAACTGTTTCAGTTGGCTCAATTCTTGGGTCATATGCTCCTCATGTCGTGTCCTCCTTGAAACAGCCGCATTGGAGGATGAAGTTGCAGCAGCCTTCGTTTTGTACATCCTTGACAAGGATCCCATCCCAAATATTTTTCCTCCTTTCATCCCACCCGCTGCCTCCACCCATAATGCCATACTGTCAACCGATGGCTCAAACACGGCAACACCATCACCACCACCACCACCATCACCACCATCACCACTAGCAGTGCTTATTAAAAGCTCATCATATTTTTCCTATATTAACATTATAGATGGAAATAAAATAAATTCATATATATTACCATAAATATTAAAAACATTCATGATTTTCATTCTAGTTTCCATAAAGTCCGAACTATAACCTTACATACCTTAATAGCTTTTGCTCGAGCGCCAGTCCATGTCTTATCCTTTTTTTGAAATGTGCGTTCAAATGTAGTTGTAAATGTGGGTTCCGTCCCCAATTCATCTGCCTACAAAATATAAACATAAATGAGTAATCATTGAATTAAATGAACCAACATGTATAAACAAACTTACCATTCTTCTTTTATGCTCCCCGATGCTGATAGAGCCCCCAGCATATGTGGCAGACGCAGACCCATCACTAGAACTAGAAGTTCGATTCTTCTTATTCTGTTCACACCTTTGCTTATGCTTCTCAGTTTCCCAAGTTCTCGTAATTTCCGTCCAATTGTCAGCTGTAAAAAAGGTCGGCTTTTCTTTTGTTCTCTTCGCTCTATTTATCACATATCACATGTGATCACCGATTTTCTTCTTGAAAATTCTTCTAACCTCATCCTCTTCCATTTCATCCCACGTGAACTTACGCTACAATCAATAGAAAAGCAACTGGAAGTTATCCATTAGGGTCACATGTCACATATCCATTACAATGTACCAGACAATTCGTGACAAAATTCATTATTGACCATCAGTATGCTACACCGAACTTAGTTTGTGAGAAAATAGAAAGACAACACTAACCTTGAACTCATTCCACCACAAAGTCTTTACTTCTGCGGGAGCGCTGCTGAAAGTAGTAAACTGGCCCATCCAACAGTTATTGACTATTTTATTAAGTTCCCTCACAACATACGTAGAATTCGTGAATCTGAAAACATGTTATAACAATATGGACAATGAGACAATGAAGCATACGGATAATTCGCAACATGGACAATTTTGTTTACATCGATAATTTATATATACGTAAAAAAATGAAGTACTTACGAATCTTCACATGGGCATATAATGAATCGGGTATCTTCTTCATCATTCGAATGTTGCACTGAAGAAGAAAGTGGAACCGAAGGAGATGGAATCGGAGATGGAACTGAAGTAAATTCAGTTCGCATGTCCTGAGGTTCTCCCCTAATATGTTGTTGAGGGTCGGAGGATGGGCCAATGTGTTCGTGTTGTCCATGAACATGTTGTGGTTGAGGGTTACATGAAAAGGCAAGGGAAGAGGATAGGGACGGGGACGAGGACGAGACAGCGGAAGGGGCTGATCTTCTTTGTGAACCCGCACCACGCATGAGACTTCCACGTTTAAACTGACAAGTAGGAATGTTAGACAAATATATTTAAAAATATGAACATGTATTAGGAACTGAAAATGACGTAAGTCATTTTGCTTACCATTTTGTTTCAGAGAGCAATAAATAAACTCGACAAATTGAAACAAACCGACTATCGCCTATGATAAATAGCAATCTTTGGCCCTCGTCGAAGCAACCTATTGAAATTTGGATCACATCAGATTCCACGGAAATAAAATGAAGCATATTAAATGTGCAGAATGAATTACAACAAGTATCAACTCTGATGCCACATTTATTCAAATTTATGCCCCAAATATGCTATTTCGCAAAGTTCTAGTACAGACCTAGAAAAAAGATCACAAATTACGTTCAACAAGCAAATTTGCCACGATTGCAACCCATTAATTTGTTCCCTTTTTAAGCTTCATTTTACCTAAGTTTAGATCTTGCACAAAAATCATTAAAAAAAATCGACAACCGTGCTGGAATCATGGTCGCGACCCCCCCTCCGGCGAGCTCGCCGGCGACCCCCACTCCGGCGAGCTCGTCGGCGACCCCCCCTCCGGCCAGCTCGCCGGCTACCCGCCCCACGGCCAGCTCGCCGGCGACCCCCCAACCGGCCAGCTCGGTGGCGACCCCCTCTCCGGCCAACTCGGCCGCGAACCCTCCCTCCGCCCCTCGGCGGCGAACACCCCCTCCGCCAACTCGGCCGCGAACCCCCCTCCGGCCCCCTCGGCGGCGAACCCCCCCTTCCGGCCAACTCGGCCGCGACCCCTTCTCCGGCCAACTCGGCCGCGACGCCCCCCTCCGGCCCCCTCGGTGCGACCCACCCCCTCCGGCCAACTCGGCGGCGACTCTCCCCCCCCTCCCCCCCGCCACCGGCCAACTCCGCCGCGACCCCCCCTCCGGCCAACTCCGCGGCGACCCCGTCACGGCCGCGACACCATTTTATTGAAGGAATAGTTTAGGGTTACCTACCACGCTGGGTTAAGTCGACGGCGAGGTGGACGGCGAGGACGTCGGCGTCGACGGCGAGGTGGACGGCGAAGGCGGCGACGGCGAGGAGGACGGTGACGAGGACGACGCTGAGGAGTGAGGACGGCGGGGGTATTTGCAACAAAAGTGAAGTCTCGGCGAAAATAGACTATAGTGCAATATTTGCAACTAATTTGAAATTCGTCGCAAAATTCGTGGGAAATTTCCCACGAATTTCAAATTCGTTGGAAATTTCCCACGCATTTCAAATTTGTGGCAAAATATTGCACTATAGACTATTTTCGTGGGAAAATTAGTGGGAAATTTTCCATGAATTTTCCCACGAATTTCAAATTTCGTGGCAAGTATTGCACTATAGACTATTTCCGTGGCAAAATTCGTGGGAAATTTCCCACGAATTTTGCAACGAAATTCAAATATTCGGCCTTGGGGTTTTTTTGAAATTCGTGGGAAAATTCGTGGGAAATTTCCCACGAATTTTCCCACGAATTTCAAATTCTTGGCAAAATATTGCACTATAGACTATTTCATGGGAAAATTCGTGGGAAATTTCCCACGAATTTTTCCACGAATTTCAAAAACCTCGGCCAATGGTGGGTTTCCCACGAATTTTCCCACGAATTTCAAAAACCTCGGCCAATGGCGGGCTAATTTGAAATTCGTGGGAAAATATTGCACTATAGACTATTTTCGTGGGAAAATTCGTGAGAAATTTCCCACGACTTTTCCCACGAATTTCAAAAAACATCGGGCAATATATAATTCTCCACGAAATTTGAAATTCGTGGCAAGTATTGCACTATAGACTATTTTCGTGGCAAAATTTGTGGGAAATTTCCCACGAATTTTGCAAAGAAATTCAAATATTCGGGCTTGGGGTCTTTTTTGAAATTCGTGGAAAAATTCGTTGGAAATTTCCCACGAATTTCAAAAACCTCGGCCAATGGGGGCTTTTTGGAATTCTTGGAAAAATTCGTGGAAAATTTTCCACGAATTTAAAAACCTCGAGCAATAATTACACTATATAGTATTTTCGTGGCAAAAATCGTGGGAAATTTTTCACGAATTTTGCCATGAAATTCAAAAACTCGGCCTTGGGGGTTTTTTGAAATTTGGGGAAAATTCGTGGGAAATTTCCCACGAATTTTCCCACGAAATACTATATAGTGCAATAATTGCACGAGTTTTTGAAATTCGTGGGAAATTTCCCACGAATCTAAAAAAAGACCCCAAGGCCGAATATTTGAATTTCGTTGCAAAATTCGTGGGAAATTTCCCACGAATTTTGCCATGAAAGTAGTCTATAGTGCAATACTCGCCACGAAATTTGAAATTCATGGCAAAATTCGTGGGAAATTTCCCACGAATTTTGCCACGAATTTCAAATTTCGTGGAGAATTATATATTTCCCGAGGTTTTTTGAAATTCATGAGAAAATTCGTGGGAAATTTCCCACGAATTTCAAAAAAGCCCCCAAGCCCAAATATTGGAATTTCGTGGCAAAATTCGTGGGAAATTTCCCACGAATTTTGCCACGAAAATAGTCTATAGTGCAATATGTTGCCACGAATTTCAAATTCGTGGCAAAATTCTGGACAGAAATTTCCAACGAATTTTAAATTCGTGGGAAATTTCTAACGAATTTGAAATTTGTGAGAAAATTCGTGGGAAATTTCCCACGAATTTTGCCACAAAAATAAGGCCTCCGGCATAGACGGCCTTTTTTACTATAATTCATGGCAAATTTCGTGGGAAATTTGCCACGGAATTATAGTCGCGTGGCTTTTTCCCGACTATTTCAATTCCGTGGCTAAATCTGAGGCTAATTATCCACGGATTCTAATAATAACAACAACGACGACAACAACAATAATAAAAATTTATGATAAAAAAAAACACATGTCGCAATAATAATAATAATTACACATAAATAGTAAAAGGTCTCAAAAATCATATTCTTCATCTTCATCTTCATCTTCACTTTCATCTTCAGCTTCGTCTTCGTCTTCATCTTCTTTATTAGCATCATCTTCATCCTCTCTCTCATAATCAAATTCTGTACCAACTTCAAAATTTGATTCGCGAATTTCAGTTTGATCCACATCGATCATCGCTCCACATGGATCTCGTAAAGTTGGAATGGTATATTCATCAGTTTCAATCGTGTGACGAACTTTTTCTTGTTGATATACTGTGTCCTTCAAGTGTTTCTCGATTTTTGTTCGTGCTTTGGTTTTACATACAGCCCACCAATCGGCTTTGTCACGTTTTAAACTAGGATATGATGCATAATATACTTGAATTGCTTGTTGTGCCAAGACAAATGGTTCATATTTCATATATCGTTTATTGTGATTTATTTCAACCAAATTAAATTTCGTATGCACATTCATTCCTTTGACGGGGTCGAACCACATGCACTTAAATAACACAACCCGCAAAATTAATGGTCCACGGTACTCTATCTCTACGATTTCATCCAACAAGCCATAAAAATCATCTTTCGAACTCCACCATCGGATGACTGAACACACACACCACTATTCATTGTGATTTTTCCCATTCCATATTTTCGAGTGTGAAAATTGTACCCGTTTATGAAATATGCTGGCCAAGCTCGTACTCTTGACTTTGGACCCCACGCCAGATGATATAGCAATCCTTGCTCTCCAACATGATCATGATTACTATGAACCTAAGGTCACATACGCAATGTCAATAATATATATTTTAATATATGATGTATAAAAAATTCGAATAACTTGGATTTCGTCCACATACAACTTACATATGTTGTGAACCATGTTGCAAATTGTTCCTTGCACAAACGGTCAAACTCATTTAGTGGTAGTCTAAACATTGAATTTTGGAAAATCCTATTAACAAATACCATTTATATATTAGCAAATATTTGACACACAATACATATACTTACAAATGTACACTTACTTGAAGTATGGCTCAACTTCTAGACAGTTCAGTGAAATATATGTATGGGCTGCCTGCTTTTCTTCACCTATTAAGTGACGAAACTTACATGCGCCGCTTGGTCGACCCAAATAATTGAAAATAGAGAATGATTTGCAATTGGGATCAATGGGGCCCTCATCATTTCTTCTTGCTCTCCGCCTCTTGCACTGCACGTGCGGCTCAAAATAGTATGATGCAAATGTTGTCACTTCTTCCACAATATATGTATTACAAATTGAAGCTTCGACACATGCCTTATTCTTCACTTTTTTCTTCAAATGATCTAAGAACCTAGTTGCAATAGAAAAAAAATTTATCGGAACATAATATTTAATGAAGTAATTTCAAATTTATTTAAAAAAAAACTTACCTCTCAAATGGATACATCCATCGAAATTGGACGGGACCTGCAACTTTGGCCTCATAAGGCAAGTGAACTAAGAGATGCTCCATTGAATCAAAGAACGATGGAGGAAATATTCTTTCTAAGTTGCAAAGAATAATTGGAATATCTCTCTCTAGTTTCTCCATGTGTGATGCTTTCAACGCTGTTGAGCAAATATCATGCAGGAAATTACTTAACTCTGTAATGGCGCCCCAAACAAAGTTTGGTAGAAGTTCCTTGAAGGCTATTGGAATTAGTCTTTCCATAAATACGTGACAATCATGACTCTTTAGACCTGTCAACTTGCATTCATTCAAATCAACGCATCTCCCTAGATTCGAAGCATATCCATCAGGAAATCGCACCGATTTCAACCATTGACAAACGACCCGTCTCTGCTCCTTGTCCAATGTATAAACTGCTTTTGGTTTTGGTCCCCCGCTGCTTGTATCCACACCTAATGTTGGCTGATCGCAAATATCCCTCATATCTTTTCTTGCATTCAAGTTGTCTTTTATTTTTCCAGTGACATCCATCACAGTATTTATGACATTATCGAAAACGTTCTTCTCTATGTGCATGACGTCAAGATTATGATGAATAAGATGGGCCTTCCAATACGGTAGATCCCAAAATATACTGCGTTTAGTCCACTTATGTGTACTTCCGTACCCAATAGTTGTGCCGTGAGGGTTTTCAACAACCGTTGGAAACTCCTGCACTCGCTCCCAAATTTGATCACCGGTCAACCTCAATGGTGGATGTGTTCTTTCGATCCTATTCTTGATGAACTCTTTTTTATTCCTTCTGAATGTATGCTTTAGCGGCAAAAATTGCCTATGACAATCAAAATAGCTGGGCTTCTTACCGTGCTTTAATCTGAATGACTTCGATCTCTCCATACATATCGGACATCCTAAGATCTCAGCTGTACTCCATCCAGATAACATTCCATAAGTTGGAAAGTCATTTATCGTCCAAAGAAGAGCAGCCTTCATTACAAATGTTTGATCGGTAGAAACGTCATACGTAGGGACACCTTCATCCCATAGCCGTTGTAACTCTTTAATCAATGATTGCATATAAACATCTATCAACATTTTCGGATTTTGCGGGCCAGTCACGATCAATGTTAAAAACATATAAGGTGTCTTCATGCACATACCGGGTGAAAGATTGTACGAAGTTAAGATAACTTGCTAACATGAATAACTTTTTCCTGATTTCCCAAATGGGGCAAATCCATCAGCACACAAACCTAACCTGATGTTTCGAGGCTCTATCGCAAACTCGGGGTATGTTCTATCAAAATGTTTCCATGCCTCTGCATCTGAAGGATGGCACATTAGACCCTTTTCTGTTTTGTGATTTGCATGCCAAGTCATGTGTTCAGCAGTGGCTTGAGACGCATAAAGCCTTTGCAACCTGGGGATTAAGGGCAAGTAAAACATTTGCTTACATGGTCCACGCTTCTGATTACGACCCTGCCTCCTGTTAATCTTGTACCTAGATTGGCTACAGAATTTGCAAGATTCTGCATTTTCATCATCTCTCCAATATAACATACAACCTCTACTACATACATCAATCCTTACAACTGGAAGACCTAAGTTATCCACTAGCTTTTTCATATCGTAAAAGTCACTTGGCATGATGTTATCACGAGGCATTGTTTCCCGCATTACTTCAACAAAAGAGTTGAAGCAATCCACAGACACATTATGCTTTGCCTTGATATTTAACAGTCTTGCTGTCACTAATACCTTCGTGTGGTTGTCACAACCTGCCCATAAAGGTTCATCTGCTGTTTTCAACACTTCCCAGAACTGATTAGATTGAAAAGTTTCATCACACACATTCTCATCAAAACCTGTAACTCCTACCTCTTCCAATTGTGATGCATGACTAGTTCTCATTTATTCAAGTGTAGGAGTAAAACTAGTACTTGCATGATTCAATTCTGAAACAAAATTATGACCGGCTTCATCAAACACCATCCTCTGGTATGGGTTCAATTGGTCATAATAGCTACATTCTTCCCCAACTAAAAATTGATCGTTTTTTCGATATCCGTCATCAGATATAAATGGTTCACCATGGCAAGTCCAATTATAGTAGTTCGGAGTAAACCCAAATCTACAAAGATGTTCTCTAACTTTATCAATGTCTTGAAATTTTTCATTACTGCACTTTTTACATGGACACCTTAACTTATTTCCATCCATGAACTCATATTTACTACTAGCAAAGTCCAAAAATAGTTCCAACCCGATAC
This sequence comes from Syzygium oleosum, assembly GCF_021117445.2. Lineage (NCBI taxonomy): Eukaryota > Viridiplantae > Streptophyta > Magnoliopsida > Myrtales > Myrtaceae > Syzygium > Syzygium oleosum. The sequence continues at coordinate 1,412,907 of NW_026607529.1, forward strand.
GAAACTCATCGGTTAATCCTCAACGTCCAGGTAAGTTCTTATTATACATCCAACCCCTGTCTCTTTGCATTGTGTCTGTATAAAAATTAAAAATATCATATCTATTGTTTAACATTGTTAATTAAAACCATAAATTTCTAAAAATTTAAATTTCGTTTTGTACGAAACAATTACTTTCACATTGAAAAAAATGAAAAAATTACCATATCAAGAAGACTTACCAAGTATTTGACTGAAATCTTTGTAGTAGAAAGTGGTCAATTCGATGAGAATTGCAACGTTCACTTGGATTGTGAGACCTTCAAATGGACACGTACCTAAAATAAAAACAAATTACTTAAGATGCTTTTTTAATTATTTTTTTATTTTTTTCTCTTTCTTTTTCTTTTCCTTTTCGTTTTGTTTTTTTTCCATTCTTCTTGGCCGGTCGCCGGTTCGGCCACTGGCGACCGGCGAGCTCGCCATGGTCGTCGAGCTCGCCTGGACAAGTTCTGGGCGAGCTCGAGCTCGCCGGCCATGGCGAGCTCGGCCCTCGCCAGAGTCGGCGAGGGTCGAGCTCCCCATGGCCGGCGAGGGCTGAGCTCGCCCAGATCTAGGCGAGTTTTGGGCGAGTTCTGGGTGAGCTCGAGCTTGCCGGCCATGGCTAGCTCGGCCCTCGCCGTTTGCCCATGCGAGACTAGCCCTCGTCGGCACCGGCGAGGGCCGAGCTTGCCATGGCCGACGAGCTCGAGCTCGCCGGCCATGGCGAGGCTAGCCCACCTGGGCGTCGGCGAGGTGGACCGGCGAAGGCCGATCCGCTGGACCTCGCCCCATGGCCGGCGATGTCTCCGATGACCGGCTAAACCAGGAAGGAAGAGAAAAAAAAAATTTCAGTAACACCAAAAAATACAAATCCAGTGATGAAATTAGCCACGACACTTACCGGCGAAAAAGTTTTACCGAGATTGATTTGCGCTTGCGTAGATAGGTAAATCGAGAGAAACGAAAGAGAGAGGGAGAGAGAACATTGAGGGGGATATGAGGAATCAGTGGGGATGGATATCATAAAAATTATTTTTCGTGTCGAAAGTTCGTTAGCGACAAATTTTTTTTTTCGTCGCAGCCAAAATTCGTCGCGAATTTGCCACGAATAACCTTCCGTCGATAATTTCGTCGGAAATTTGCAATGAAAAATTTTCATCGCTAATTTCGTTTTTCGTCGCTAATTTCTGACGAATTTTGCGACGAACAATTTTTCGTCGCTAATTTCCGACGAATTTAGTTTTCGTCGCAAAAGTTGTCGCTAATTTCTGACAAAAAAATTTTTCATCGCAAAATTTTCTTTTTTTTGTAGTGCAGCTTAAGCTTTTAGAGCAGTCGACATTGTTCCTACCAAAATGTCACAAAACATAAGAGTTAGGTCTTTATGATCCTATAGATAATAGTGTATCTCTTTCTTCATTTAACCTACAATTTTTACAAAAGGACATTGCAGTTTCTATAACTTCTGGTAATTTGACTAGGCGTAGGCATAAATTTAGATAATAAAGATGCTGGATCTACTTCATCAAAACTATGCTAATGATGGTACCTTAGAAGAGCAAAAATGAACACATAAAAATGACAAATATAATTATGTGAAATTTCTTTGCCGAAATCAAATTAATATATAGGGAAATACCAAATACATACCTCAAATTTGACCCAACAAAGACGCGCACATATAGGTCTATAGATATATCTATTTTTGCAAATATTATCCAAATACCTCTAAGCAAAATGCACATTAAAAAATCCGAACTGCCCCTCATTGCAAACTCATTTTAGCATCTTTCTTAAGGTCTGGATGGTTTGCTTTGCAATTGGTTTTGGAGGTTTTGTGTATGTGTGAGAATTAAGGATTAGGGAGTGTGCATTTTTGGAGAAAATTGTCTAAAAAGTCATAAACATATTGTACTTTTGTCAATTCAGTCAAACCTTTCAAATTTGCTAATTAAGTCTTAAACCTTATCATCTTTTTCCAATTAAGTCCACCCGGTCAATCTTGGCTAGAAAATCGCTGATATGGACGTCGACCGTCCTACGTGGTACGGCCAGCGGCTGGCACTGACATGGAAAATTTTCAAAATATTTAAATACTTTTTCAAAATTTTAATTTATTTTTATTTTTTATTTTTCCTTTTCTTTCTTTTATTTTCTTCCTTTTTTTTCAAACCTTGGCCGGCTGGGGTGTCAGGCCCTCGCCCAAATCCAAGCGTGGGCCAATGCCCTCGCTGTTGGCCGACGAAGGTGCGGAAGCCCTCGATCAGTGTGGGCAAGGGTGTTGCTGCCCTTGCTGGCCACAGATGAGGGCCTCTGCGCCATTGCCAAGATCTAGGCAAGGGCCGTGACGCCCTCGCCTAGCCCAAGCGAGGGTCTTTGGCCTTTGCTTGTGGCCGACGATGGTTTGTCGGCGACCTCTTGTTGACATCTGATTTTTGGTTCAAATTTTCAATTTTACATAGAAATCACAAAATTAGGATTAGGAACCTTGGCCATGCTTAGGAACCTATTTCTAAACAAAAAATAAAATTTCTATATTTTTCTTTAATTTCTTTTGTTAAAAAATAGGAAGAAAATCAAGAAAAATACCAAATGAAATTCAAAACTTCCAAAAAAAAGTCATTAGTCTTCTCTTGATTCCAATTTTATCCCAGAAACTTAAATTTTACAAAATTTCAATTAAGGATATGTTTTCCCCAAATTTGGGTAATTTTATATCTTAATTGAACCAAAAATCCAATTAAGTAATTTCTAGTCATTTTTGAGCTATAGTGTCTTCACAAAAATTGATTTTGGGACCTTGAATTTCATATTGGTTGGTCCAATTTCACAATTTGATGAAAATATAAAAAAGCCACAAAATTAATTGAAAATTGGGGATTTTATGACCCAAATTGGGGATTTCATGCAATTGGACATTTGTGATCGGAACTTATAACTTCCCTAATGGAAATTGAGCATGGGTAATTCAATTTTGGCCTCAATTCTGCAAAATTAGGTCATTTAGACTTTCAATTGAATGAAAACCCATTTTATGCGAATTAAAATTTAGGGTTTTTGGGTTTAATTGTGATAAAAATTCAAACCGATCCCTTATTTTAGAGTAAAATGTGACAAAGAGTCTAAATGTGGGGTTAAAATCATGAAATTGGGACAAAATGGAGTCCAATTTGTAAAATTAGACCAGCCTGGGTCTGCCGGGTCGGTCGGATCCAACCCGACTCGACCTAGGTTAGCCTTCTTCTTCACCCGGATTGAGTACACGCGGGAAAAGGGGTAGAAATGAAAAAAAAAAAGGTTAGTTAGCCCCGCCTCTTTTCCGACTTAGAGCTCCATTTTCGACACGTGGAAAACGAAATGGATAGTTGGAGACTCCAGCCGTCCATCCTCATCCGGTCTAACTGACTGGGGAGTTGGTTAGAATGGGGAGAGGGCGCGAAATTGAACCAGAAAACGGTGGGGAGAGAGTGGTTCCCGTACAGAACTTGCTCGACAGAAAGCAAGAGAGAGAGAGAAGAAAACAAATCGTCTGTCTCCTTGGCGAGCCTTTTTCTTCATTTTCTCGTCTTGATCTTCTTTCTCTTCAAGACTTAATTTGTTGATTGGGATTTCATCTATGCCTCCCCATCCATCAGGCACAATAGTTTCGTTTTTAAAAGCCTAGGGTGGAGGTGTGTACTTAACACGGAAGTTGTATTTTCCACTGTCTTGACCAAGGAGGTCTACAGTATCACCTTGCTCAAGCGATGTTTAGGTAAATCGCCTTTCACCCCGCCGAACCCTTTCTTTTTGCTCTTCAAATTGATCCACTTCATCACCGGATGGAGTCTCATTTTGTCTGCTAAGCTCATCGTCCATGCCACCCCAACCATCGGGCACAATCACTTCACTTTTAAAAGCCCAAGGTGATGAAGTCTACTTTACTTGGAAGTTGTATTTGCCAAAATCTTCTCCCAAGTTGTCTATAATTTCCCCTTTTAAGAATGCTTCACGACGAAAGCGAGCATCTCCTTGTCGAGCAGTCTTTAATTTGGCCTCATATTTATCTTTATCATCAGGCCTTATTATTTCTCCTTCTATAAGGACCATATTTACCACATTGTGCTCAGGAAGAGGGTTCTGATGCACATTTGGCTCTGGCTCTTGAAAATTTAATATCTTCTTGTCTATGAGTTGCTGAACTTTGTATTTCAAGACTATACAATTGTCCACATCGTGTCCTCTTTCTCCCATGTGATATGTGTAAGTCTTTGACTCATCGTACCAGGGGAACCTTGTAGGATTATCTTTTGGCATTTCTTTGGCCACCAAATGCCTTTCCAACAACATCGGTAGTAATTTCGACAGGGGCCGTGGCAACGGAGTGAATTGCCTTACGAGTCTTTTCTTCGGCTCAAACTGTTTTGGATTTCTCCAAGGGACGTTAGACTGTTTTGGGAATGAAGCCTGATTAACATTGGGGCTAGATACCATAGCCACGTCACGTACAGGTTCTTTATCCTTTCTTCCAGGATACAGTCTCCGTGCTGTCACTTCTTGAGATTTCTTTTCCTTCAATGTCCATTCGATTCTTTCATCGACCTTCACCAATATGGTGAATGTTTGGCAGCCCGATATATGCAGCTTGTCGTAATACTCAGTTGGTAACGACTTCAAGAAGAGTTCAATAAGCTCATCCTCCCTTATAGCTGGTTTAACTTGTGAGGCTACAGCTTTCCACCTTTGAGCGTAGGCTCTGAATCCTTCACTTCTTCGTTTCTCGGTTCTGACTAAGTCCTCCCGGGTTGGAAGTACTTCGACATTGAATTTGTATTGGCGAAGGAATTCTCCCGCCAAATGATCCCATTCGGTAAAATCTTCTATGTCGAGAGCGGTATACCATGCCAGGGCTGCTCCCTTCAAACTATCTTGAAATGTGCTGATAAGAAGTGGCATATTGTCTGAATATCTTGCCATCTTACGGAGGTAATATTTCAAATGGCTTTTAGGACAGCCAGTTCCATCATATTTATTCACAAACTCCGGTTTTTTGTAGTTTTCTGGAACCACCACCTTTGCGTAAGGTGAGAATTTATCGAACCTTTGAAGCTCATATCCTTGGCTTGCAAGGCATTCTTCAATTTTGGCCAATCGTTTGGCCTCCTCTTCATCCTTTGTTTTGGATGCTTTCTTGGTTTGATCATCTTCTTCCAAATTCACTACCTTAGGCATAGTCTTTGGAGAATTTTCTTGAACCGGTTTTTTATTTCTGATTGGGTCTTCAACTGGTGTTTCAGTAGTATTGGAAGTTCCTACATTTGGAGTAGTATGATAAGACCCTCGAGATGCGAGAATAAAGGCCTTCATTTCCGCCATCATGGTAGCCATTTACGTCATCTGGTTCTCCACTTCAGCTAGTCGAGTGCGAGTTTCTTCCTCGGCCATTTTAATTTGTAAACGGGTTCGGGGTCTTTTGCCTTCCGTTGCTAGAAAACCTGTTTCATGAAAACTATCGGGATATTAGAATTGGTGAAATGAATATGAAAACTCACATTCTTTTAATTGTATGGTTTCTTGTGATTAACAAGGATAAGAATTTTTACACAAGCCTTAGCCTTGCATAAAACTTCTCATCAATGCTTTTCTCAAGGAATCATACCATTCAAAGAACTGTTGCCTGATAGTGGTTTGAAAATTCAATTTTGGCCTCTGACGATAAAGGTGAGAACTCTGCCTGCTCGCACGTTATTTGTTTGTCAAAATGCCTAAATAGATGTCTGAACTAATACATGCTTGATCTTTGAATTTGCTCGTTGCTATTATGCTTATTAGTTCCGTATTCAAGTTTCTAATTCATTTTTTGTTTGCTTTGTACATTTTGGATCGGTGATTTGGCATGTGCATTGATTCGGCCTTCAAAACCCCCTCGCCGGAGTCGGTAGACCTTACCAGAGCATTTCCCCACGGCAAAAGGCCGTTCAAGCCAATTCATTCTGATCATTTTTAAGCTTAAATACATGTTTTGATTGATTAGAATGGATATGATGCCTTAAGGTTTGATCTAGTTATTAGATAAGCTAGATTAGGATGGTTTCAAGTTATGATTTTCGGCTTAGGAGCCGCTGGCTAGTGGTGGCTCAATAACGGTCCAATAGGAACGGATGGTTAGAAGGCAATTAGGGGAAGGTTTAGGGCCGCTTGCGGTGTTCAGAGCAATGGTGGAAGGCTATTGGAGTAGCGGCCAAAGTCATGGTAGAAGATATTGCAGACTCAGGGTGCACATGAAGTGCTTGAGGAAATGCCAAAAAGAAAGGAAGAGAACGGTGCCGTTTGGCATCGTCCTCGCTGGGGAAGGCCAGAGACCAGCTTAGGCTAGTCCAACTCGGTCGGACCAGTCTGAGCCAGTTCGGTTATCTCCGAAAAAAATAAATAATAATAAAAAATCATAAAAAAATCATAAAAATTTTAGAAATTATGGGAAAATTCATAAAAATTCAGAAAATTCAGAAAATTTCGGAAAATTTCTAGAAATTTAGAAAAAAATTGAAAATTTCGAGAAAATTCATAAAAATTTGAGAAAATCCAGAAAATCCATAAAAATTAGATAAATTGCAGAAAATCCAGAAAATTTGAAAAATTCAGAAAATTTAAAAAAAATCAGAAAATTTCATAAAAATTAAAAAATTCAGAAAAATAGGAAAAAATGGAAAATTTAGACTTCTAGGAAGTAAAACAAAATGAAATAAAAATTTTCCCCAAAAAAATAAAAAAAAGAAAATTAAAAAATCCAAAAACTCACTGAATGACTTAGAACACTTGTGGCTACCCATTTTGAGTAAAATTACAATTTTTTGAGGTGCACAAGTGGTTCTTTTGAAAAATCCTTAGTTTAGGGGTGAAAATGGGCTTAACCCCAAAAGAACCCTAAAATGGGGCTTAACCCCCAAAAGGGAGCCTAACCCCTAAATAACCCTAAAACCCCAAAAAACTAACATAATCCTTAAAAATGAACAAGCCTTTAGGGCTTCACCATGCAGTGATTGTTTTGATTGACTTTCCTTTTTAGGGACGATATTAGGATGCTGTTTGTGATGTGAATGGATTGCACACTTCCTTATTGATTGATTGCTTCCCGTTTAGAATGGTTAGGATTAGTGGATAGGCCTCGAGAAACTGCATGACACGTTAGACATTTCAAATCGAGTTAGGTACCGAAAGGGCGTTAGGGATTTCGATATCGAGGTCGTTAATTTAACCAAATCCCCCTACCCATGAAATCTCTGATTCGTAGAAATCAGGATAGTTCTCCCCTGTCTCGATTAGGTTTCGAGTCAACCATTAAGACTAGTGGTGACTCCAAAATGAAATATAGACTAAATAGAAAATGAAATAATCAATACCCGCTGTCTCGTGGGGTATGGTCAGGGAGAGACCCTCGTTCATTAGTGATAAGACATCCTACCGTCCGCGATGAACGAAAGTACCTCCTAGCGCGCAAGGGCGCGGTGTGACAGGCTTGGCGACTCCACTGGGGACTAGTGGATTTAGGCCTACCTTAGCTCGATTTGCATGTGTTTTGTGCTCACATGAAGACTTGAGGTAAGTCCTGCCAACGAAAGTGTTAAATGTTTTTGCAGTTTGGGGGAATAGGGGTTGTAGTCTTTGCTTACCATTTGTTTTGCAAGGAGGTGGTGGAATGAATGTGATATAATTATATTTGAAGTGTTGATTGATTATAAATTATTGTGCATGCCTTTTAAATCGCTTTAGCATTACACTATTGGTACACACTACCTGTGGCCGAACCCCAGCTACAAATTAGGATCACCCTTAAGAGATGTGGATCTAGGCTACACTATGAGCCAATTGCCCATGGGATAGTCTTTATTCATATTGATCATCAAGACGAAATAATATTCCATAACTTTAGGTTGTGTACCTATTGGAATGAAATCCCTTATTCGTTAAGGTGGTGATCATGAGCCTTTAGTATATCCTACCTTTAGGCGTCAAGACCATGCAAAAGTTACATTCGCGTGTCTTTGTGATTGGTTATACCAAAAACAAAAAAAAGTTGTCTAGGTAAGAGTAATTATCGTTCCTTGCTCTTTTTTTTTTTAAATTATGCAAGTTTTTTAGACAACACAAATAAATGTTTAAAGACAACAAACAATGATTGATTTGACTGTCCCTTTTAGGTTAAAATGAGTGATTAGGGTTTTATACTCTATTGGGTCATTTTGCAATCTTAGGTGAAATGTATAGGCCTATGATAAATTTCCATTGTAAAACAAATGGCCATTGCCATTTAAAAAATGAAAAGTCACTTTGACTGTATTCCAAAGGGTGTAAACATCAAGTAGTCAAATGGCCTTGTCATCCAAGCAATAGGGAGTCCATTTGGATGTATTCAGAGTTTGTAAATCACAAGTTGAGTCTTTTCGGTCTTAATGGAGTATAAGAAATGGACATTTATCTCAAACATTGGTTTCGTTCCCATTTTTAATCACATGTTCTCTTAAGGCATAAAATAGATCTAAGACGACGTTTGTATGACTTTTTAAGTATACAAATGCTTCTTACTTTCATTTTACCTTAAAAAGAACATATGGTTAAAATAGAAGTTTTAAAACTTGTTAGTAATCGGCAAAAGGACACTATAAGTGCCATAACTTGTGTACGGAGATCACTTTGATGCCATAACTTTTTTTCGGATCACTTTGGTGCCAAGTCGGAGGAAAAATGATCACTTAAGTGTCATAAGTTTTTTTTGGATCACTTCAGTGCTAAAATTTTTGAAAAACGATCACTTAAGTGCTAAATTTTTTAAAAAACGATCATTTAAGTGCTAAAATTTTTGAAAAACGATCACTTAAGTGCCAATCTCCGGCGAGCCACGTCAGCTTCAGAAATTAATAAAAAAAATGCCACGTCGGATTTCCGACGAAAAATTATGTACGGCACCGGAGTTGACACTTAAGTGATCGTTTTTTAAAAATTTTAGCACTAAAGTGATCCAAAAAAAAGTTATGGCACTAAAGTGAGCGCCGTACATAAGTTATGGCACTTGTAGTGTTCTTTTGCCGTTAGTAATCCATGGTGATTAACTAAGAATGTTTTTGCATCCTTTAGACTCAAAATGGGGAAATTAGACATTCAAGTGATTCTAATCCTATGAAAGGAGCTCTTAGCATGGTGGGAAAACATGACCAAAGAGAATCAAGATTACGTCAAAGAAAGGCTGAGATATCTATTTGAGCTAATCAATGTCAAATACCAAGTTAGCTTGATTCAAGCTTTGGCTAATTTTTGGGAGGTCGTTAATGCCACGTTTTTAGTTGGCGAAAATGAAATGGTACCAACCTTAGAAGAGTACAAGGCCGCCATCGGAGTTGATTTCAAACCTAGGATCGTAGAGCCTCCCATAGGGTTAAATCCCGTAACCATCTTAGCCGAATTTCTCAACTTGAAAACCTATCAAGTTGAGAAATTAATCAAAACAAATATCGGGAGGTTTCCTCTGTCATTCTTAATAGCCAATTACTCTAAACTTCCAAGGGAAACAGGAAACACATCCGCTAGGGTCTTTCTCCTAGCATTTTTTGGATTCGTTTTGTTTCCCGTGTCCAAAACGGGATTAGATCCTTTGGTAGCCATAATCACTAGACAAGCTTGTCCCAAATGGGACTTTTCTAGCATGCTTTTAGCTGAAACCATTATTTCCTTGAACAAGTTCCAAAACAATGAAAAAGGAGTATTTTAGGCATTCGGCGTTACTCTCTTTATTGTTTATCTCCCATCTTCAACCATGGGGGCGTTTTATGAGCATCCAAGAGATTAGCTCATTAGCGAATCCGATAGAGAGATACATTAGGATTCAAGATAAGTTGCCCAAACCCTCCTTCCTAGAATGAGCCAATTTCATTAGGGCCCTAATTCCCAAACAATTCCGGTGGTGGATAAGTTGGCCAAAGATAACCAAGGCCAGAATCACGTGCTAAGAAGGTAATATGGTACCTTTAATCGGCTTAAATGGAGGCATTTCTTATTGCCCGTTGAGAGTTGTGCGGTAACAAGTCCCACCGATATGGCATCCTGAAGAATTTGCATTTGAAATTCCAAGAGGAACTCTACCCGAAGATGAAAAGAGAAGGCTACAAGAGAAAGTTGACAAGATCACCCAATTCCTCAAGAAGTCACCTAAGCAAATGATTGAATGGCCCGAAGGTTTACAAGGGAAGATGAAGCTTTATTCGGCATCAAATGAGTATATCAAGTGGCTGGAAGACAAGCGACCGATTGATGTTGAATTGTATGTGCCATTAAGTGTTATGCCAAGCTATAAGGAGCCATATGTGCCGGAGTATATCGTCCCCAACACGCCAAGAGTGGAGCCGTATGTCCCCGAAGAGGTGTTGATTGACATGGAAGAATGGGAGTCTCGGATTAAGGAATGAGATGAATATGAAATGGCGGAAGCTACCTTAGCTAGCAAGAAGCCTAAACTTGAATGATTTAGTTTCCCACTTGAGTTTGGAGTATTGTTTTGAAAACTTCCAAGCTTCATTTTTAAAGTTGAAATAGTCATTTGATGAATACTTTTGATTAAATTTGGATCATGATTTGAAATGTAATAAAGGAATCACCATAGATTATGGTTCTTTGAATTATATGATTTCTTGAGGTAGACATTGATAAGAAATTTAACATAAGGCTAAGGTTCGTGTAAAAGTTCTTATCCTTGTTAACCGAAAAGAAACCATATAATTGAAAGAATGTAGGTTTTTATTATTGTTTCCTCATACTAATTCTTTGCTTCTTCAACAAAGGTGATATAACAACAGAAGAAAGGAGAACGTGAATTCAGACCCATTTACAAGCAAGGATGGCAGAGGAAGAAACCTGCAATCGCTTGGTAGAGGTCGAGAACCAAATGACTCAAATGGCTGCCATGATGGCAGAAATGAAGGCTTTCATCATTGCTTCAAGAGGGTCTTATCCTACGGTCCCCAATACTAATACCTCGACTGTTGCAGAAACGTCCCACAAGGAGCCGAATAGAAATAAAGAGCTAACTCAATAAAACCCTCCAAAAATCACACCCGAGGTAGTGAATTTAGAGGAAGAAGACACATTGAAGAAGACACATCGAAGAAGATTTTTCATAAATCTAAGGATGAGGAAAAGGGCCAAAATATTAGCCAAGATTGAAGAATGCCTCGCAAGCCAAGGCTATGAGCTGTAAAAATTCGATAAGTTCTAGTCATATGCAAAGGTGGTGGTCCCAGAGAACTACAAAGAACTTGAATTTGTGAGCAAGTATGATGGAACCGGTTGCCCAAAGAGTTACTTGAAATATTACTTCCACAAGATGGCGAGGTACTCCGACAACACACCCCTTCTTATCAGTATATTCCAAGATAGTTTGAGAGGGGCGGCATTGGTATGGTACATCGCCCTCGACATTGAAGAGTTTATCGAATGGGATCATCTAGCCGGCAAATTCTTACGCCAATACAAGTTCAATATTGAGGTGTTACCAACGAGAGAAGATCTCATGAGAACCGAAAAGAGAAGCAATGAGGGATTTCGAGCTTTTGCGCAAAGGTGGAAAGCCATTGCCTCACAAGTCAAGCCTCCAATTAATGAAGGTGAGCTCATTGAGCTCTTTCTGAAGTCGCTTCCATATGAGTATTATGACAAACTGTATGCCTCAGGTTGTCAAACATTCACCATGCTGGTGAAGGTGGGTGAAAGAATAGAATGGAGAATGAAGGAAAAGAAGACCCAAGAGGCATCATTGCGCAGATCTTATCCTATAAGGAAGGATAAAGAGCCCGTTCATGAAGTGGCAGTGGTGACAAGACCAAATGAATATACAGCACCATCCCAGAAACAATCAAACACCACTTGGAAAAATACCATTTGAGCCAAGAAAGAACCTTGTGAAGCAGATCACACCATTACCGTGTCCGTTATCAAAATTACTACCCATGCTTCTTGAGGGGCACATGGTGGCTAAAGAGGTACCAAGAGAGCATCCTTCAAGGTTCCCTAGATTCTATGAGTCTAAAACCTATGTATATCACATGGGAGAACGGGGGCATGACGTGGATAATTGCCTCACTTTGAAGATCAAAGTTCAATAACTTATTGATAGGAAGATTCTCAACTTCCAAGAACCAAAGCCAAGCGTGCATCAAAATCCTCTATCGAAACACAATGTGGTATGCATGATTTGGGATGAAAATGAGAAAGCTGAGTACGATGAAGATGACGAGTATGAAGCCAAAGTAAAAGCTGCTCGTCGTGGTGATGCTCAATTCCATAGTAAAAGCACATCAAAACAGTGAGGTAATAGACACCTGTTGACACCCGATTTTTAGCTCATTTCTTCCATATTTTCAAAAATCTTAAAATTAGGATTAGGAACCTTGGTCAAGCCTAGAAACCTATTTCTAGACCAAAAATAATTTTTTTTATCATTTTCCTGCATTTTTCTTTAATTTCTTTTGGTCAAAATAAGTGAGAAAATCAAGAAAAATAGCAAATGGAATTAGAAAATTCCATAAAAATATTCATTAGTCTTATTTTAAATCCAATTTCATCAATAAATCATCAATTTTGAAAAATCTCAATCGGGTATGTGTTTTTCCCAAAATTGGGCAAAATCAAACCCGAATTGAATAAAAATGCAATTAAATCTTTTCTAGTCATTTTTAAGTCATAGTGTCTTCACAATAAATGATTTTGGGACCTTGAATTATATGATGGTTGGTCCAATTGCACAATTTGTTAAATAAATCAGAAAACCCCAAAATTCAATTGAAAATTAGGAATTTTAAGCCCAAATTGGGAATCGTGTCCAATTCGAAATTGTCGAACCATGAGACCATCATTTCTAGGGTTAATATGATGTGGGTAATTCAATTTTGGCACTAATTTTGCCTAATCAGGTCATTAAGGCATTGAATTGAATAAAACCTCACCAACCTGAGTATAAAAATTTGAAAATCTTGGACACGATTATGATAAAAATTGGGGAAAATCACATATTTGGGTTCAAAATGTGATAAGGAATTCAATTTTGGGGTTTAATTTTAAAAATTGGGTCAAAATCGAGCTTAATTTGCGAATTTAGACCAACCCGAGTCTATCGGGTCGACCGGGTCAACCCGACCTGACCCGACCCGACCTGGGTCGGTCTTCTTCCTCACTGACTCACCTAGAAGGTTCTAAACCCAGAAAAAAAAACGATTCAAACCCATGACTTTACCGACTTACCTGGAATGATTAAGCACGTGTTAAACTCCAAATCCAGCTGGATAATCACCGGCTGGCATTGGAGATTCGATCTAACTGATTCAAGGCTGGTAAATAACAAACTTTAGGCGGGAAATTGATCAATAAAAACAAGAGAAAAAACTGATCATTAAGGGGAACGTGTTCGAGAAAATTCCCGAGAGAGAAAAGAGAGAGAAACAGAGAGAAAGAACGGGAAATTTAGAGAGAGAATAGGGAGTTGAGGTCCCCTAATCGAGTGTTCGGCACCGACGAACGGAACGGCGTCGGCGAATCGATCATTCAAGGTGGACCTCATCTTCTTTTGATCTGTGCAAAAGCTGATCGTGAAGGTCTGAAAGTCAAGCTCGGCCGGCATGTCCAGACGGTCTCCGACGAAGTCGAAGTCACCAGATTGAAGTCCAAGTACTGAGGAAGAGCTTCACGATCGAGGATTGCACTGGAAACATCATTTGATCACTCAACAAGACAGGTAAAGTTCAGTCATGATCACGGTTTTTACAAAATTCCAGATTATGTGTTTGAGCTTTACCGTGCTTGATCTTGTAATTTTTGTTATGATTTTGAGTTTCTTAATGCTTAGAATATGTTTCTGATCACATTTTGTGTTGTTTGATTGCATTTGGGTTGTTAAATGGGATAAACCGAGTCAATCCAACATTGAAACCACCTCGCCGGAGTTCCTGATCTTCGCCGGAGCGCCTCTTGTGATCATAGATCACTCAAGTTAGTAGTTTTCTCACTTTGATTGATGTTTTGATAATGATTAGGATCGATCTAGACGGTTAGGGCGACTAATTTAGTGAACTGAATACCTGTGGAGCAGATTTGATCATTTTTTTGGTTTAGGTTTTTAGGTCAGTTTTTCACCGGTCGGCGACGGTCCGGTGACGAACCGAATAGGTTGAATGGCTAGAGGACAATGTAGAATTAGTATATCACCAAGAATTGATGCTGGAAGATGGCTAGAAGGTCGTCGGAATTTGGTTCAAACCGACAGCTTTGAAAACGTGAAACACAGAATCACGCCCACCAGGTGCTCGAGGAAATGCCCATAAGAAATCGAGTCAAAACGGTGCCATTTTCGGCACCGTATCCGTCGGAGAAGACGACCGGCGCCGGCGCCGGCGACACCCGGTTTGGCACAGCCGAACAGGGTTGAACCAAGCGGGTCCGGTTCACCATCCCGGCGGGAAAAATTTTAAAAATTAAAAATAATAATAAAAAAATAAAAAAATCACAATTTTTTTTTGAGAAATTCGAAAAATTTTAGAAAAATAGAAAATTCATAAAATATATATAAAATCAGAAAATTCATAAAAAAATTAAAAATTTTCAGAAAACTCATAAAAATTTCAGAAAATTAGAAAATTTCGTAAAAATTCAAAAATTTTAGAAAATTCATAAAAATCAAGAAATTCCAGAAAATTCAAATAAAAAATGTGAAAAATTCAGAAAAATCTAAAAAAATTTGAAAATTGGAAAATTCATAAAAATCAATTCTCGGTTAATGAAATTCTCATAAATTCAATTTCCGAAAAAAGAAATCAAAAATTTCAAAAATTCACAGAATGGTTCAAAAACACTGTGGCTAACCTTAGAAAGTGAAATTTGAATTTTTTGAAATGTCCAAGTAGCATTTTTTAGAAAATCCAAAATTCAGGGGTTATAACCCCTAAAAAACCCTAAAACCCTAAAAAGACACAAATCATGAAATGAATAAGCCTTTAGGGCTTCATTAGGATTTTGATGTTTTTTGGGTGCATTTTCATTTTTAGAGACAATTTAGGATTGTTTGATTTGATTGACATTGATTGCGCATTTAATTCTTGATTGATTTTCCCCGCAATTATAATGGATAGAATTAGTGGGTAAGCCTCGAAAACTTGCATGACACGTTAGACATCGTATCGTTCTTAGGTACCGAAAGGGCGTTAGGGATCTCAATTTGGGATCATTAGCGTAACCAAGTCCCCGTACTCAGAATCTCTGGTTCATAGAATCGTGGTATTTCTCCCGTACCCCGATTAGGTTTCTAGTCAATCTACCAATAATGACTAGTGGCGACTCCAAAATCGAAAACTTAGATCAAATAGGAAATTACCATCCACTGTCACGTGAGGTATGGTCTGGGAGAGACCCTTGCAAGGAAATACCTCCTTAGCGCGCAAACCCCAGAAGCCCGAAATTCCCAAAAAGAGTGCGGCGCGACAGGCTTGGCGACTCCGCTGGAGAGTTTACCTTTTCTAAGTGGACTTAGGCCTAGATAGAACGATACGCTTGTGTTTTGTGCTTGCAAGGATCCCAGGTACATCCTGCTAACGATAGTATTAAATGATTTTGCAGGTGGGTGGTATAAGGGGTGTAGTCTTTGTTAACCCTTGTTTTGCAGGATGGGGTTGGGATCGAATGTGATTTGAATGAATTTTAGAAGTGCTGTTTGGTCATTAATTGCTATGCATGTCTTTAAATTGCTTTAGCACTACACCATTAGCACACACCACCCGTGGCCCAACCCCGGCTACATTTAGGATTACCCTTAGGAGGTATGTGTTTAAGCGAAATTATGAGCCAATTGCTCATGGGATCGTTTAAATGCAATACCGATCACCGAGGTGGAATAATATTCCATTACTTTAGACCGATTGCCTATTGGAATGGAATCCCTTGTCCATTAAGGTGGTGACCTTGAGCCTTTAGCATATCCTACCCTTTTAGGCGTCAAAACTTCACTGGTTGCATTCATTTATCTTTGTGGTTGGTATACCTAAAACTAAACGAAAACGTTCTGGTAAGCAAGTATCGTTCCATTACATTCTTTTACAATTATGCAAGTTAGTTGGCACATTTTCAAAAAAAATGCCTAAATGACATTCAATGTTTGGTCTAAATGCCCTTTCATATTAGAATGCATGATTAGGATGTCATACTCCATTTGACTATTCTTTCATTTTTAGATGAAATGTATATGTCCATGGCGGATTGTCCATGTAATTCAAGTGCTTATTCGTTCATTTCAATGTATTCGAAGTTGTAAACCATAGTTTAGGACTTTATGGTCTAAATGGGGTATGACAGAATGGGCATTTACATCACACATTGAATTTATCCATGATTTCAAGTATATGCTCTTTTAAGGTCTAAATGGATTTAAAGTGACATTTGCATTACTTTCTAGACATGCAAGTGTATTTTACCTCCGTCTTACTTCAAAAAGACATATGATTAAAATGGAGGCATTAAGATTGATTCGTAATCCATGGTGATCAATAGCAAATCTTTTTTTTATGATTAAGCTCAATGGGAAAACTAGACATCCAAGTAATTCCCGTTCCTCGGAAGGAGCTCGTTGCTTGGTGGAAAGGCATGTCCAAGGATAGCCAAACTTATGTCCAAGAAAGGCTTGGATACCTTCTCGAGCGCATGCATGTAGAACAACAAGTCAGCTTAGTCCAAGCTTTGGCACATTTTTAGGAGGTTTCCACCGCTACATTCCAACTTGAAGAACATGAATTGGTACCAACATTAGAAGAATATCAAGCCACCATTGGAATTAATTTTAAGCCTAGGATCGTAGAGCCACCCGTTGGACTTAATCTTGTGAGCCTTCTAGCTAAATTCCTTAACCTCAAAACTTCCAAAATCGAAAAGCCAATCAAATCAAACACGAGTAGATTTCCATTATCTTTCCTAGTAGCCAACTTTTCAAAACTTCCTAAGGAGATGGGAAACACTTCAGCTCGGGTATTCATTCTAGCTTTCTTCGGCTTTATTCTATTCCCCGTGTCTAAAACGGGATTAGACCCTTTAGTCGCTGTGATTGCGAGACAAGCAGGTCTTAAGTGGGAATTTTCTAATATGCTTCTTGCCCAAACTATCATTTCCTTAAACACATACCAAAATTGTGGGAGGGGTATCTTTCAAGCTTCTACTGGCCTTTTGCCACTATGATTCATCTCACATATTCGACCATGGTGTCGTTTCATGAATATTCACGAAATTTGTTCAGCGATAAATCCAATTGAACGATATATTCATCTCTAAAGCAAATTACCCAAACAATCTTTCTTAGATTGGGCCAATTTCATTAGAGCCCTAACTCCTGATCAAATCCAATGGCGGATCAATTGGCCAAAGATTAACAAGGCGAAGATCACAAACCGAGAGGGGAATGCGGTACCATTACTTGGTTTGAGTGGAGGAGCAGCTTATTACCCTCTAAGGGTTATTAGACAATTTGGGATACTTCAGCAAGTTCCACCGGTATGGAATCCCGAAGAATTCACCTTTGACATCCCAAGTGGAACTATACCCGAAGAGGAGAAGAATAGCCTTCAAGCCAAAATTCACAAGATCATCGTATCTTTGGATAACCCACTCGAACAAATAATCGAGTGGCCAAAAAGTTTGGAAGAAGATATGAAGATTTGCATGGCCTCCAAAGAATACATCAAATAGATAGAAAATAAGCGTCCAATTGATGTCGAGCCATATGTCCCATTGAGCATGGTACCGGATCCTGTAGATGAATATGTCCCAAAATACATTGTTCCAAGCATGCCTGGAGTGGAACCCTATATCCCTGAAGAGGTCGTGATCAATGTCGAAGAATGGGAATCTTGAGCCAAGGAATGAGAGGAATACCAAAAGGCGGAAGCTACCTTAGCTAGCAAGAAGCCTAGGATTGGATGATTTAGATTCCCATTTGAGTTTAAAATCATGATGTTAAATAATTTCAAATTTTATATGCAATGATGGATTGATCACTTTCTAAACATGCATAGATAATTTCAGAATATAATTTCAAAACATAAAGGAATCACCATGGATTACAATTCTTTGAATTGTATGATTCCTTGAGAAAGACATTGATGAAGAATTTTATACAAGGCTAAGGCTTGTATGAAATTTCTTATCCTTGATAATCTCATGAAACCATACAATTAAAAGAATGTGGGGTTTCGTGATCATTTTACTATGCTAACATCGAGTCTTTTGACAGACAGGTTTTCTAGCAACGGAAGGCAAAAGACCTCGAACACGCTTACAAGTTAGAATGGCGGAAGAAGAAACCTGTGCTCGACTAGCTGAAGTCGAGAATCAAATGACCCAAATGGCTGTGATGATGGCAGAGATGAAGGCTCTTATTCTCACATCCCGAGGACAGTATCCTACTACTCCAAATGCGGGAACTTCAAACACTGCTGAAACACCAATTGAAAAACCAGTCAGAAACAAAGAACCGATTCAAGAAAATCCTCCAAAAGCTACACCCGAGGTAGTAAATTTGGAAGAAAACGATCCAACTAAGAAGACATCCAAGACAAAAGATGAAGAAGAGGCCAAGCGATTGGCCAAAATTGAAGAGTGCTTAGCAAGTCAAGGTTATGAACTTCAAAGGTTCGACAAGTTCTCGCCGTATGTGAAGGTGGTTGTTCTAGAAAATTATAAAGAACCAGAGTTCGTGAGCAAGTATGATGGCACTGGTTGTCCCAAAAGCCATTTGAAATATTATCTCCATAATATGGTGAGATATTCAGATAACACGCCACTTCTTATTAGCACATGTCAAGATAGTTTGAGAGGAGCAGCCCTCGCATGGTACACAACCCTCGACATTAAAGACTTCACTGAATGGGATCATTTGGCAGGAGAATTTCTTCACCAGTACAAGTTTAATGTTGAAGTATTCCCAACTAGAGAAGATCTCGTCAGAACAGAGAAATGGAAGAATGAAGGGTTTAGAGCCTATGCTCGGAGATGGAAAGCTGTTGCCTCACAAGTAAAGCCCACCATAAGTGAAGACGAGCTCATTGAGCTCTTTCTAAAATCATTACCAATTGAGTACTATGATAAGCTTCATGTATCAGGCTGTCAAACATTCACCATGTTGGTAAAGGTTGGCGAGAGAATTGAATAGGGATTGAAAGAGAAGAAGGCTCAAGAAACAGCAGCACGAAGGCTTTACCCCAGGAGAAAAGACAAAGAACCCATTCGAGAAGTGGCTATGGTGTCTAGCCCAAATACTCATCAAGCATCATTTCCAAAGCAATCAAATGTCGCTTGGAAAAACTCAAGGCAGTTCGAGCCAAATAAAAGGCCCGTGAGGCAATACACACCGTTGCCCCGACCTCTGTCAAAGCTATTACCAATGCTTCTAGAAAGGCATTTGGTGGCCAAAGAGGTACCGATGGACAATCCCGCAAGATTTTCTTGGTACGATAAATCAAAAACCTGCATCTATCACATGGGAGAAAGGGGACATGACGTAGATAATTGTCTCACTCTAAAGTACAAGGTTCAACAGCTCATTGACAAGAAGATATTGAACTTCCAAGAGCCCGAGCCAAATATACATCAGAATCCTCATATGATCAAAGATGAAGAAACGATGATCAAGCCTGATGATGAAGATCAATATGAAGTTAAGATTAAAGCTTCTCGATTAGGAGATGCCCACTTTCGTCAAGAAGTGCTTCTAAAAAACGAGATTGTAGATAACTTGGGAGAAGACTCTGGAAGGTATAACTTCCAAGTGAAATATACCCCACCGCTATGGGCATTCAAAAATGAAGTAATTGTGCCTGATGGCTGGGGTGGTATGGATGACGAAATCGGTCTTAAAGAGAAAGCTCCATCTAAGAAGGAAATGCTCCAAGATGAAACAGATGAGGATGAAAAGGAGAAAGAAAAAGTCCGATAGGGTGAAAGACGTTTCACCCAGAAATCATCCAAGGAAGGCGAAACCATAGATTTACTAGGTCAAGACAGTGGTAAATATAATTACCGTGTCAAATATACTCCACCACCATGGGCGTTTAAAAATGAAGACATTGTACCTGATGGATGGGGTGGCATGGACGAGGTCCCGATCAGCCAACTAAATCTTGAAGAGAATGAAGATCGAGAAGAGAAAAAGAAGAAAAAGACTCGCCGAGGTGATAGGCGATTTGCTCGCAAAGCACGAAAACAAGGAGAAGTTGTTGATTTTTTGGGTCAAGATAGTGGCCGGTATAATTACCGTGTCAAATATACACCTCCTCTATGGGCATTCAAGAATGAAATGGTCACACCTGACGGCTGGGGTGGAATAGATGCTGACGAAGCCAATAGAAGCTTGGTATCCATGATTACACCATTTCTGATCAAGCTTGATGAGGTAGATAAATATAAGGAGGAAGAAGGTCCTATTGAACCAATCACTATCCAACTTCCCATTGATCAACTAAAGATTGAAGGAGAAGAAACACAGCCTGTGATCATCACTCTCTCTCCAAAAGAAGAGTTTGATACTAGATGTGTACCTTGGGATTACTCTCCTAAAGAAGTTGATGCCATAACCCGATCGGGGAGATGCTATGTCCCGAAAGAAGGTGAGCACGAAAAGAAAGGAGTAACCGAAGAAGATGTCAAACAATTGCTTTCAGTCATGAAAACGAGCGAATTTGAGGTAATTGAACAGCTAAGAAAGATGCCGACACAGATTTCTCTGTTGGATCTCTTCAAGACTTTAGAAAGCCACAAAATGATGCTTATGAAGCTTCTTAATGAAGTGCATGTCCCAGAGACAATTAATGAAATATAATCGGAAGACTTTGTTGGCACTATTCTTTTGAAAGATCAAATTGCCTTCTCCGATGAAGATTTCTCAATCGACAGGTGTTCCCATAATAAGGCTCTATATATCGCCGTCAAATGCTGGGGTAAAGAGGTATCACATGTGCTGATCGATAATGGTTCCGCACTTAATTTGTGTCCACTAAGCACACTGCATCGCTTGGGAATTAGCGAAGAGCTTATCAAACTGTCTAAAGTAACTATGCGTTCATTTGATGGAATGAAGAAAGATGTTATTGGCGATATCAAGCTCGAGGTGAACAAAGGCCCGGTGCCTTTCCTAATTGACTTCCAAGTAGTGGATATTCCGAGGACTTTCAACTTGTTACTCGGAAGACCTTGGATTCATATGGCTGGTGCTATTCCTTCAAGTCTCCATCAGAAGGTCAGGTTCGTCATTAATGGCAAGATGATCACCGTACATGGAGAGACGGATTTCACCACTTACAAAGAGAGTGCAATACCGTATGTCGAACCCAAAGTGAAAGAAGAACCAAGCTTTCATTTCTTTGAAATGATCTCAATGGTGCGAATCCCTGCCGGTTGCATTATAAAATCCCCAGAGTTCTCAACATCATCCATTATGTCTGGAAGGGTGCTATGCCAGTATGGATTTCCTCCCGGTAATGGTCTTGGATTGAAATCCCAAGGAATCAAGGAACCTATCATTCTGCTTGCCACAAGAATGAAACACGGAGTAGGTTATATTCCAGATAGCTCTAAAGATTACCATGGAGGCCAAGGTCGAGGTCGAAAGAATCATGGAAGCTATGAAAGCCGAGGTGATCACATTATTAATCCATCCGTATGGAAGGGTAAAGCTAAAGAGCTTCTCTATCATCATATTCATATCAAGGAAACTTTTCCTGGACCTTCCAAATTACTTCAAGAAGAAAACTTACATGCAGTGGAAGAATCTGTTTTGCCTGGTTTATTCGACAAGAATACCATCAACGTTATCATAACCGAAGCAAAAGATACCTACGCACTAGAGTAGGAAGATTCTCTTGAATTTTTGCTACTAGCCTTTTCTATTGCATTTTTTTTTATTATAGTTTCAAATTTCTTGTGATTTCATTTGCAATTTTAGTTCAGTTGCAATTTACATTCCTATTGATATAGATGTAATCACGTCTTTCAATTCAATAAAAGTGAGCAAATGTTTTGTTAAGGACATATAGAAACAAAACCAAACCTATGATGAACATTATCCTCATTCGTGAGACTTGAGGCTTTGGGTTTGTATATTGCTCCTTATTGTGAAAATAATTTTTAAGAGCAAGGAAGTCTGATGATACGCGGACTAGCTCTGTCTTTATATTTTTCCAAATTAAATTTCGAAATGAATCTCCAAAAGGTTTTTCATAATGACCACATGCATTACTTACTTCGTATGCGATTACTAATAATGTTTGTTACATGCCAGGCATGAGCATTCGCATATTCATAATAGGTTCTTATGTGGCCCAAATCTTTCCGAGGAGATTGCTTGTGATATTGAAGAAGATAACGAGGAAGAGGAATGGATTCGTCATGAAGAATCAAAGCCACTCACATTAGAGAAAATGATCATTGTTAATTTGGGCAATAAAGAGAATCCCAAAAAAGTTAAGATTGGAGAAAGTCTTCCCTCAGCAGAAGCAGAATGAATAATAGATTTGCTCAGAGAATATCAAGATATATTCGCATGGTCTTATGCTAACATGCCAGGCCTTGATCCGAGCATAGTTGAACATGCTTTGCCAATCGATCCAAGTATTCCACCAAAGAAGCAAAAACTTAGGCGAACGAAGCCGGATTTGACAAAGAAAATAGAAAAAGAAGTTATGAAATTGCTCAAAGTAGGCTTCATCGAAGTGGTACCATATCCAGAATGGGTTGCCAATATAGTACCTGTAATGAAGAAAGATGGACGAGTACGGGTGTGCGTTGATTATCGCGATCTAAATAAAGTAAGCCCTAAGGATGATTTCCCGCTTCCATACATCGATGTATTAGTGGATAGCACTACTGGGTTCGAAACATTTTCATTCATGGATGGTTTCTCAGGATATAATCAAATCCTCATGAAGAAAGAGGATAAGGCGAAGACATCCTTTATAACACCATGAGGCACATTTTGTTACAAGGTTATGTCTTTCGGTTTGAAAAATGCTGGTGCCACATATCAAAGGGCAATGGTAACTTTGTTCCATGACATGATGCATAAAGAAATCGAAGTATATGTAGATGACATGATCGCAAAATCCAAACAAGGAGAAGATCATATTGAAGTGCTTCACAAGTTGTTCGAAAGACTCAGAAAATACAAGTTGCGACTAAACCCTAACAAGTGTGTATTTCGAGTAAAATCCGGTAAACTGCTAGGATTTGTGGTCAGTAGCAGGGGTATCGAAATAGATCCCTCCAAGATCAAGGCAATATACGACTTAAAGACTCCTTCTACGGTAAAAGAAGTGAGAAGCCTATTAGGGCAGTTAAACTACATTGCTTGTTTCATCTATCAGCTTTCTGAAACTGCTAAATTATTCTTCAAATTGTTGAAGAAAAATGCCAAAGTGAAGTGGGATGCAGAATGTCAACAAGCCTTTGACAAGATCAAAGAATATCTGGTATGCCTACCAGTGTTGGTATCACCAATCCTTGGGATTCCGCTGATCTTATATTTGACGATTCACTATGAGTCATTAGGTGCGGTACTTGTACAAAGAAGACCAAATGATGGTAAAGAACAAGCAATTTATTACTTGAGCAAGAAGTTCACAACATCAGAAATGAATTACTCGGCAGTTGAAAAGACGTGCGTTGCATTGATTTGAGTGTTACACAGATTAAGGTAATACACCCTCCATCATCAAATTTTGCTAGTGACTGAGAATGATCTGATGAAGCACCTTCTTGAGAAATCCTCCTTGTCGGGAATAGCAAAGTGGCAAGTCTTGTTATCTGAATTTGACATCAGAAGTTCATCCCAAAAGTCAGTCAAAGGATGAGCAATAGCAGAATTGTTAGCGAAAAATTCGTAGAATATCGCCAATCCTGAAGAATAACTTGTTGATCATATATTAACATTGGTCGACTATAAATGGATTATGTATTTCGATGGTGCAACCAACTTATCTGGATCAGGAACTGGGGCAGTACTAATCTCCCCAGAAGGACAACACTATCCGGTGTCTGCGAAACTGGTATTTCCATGCACCAATAACGTCGCTGAATACGAAGCATGCATTCTCGGCTTGCAATTAGCCCTCTCGATGAAAGTAAAGAGGTTGCAAGTATATGGAGATTCTATGCTCATCATATTGCAAACAACTGGTGAATGGCAAACTCGAGATGCCAAACTAATTTCTTATCACAGATACTTAGAAGAGATGATAGAAAACTTTGAAGAAGTAACATTCGATTATCTCCCAAGAGCTCAAAATCATTTTGCAGATGCTCTTGCAACTTTGTCATCCTTACTACAAGCTGAAGATGGTATGGATATAAAACCATTGAGAATTAATATTCTTGAACAACCAGCTCATTGCATGATGGTCCAGGCAGAGTTTGACAACGAACCATGGTTTCATGACATCAAAAGGTATCTTCAATCGGGAGAATTTCCCGAAGGAAGCCAACCAGGTGACAGGAAATTTATAAGGAAGATAGCCAACAAGTTCTTCCTCAGTGGTCAAACCCTCTACAAGAAATCATTTGATTCAACTCTACTAAGATGTGTGGATGCTACAGAAGCTGAACAGATCATGAAAGAAATTCATCAGGGTGAATGTGGACCGCACATGAATGGACATCTTCTAGCCCGAAAGATGTTGAGATTGGGATATTATTGGATGACAATGGAAACAGATTGCATCCAACATGTGAGATGTTGCCATCAATGCCAAGTTTATGGAGACAAAATTAATGCACCGCCAAATGAGCTGCATCAAATGTCCGAGCCATGGCCATTTTCAATGTGGGGCATTGATATGATTGGTCCAATCAACCCTAAGGCCTCAAATGGGCACCGGTTTATCCTGGTTGCTATTGACTATTTCACTAAAATGGATTGAAGCAAACTCTTACACGAATGTTACTGTCAAGAATATTGCAAGATTCATTAAGCGGGACATCATTGCTAGATATGGAGTTCCAGAAGCAATAATTACAGACAACGGCTCAAATCTAAACAACAAGATTGTGGATGATTTACTCGAACACTTCTACATCCGACATCTGAACTCATCCCCATATTGACCACAAATGAATGGAGCAGTTGAAGCGGCAAACAAGAATATCAAGAAGATATTGACCAAGACAGCGGAAAATTATCGTGATTGGCACGAAAGATTGCCGTATGCTCTGATGGCATACCGAACTTCAATTCGAACTTCAACCGGAGCAACCCCGTTTTCCTTGGTTTATGGAATGGAAGCAGTGCTACCTGTTGAAGTAGAAATTCCTTCATTAAGGATACTATCCCAATTGAAGCTTTCAGAAGCTGAGTGGATTCAACAAAGATATGAACAACTCAACATGATCGATGAAAAGAGATTAAGAGCTATATGCCATAGGCAAGCCTATCATAGAAGAGTGGCCAAATCCTTTAATCGAAGAGTGAAACCAAGGCATTTCAAAATAGAGGATTTAGTAGTGAAGAAAGTCATCTTCAATAATTTAGATTCTCGTGGCAAATTCACTCCGAATTATGAAGGTCCATACATTGTTAAGAAAGTCCTTCCTGGAGGAGCATTGATTCTTGTAGATATGGCTGGAATAGAATTAGCCTATCCTGTAAATATAGATGCTGTCAAGATTTTCTACCCATGAAATGAAGACGAACATTCAAGAAGAGATTTGGGTCACTTTAGACCATGTGCATGTCGTGCATATCATGAACATGTTTATCTATTTTGCAGAAGAAAGCAAAAGGAGTCCGAACCAGTCGATGGTTTCAGAATCCCCAATGAAGTTGTCCATTAATAGAGGGAAGTGTCACTTACAATTCAATTTTCCATTGATATTCCCTAACGTGCTTTTCTTTTTATCATCCCTAGGGAGACAAAGAAAGGAGAGCAACAAAAAAAAAAAAGAATCCCCAGTGGAATCAAAGCAAAAGCATGCAAACAAGAGGCATCTTGGTAAGTTGATCAAACAGATATCCCTAAATCGTGAGTGCATGTGTTGAAGAAGTTGCCTTTTTAAGAGAAAATCGAACTTCTTTTTCCCTAAGCGGAATGACACTAAGACTGAGCAAAACAAAATAGATTGTTTTGAAAAGAAAATACCTCAGAAATGTTTCAAATCAAAAGTTTTGAAATACGCTTTCTTTGAAAATGCATTATGTATCAAAATTCCCTAAAAAGGGGATAATTTGACAAAGGGCTTTGAAAAATTTCAAAGAAAAGGTTTGGATCAAATCGAATGGAAAGACCTTCAAATGATGAAAGGTAAGCCGTATCCAAACACGTCCCCTATACACTCAAAGTCAAAGTGAAGAAGTGAGTGAGAAAAAACTCTTTCGAAGGAAATAGGGGATGTTTGCAATGATTACATAGATTGAAATGATGAAAGGCAGTCATTTCACTAGCCCAAACACATGCTTATCCCTTGCAAACCAAATTTGAGCCGAAACAGTGGAGAAGTTTTTCCAAAACAACCCTGTTAAGGACTACCACATATTGGGGCAAATCAGGAGGTTTGTGGTTGACAACTATGGAAAAATAGGATTAAGAAAGATTCTATTGCATACTCTTGCATCAATCTTTCTGTGATAACTTCAGATGAAGTCATATGAAAGCTCAAGACATCCAAAGAGAAAGAAGAGCACTTCATTTCTTATACCCAAACATATTACCTTTGACAAAGCCCAATTGAGCCTGAATATTCATTTCAGAATCCTAAATTGGTAATCATCTCTTCACACTGGAGCATGAGCATATGATCTACTTTGAATAGATAAGAAACAAAAGGGCATGACACAGAGTCCTTAGAATTCAAGAAGGTCAAAAGCTAAAAGATTAGAGGATGCAAAAGAATCAGGGACATGAAAAAGCAATGTGCCTGGTAAAAGTAAGGTCAAATACCCAAGAAAAATGAAAAAGAAAAAGAGAGTTCAAAAGAAAGCTCAAAATGAGAAAAAAAAGTCATGATAAAGCAGAGCCAAGATCATGAGAGATCATAGACCACAACAAGTGAGAATGAGCAAAAGAAAAGAGATCGTAATGAGCGTTTAGGGGACTCTGATGTTTATAAAAGAAAGATCCCTAATAGGCAAAAGAAAAAGTGTGGTGATGCCAAGTAGATCACCAATTTCATAAAACCCTGAATTCAAACAAATAAGCCTTTTGAGCCTACCCAATACCAATAATTCAACCTCTCCCAAAAGACTTTTCAGATTGGGATGTTGAGAGTAGAAACATTACTTTATGACAAGAAGTCGTTGCTCAAAGAAGTGTATGTAATAATATCTTGTCTTGTCCTCGAGGTTCTTAACTTGTAAATCCGAAGTCAGATATGATGAAATCCTTTTTCTCGGCCTCAAAATGCCTATCCTTTGAATAGCCATTGACCAAGCCAACATTACAGTCCTCTGAAAGACCTTATCGGATCAATTGGATTGTATACATTGCGAACATCTCCGAACACCCGAGGATTGGTTAAGAGAGATAAAATTGAGGGATATCTGACAAATTCCCATTTCAATCAGATAAAGAAAAGACCAAGTTCATAGATTGAGACAAATCCTTTCTAATGAAGGTCTTCCAAACGATTATTTCAAGCATTTCTTGAAAGATTGTAAGCACTTTGTTCAAATAATTCCTTAAAAAGGAAATTTGATTGTCTGAAATGCATGTTTCCAGACCAGGTTTCAAAAGTTTTTGGTCAACCTAAAATCAAGTTTTCAAACAGTTTGTGGTAAACTAAAAAAAAACCACGCTTCAAACAGTTTTGATTAATTTCAAAACCACTTTTCAAAATAGTTTTTGGTCAACTAAAAATCATACAAAGGTTAGTGAAACCTCAAAATCATATAACTCATGGTTAAGGCATTCATTGTTTGAAGCCTTCCCAAAGTCCTATAGGCGAGGAGCCCCTAAGCAAATTCAAGTCCTACAGGCGAGGAGCCCCTAGGCAAATTCAAAATCCTACAAACGAGGAGCCCCTAGGCAAATTCAAAGTCCTACAGGCGATGAGCTCCTAGGTAAATTCAAAGTCCTACTGATGAGGAACCACTAGACAATTCCCAAGTCCTATAGGCGAGGAGCCCTTAGGCAATTTTCAAAGTCCTACTGACGAGGAGTCACTAGGCAAATTTTAAAGTCCTACTGATGAGGAACGACTAGGCAAATTTCCAAATCCTCAAGCGAGGAGCCTCAGATGTTCATGGTTCGTGGGTTCCTCCTTAAACCACGAAATCATCATAATCATCACCGCCATCAATTCATACTCTTGGATAAGCAACAAAGAGACGCTCACAAACATGTAAGTTTCTCTCCCTTAATCATTAAGAACCTCTCAAAATGTGTTCTGAAAAGAAAAACCTTTGGATTAGATTACGAATTTCAAAAGCAGGATCCCTAATCAGTTGTTGTGAAATTTTCATTAAGTCAACAAAAAATTCAGGCGTCACTTTGTCTTTGAGATCAACCTCTAACGAGCTCAATTTCAAAGAGGTGCAGCTATTGACACTTGATTTTTAGCTCATTTCTTTCAAATTTTTAAAAATCTTAAAATTAGGATTAGGAACCTTGACCAAGCCTAGAAACCTATTTCTAGACCAAAAATAAATTTTTAAACATTTTCCTGCATTTTTCTTTAATTTCTTTTGGTCAAAATAAGTGAGAAAATCAAGAAAAATAGCAAATGGAATCAGAAAATTCCATAAAAATAGCCATTAGTCTTATTTTAAATCCAATTTCATTAATGCATCATCAATTTTGAAAAATCTCAATCGGGTATATTTTTTCCCAAAATTGGGCAAAATCAAACCCGAATTGAATAAAAAATGCAATTAAATCTTTTCTAGTCATTTTTAAGTCATAGTGTCTTCACAACAAATGATTTTGGGAACTTGAATTACATGATGGTTGGTCCAATTGCACAATTTGTTACATAAATCAGAAAACCCCAAAATTCAATTGAAAATTAGGAATTTTAAGCCCAAATTGAGAATCGTGTCCAATTCGAAATTATCGAACCATGAGACCATCATTTTTAGGGTTAATCTGATGTGGGTAATTCAATTTTGGCACTAATTTTGCCTAATTAGGTCATTAAGGCATTGAATTGAATAAAACCTCACCAACCCGAGTATAAAAATTTGAAAATCTTGGATATGATTATAACAAAAATTGGGGAAAATCATATATTTGGGTTCAAAATGTGATAAGGAATTCAATTTTGGGGTTTAATTTTGAAAATTGGGTCAAAATCGAGCTTAATTTGCGAATTTAGACCAACCCGGGTCTGCCGGGTCGATCGGGTCAACCCGACCCGACCCGAGTCGGTCTTCTTCCTCATCCGACTCACTCAGAAGGTTCTAAACCCAGAAAAAAAATGATTCAAACCCATGACTTTATCGACTTACCTGGAACGATTACAAAATATTTTTACCAAACACCATTTGCATTTCCCTAATGGTCTTTCACCCAAAGGTATTTGCATTCCCCCAAGTAGCATTTTCAAAGTTGAACCAAACAGGCGCGAAGTCATCATACCTGATAGTTGGGGTGGAATGGACGAAGAGAATAATGAAGGTATAGTGTCCATGATCACGCCATTTGTGATCAGGCTGGATGAAGTCGACAAGTATGGAGAAGAAAAATGTCATGTGGAGCCAATCACTATTCAACTTCCTATTGATCAGTTTAAGATCTAAGAAAGTGAACCGCAACTGGTGGTAATTACTCTACCCCCGAAAGTTGAGTTCGACACCAAACGCGTGCCATGGGACTATTCTTCAAAAGAAGTTGATGCAATTACCCGATCAGTTAGATGTTATGCCCTTAAGGAGGGAGAAGTAAAAAAGAAAGGGGTGACAGAAGAGGATGTTAAGCAACTTTTATCCGTCATGAAGACAAGCAAATTCGAGGTGATAGAATAGTTAAGGAAGATGCCGGCACGGATTTCTCTACTTGATCTATTCAAGACATCCGAAAGGCATAAGATGGTTCTCGTGAAACTTCTAAATGAAGTACATGTGCCAGAAACCATCAATGAGGTACAATTGGAGGACTTTGTTGGCTCATTCTTTTAAAGGATCAATTTGCCTTCTCGGATGAAGATTTTCCCATGGACAGTCGACCACATAATAAGGCGTTATACATTGTGGTTAAGTGCAAAGGCCAGGACCTATCTCGGGTGCTAATTGATAATGGCTCTACTCTCAACCTATGCCCATTAAGCACGCTACACCGATTGGGGATTAATGAGGAGTCCATTAAACCAACAAAGGTAATTGTGAGATCGTTCGATGGCATGAAGAAGGACGTTATCGGGGACATCGAGTTAGAAGTGTCCATTGATCCCATTTCGTTTCTGATTAACTTCCAAATTGTTGATATTCCAAGGATCTTCAATCTATTGCTAGGAAGGCCATTGATTCACACGGCGGGTGCTATTCCATCAAGACTACGTCAGAAGGTTAGGTTTGTTATTGATGGGAAGATGATCACTGTGCACGGGGAGACAGACTACACAACCACAAGGAGAGTGCGATACTGTACATAGAGCTCGAAGAAAAAGAAGAACCAAGCTATCATTCATTCGAAATGATCTCAATGGTGCACGTACCTACGGGTAGCGTTATGAAGAATCCAAAACTGTCGTCACCGTCAATCATGTCTGGAAAGGTATTTTGTCAATATGGGTTCGTTCCTGAAGATGGACTTGGGACAAATGCCCAAGGGATCAAAGAACCAATCACTCCACTTGTGTCCAAAAAGAGGCATGGAATTGGCTACATAGGAGAAATCTCTAATGACCATCATGGAGGTCAAGGTCAAGGTCAAGGCTACGGCCACGGAAACCGTGAAGCCATGGGGGCCGAGGTGGTCGTGCTACTAATCCAACAACATGGAAAGGTAAGGTTAAAGAGCTTGCCTATCATCAAATTCATATCAAGAAGAGCTTTCCTGGGCTTTCCAAATCACTCTAAGAAGAGAATATTCATGCAGAGGAAGAATTTATTTTACCAGGTATTTTTTAGGAGAATGCTATTAATGTCATCATATCCGAAGTGGAAGATACCTATGCATTAGAGTAGGAAGATCCTCCTAATTCTTTCCTCGCAGTTTTGTCTTTTCCATTGCATTGTTGCTTTCATGGTTTCTAGCTTCATTTCGATTTCTTTTGCAATTTCAATTTGGTTAAAATTTCATTTCATGTTGATGTAGTTTCTCAAAATCAATAAAGTGTTCAATGTTTTGTTAAGGACGTATGGAAACAAAAACCAAACCTATGATGAATATCATTCTCACTAGTGAGGCTTAAGGCTTTGAGTTTCTATATCACTCCTAGTTGCGAAAATGATTTTTGTGAAGAGCAAAGATGTCCAAGGATATGAGGACTAGCTCTCTCTTCCCGTTATTTCAAAACAAGTTTCAAAAGTGGTTTCTTAAAAAGGGTTTTTCATGAAACCTCATGCATTGTTATATTTTATATGAGATTACTAACCATGTTTGTTGCATGTCAGACATGAGCAATCATATATTCATAATAGATTCTTATGTGACCCAAATCCTTCATAGGAAATAACTTGTGATATTGAGGAAGTTGATGAAGATGAAGAGCGGGTCAGAAAGGAATGGATTCGTCAAGAAGAATCAAAACCTCTAACACAAGAGAAAACAGTTACCATCAATTTAGGTGTGATGAAATCCCAAAGAAGTTAAGATTGAAGAAAGCCTTTCTTCCAAAGAAGCAAAGAGGATTACCAAATTACTCAAGGAATATCAGGATATCTTTGCATGGTCTTACATTGATATGCCTGACCTTGATCTGAAGATTGTTGAACATGCTCTACCAATTGATTTGAGCATCCCTCCAAAGAAATAAAAACTTCGGCGAACTAAACCGGAATTGGCAAAGAATATATAAGAAGAAGTTATGAAGTTGTTCAAAGTCGGATTCATTGAAGTAGTTCCCTATCCAGAATGGGTTGCCAATATAGTTCCCGTATTGAAGAAGGTTGGACGAGTGCAAGTCTGCGTTGATTATCGCGACCTAAACAAAGCAAGTCCTAAGGATGATTTCCCTCTACCACATATTGATGTTCTAGTGGATAGCACCGCCGGATTTGAAACATTCTCATTCATTGATAGATTTTTTTTGATATAATCAAATCCTCATGAAGAAAGAGGATAAGGTGAAAACATCTTTTATTACACCATGGGGGACATTTTGTTATAAAGTGATGCATTTCGGTTTGAAGAATGTTGGTGCAACATATTAAAGGGCGATGGTCACTTTATTTCATGATATGATGCATAGGGAAATCGAAGTATATGTGGATGACACGATTGCCAAATCCAAACAAGGAGAAGATTATGTGGTAGTACTTAAAAAGCTGTTTGAAAGACTCAGAAAATACAAGTTGAGGTTATATCCCATCAAGTACATATTTTGAGCAAAATCCGGCGAGGTATTAAGATTCGTAGTTGGTGACAGGGGCATTGAGATAGATCCCTAAAAAATCAAAGCAATATATAATCTCAAAACTCCCTCAACAGTAAAAGAAGTAAGAAGCTTATTAGGGAGATTGAACTATTTTGCCTGATTTATCCACCATCTTTCTGAAACTGCAAAGCCCTTTTTCAAGTTGCTAAAAAAGAATGCCAAAGTGAAATGGGATACAAAATGTTAATAAGCTTATGATAAGATCAAAGAATATTTGGTATGTCTACCAGTGCTCGTGCTACCAATCCTTGGTATCCCGTTGATCTTATATTTAACAATTCATTGTGAGTCGTTAAGAGCCGTGCTTGTTCAAAAGAGACCTCGTGATGGTAAGAAGTAAGCCATCTATTACTTGAGCAAGAAATTCACCACTTCTGAGATGAGTTACCCGGCGGTTGACAAAACATGTGTTGCATTAATTTAGGTGTTGTACAAGTTAAGTTAAGGCAATTCAACTCTCATCACCAAATCTTGTTGGTAACCGAGAATGACCCGATCAAGTTCCCGTTAGAGAAATCCTCCTTGGTCGGAAAGTTGGCTAAATGGCAAGTCCTATTGTTAGAATTTGACATCAGAAGCTCTTCACAAAAATCCATTAAAGGACAAGCCATTACGGCTATGTTGGCAGAAAATGCTTAAGGATCTACCAATTATAAAAAAAGATGAGTTCGATGACCGCGTCTTGGCGGTAGTTGATGATAAGTGGACCATCTACTTTGATGGCGCAACCAATTTATTCGGATCAGGAACTGAGATAGTGTTATTCTCCCCAGAAGGACAGCACTATCCAGTATTAGTAAAGTTAGTATTTCCATGCACTAACAATATTGCTGAATATGAATCATGCATACTTGGCTTGCAACTAGCTCTCGATGATGAAGGTAAGGAAGTTACAAGTGTACGGAGATTCAATGCTTATTATTCTACAAACAACATGTGAATGGCAAACCCGAGATTCCAAGTTAATACTCTATCATCAATACTTGGAAGAGATGATGGAAGAATTTGAAGAGATGACATTTGGTTATCTACCAAGAGCTTAGAATCACTTTGCGGATGCCCTGGCTACTTTATCATCTTTGCTATAAGCAAAAGATGGTTTGGATATTAAACCATTGAGAATCAATATTTTAGAGCAACCAGCATATTGCTTGGTAGTTCAAGCAGAATTTGATGATGAACCGTGGTTCCATGATATTAAGAATTATCTCCAAATAGGTGAATTTCCTGAGGGGGGCCAACCGGCTGATAGAAAGTTAATAAAGAAGATAGCCACAAAGTTCTTTCTTAGTGGTTCAACTCTCTACAAGAGGTCATTTGATTGTCTTGCTAAGGTGCGTAGATGCCAAAGAAGCTGATCAAATCATGAAAGAAATCCATAAAGGTGAATGCGGTCCGCATATGAATAGCCATCTTCTAACTCGCAAAATCATGAGGTTAGGATATTATTGGATGACAATGGAAACATATTGCATTCAACATGTGAGATGCTATCATCAATGCCAAGTATATGGAGACCGAATCAACGCCCCTCCAAATGAGCTACATCAGATGTCTGAGCCATGGCCATTCTCGATGAGGGGTATCAATATGATTGGTCAGATAAATCTCAAGGCTTCAAATGGACATCGTTTCATCTTGGTTGCAATTGATTACTTCACCAAGTGGATTGAAACAAATTCTTATACTAATGTTACTGCCAAGAATGTAGCAAAGTTCATTAGGTGTGACATCATTGCTAGATATGGGATTCTAGAAGCGATTATCACTGACAATGGATCAAACCTAAACAACAAGGTAGTGGATGACTTGCTCGAGCATTTTCACATCCGCTATTTGAACTCATCTCCTTATCGCCCATAATCGCCCATAAATGAATGGAGCAGTGGAAGCAGTAAATAAAAACATAAAAAAGATACTATCCAAGATAGCTGAGAACTATCGTGATTGGCATGAAAGGTTGCCATATGCTTTAATGGCATACCTGTCACGCCCCAAACCCTACGAGCACGCGATCATCCCTCCGTGATCGATTCAGGTGCGACGTCCCAGGACGCGTCGCCGACCCAAAACCCAAAACAGAGAACAATGCACAGCGAAAGTAACACAACACCCGAACAATTTAAAACAACATGACCAAGGGAACAGTAGATATAATAAACACAACTGGCATTAATAACAGGGATTTACAATATCCATTGTCAGGCAATATACACCAACCAAAATGGATCAACAGCCACTAACATCAAAAAGGGGTATGTGGCTCGGGCGGTCAGGATACTAAACCTAGGAAGGGCACCTATTCAAAAAGTGTCGGCCCTACCCTACTATGGTCGAGGATAAATCCTAGGGCAACCAGTCCGAGTCGGATCCTGAGGACTCAGTCGAGTCATCAGACGACTCAGGCTCAGAATCCATCAAATCCGGCTCAGACTCGGCGTCCACTGACTCTCTCCCGGAATCATCCTCCGACTCTAGCTCCTGCTCCATGGGCTCTGGCTCCGGCTCGATATCGGACTCCCAGTCCATCGGTGCCTCTCCCTCGGACTCGGCATCCATCTCCACAATGACGGGCTGGTCGCCAGAATCCTCCTCAGGCGTGGCAGCGGGGATCACGACCTCTCCATTGGCGGCCTGCGGATCCGGTTGGCCTAATATGTCGAACGGGATGTCGAAGGTCCTAAGAGGTCCATGGGTGCCGAACTCGTCCCGAAAGCACTACGCAAGATAGGGATGGACCCGGAAATGCGGCCCGCCCTCATCGACCCATACTATATTATAGTACCTAACATACGACTCCCCGTTCCCTACGGGGTGTACCGTCACCGATCGCTCTATGCGATACGGGATCCCAAAACGGAGTGGCGCATCCACCATCTCAAGGTCGGGGGTCTGAAAAGTGGGGTTTAAACAACAATGAGAATAAATCTCAGCAAGTAGGCCCCCTAAACCGAAACTAGGCTAACATGCACCTCCCGGACAAACATCAACTAAACACACAGTTGATCAATCACACGACTTAGGCCCTCAGGCCCAAATCAAGAATATAGTGACCCTTCAAGTTAGGCACATAATAATAATAATACTATGCCCAGCAATGCACATACACATGTCAATTGGCCACTGTCACATGCCACACACATATTTACGCTCGTTTATGCACTCTTCGCACACTTGCCAATGTCATGCTTATGCTTGCACAATTCAATGCACACTTGCACACGTGCCAACTTTCCATTTTCCACCGACCCGCGTTAAACACATCAGGTCCAACCCGCGTAACACGCATCAGGTCTATCACTTTTCGATCGATCTCCGGCCCGCGTTAAACGCATCAGGCTCATGACACAACCCGCGTGTAGGATGCCTCAGGTTGGCCATCTTCCGGTAATCCGGGCATCGTCCCGCGTTAAACGCCTCAGGACAGGTTCATTACCCCGCGTAAACGACGTCTCAGGGTTTATGTGATCACACGAGCGCAATCCACCAATTATTATCTGAATCCCGCGTAATACGCATCAGGGCGATTTAGGTGATCACATGCTCATGCCAATCGTGCACATTCACATTATGCACATGTTATGCCAATGCTTGATATGCACAAATTACGGCCATAACAATCACACTCGGGCACTCAATTTAAATTAGCCACAAGCTCAATCTATGCCATGACATGCTTAATTCACCTCTTAGCACGCCCAATGAATCAATGAATTCAAAACAGCCATCACACATACTTGGCACCCGAATTCATGCGATTAATCAATATAATTGAGCACACTCAAGACCCGCCATGCCCCTCAATTCTCGGTCACACTAGCACTCAACATGGCATTGCATAATCAAGCACAATTCAATCCCTAATTCAGCCACCACATGGCACAACCAATCACACATGGTAATTCACGAACAAATCACATATTAGTCATACAAGGCCCAATTAAACCATCAATTTGTAGCCACTAATCAGTCCACCCTAGGCCACTAAACCACTTCCAAATCATCACATTAGGCTATTAAAATCACCACAAATCAGCCACTACTCAGCCCACAAATTGCACTCACAATAATCCACATATTAGCCCAAACTAAGTCCACATTGAACAGCCATCAATCAGCCCATTCTAGGCCACCAAGTCACATTTAAATCATCACATTAAACCACCAAAATAGCCACAATATCAGCCCTAATCAACCCACACTAATTAACCCCTAAAATACCTTAATAACCCCTAAAACTTGTCTAAAGTGCACATAAGCCTAATTAAGGATTAGGGTTTTCACTCACTAGGTTTAAGGCTTTAAAAGGTGGGCTGATCGCGAGAGAAAACGGGCCAGACGATGGCTGGCTCGAGTCGGTTCAGCGGCGGCGCTCCGGCGATCCTCATAGCGGCGCTCGGCGGTGAACGGCGGCGATGGTGCTCCGGCTGAGCTGGGCGGCGAAGGGGGAAGATGGTGCTGGTGGTGGGACGGAATGAGAGGGAGAGAGAGACAGTCGGATGGTGAGGGTGAGCTGGTCGGCGGACGGGAGGGGCGAGCGGCCTTGGCGAGCGGCGGCGGTGTTCCGGCGAGCGGCGGCTTAGGGGCTGCACTGGCGGGGCTGCACACGGCCAAGGGGAAGAGAATGGGAGAGAGGGAGTTGGCGTGAGGGAGAAGGGAGAGGCCAGTTGGTGATGGTGAGAGTGAGAGTGAGAGAGAGAGAGAGATTGCAAGATTTTATCCAAATCGGTTGGTGGGGGTTGGTGGCCTACCCCACTCAAAATGTCTATCCTACCCACCTCACTCACAAGATGATCCAAGGGCCACAATTCAAAGACCAATCACATCCAATCAAGATCAATGGCCAAGATGGGTTCTAGACCAAAATATCCAAGGGCACTTTGGGGATTGAGCAAGAGTGATTGGGGCACCAATGTCCAATAAATTTTGGCACTAATAGGGCTGAATAAACCAATTAAAAACCTCTAAAATTCGGAATTAACACTTAGGGCTTAGGGGCAAATCGGTAATTTTTCGATTCCGGGCCGAAATTCCATTTTTCGACTATACCGATCCCAAATATAATTGGCCACACTAATACGACGTTGTCTTTGCAAAATAGTCGCGTACATCCATGAAATTCGACACTCAAGTCCGGATTCAATTCCACGATCAATTTCGCTCAAATGTGATTTTAGCGTCTCTTACTAACGGGCGGCTGTTTAGGGGTTACGCGTATCGACTTAGGATTACTCGAGTCGTGATGGCCTCGACTTCCAAGAGGACGCGAGGATTATCGCTAGTTCTGGGGGTCGTGATCGTTCGGAATAAG
Source organism: Syzygium oleosum (assembly GCF_021117445.2). NCBI lineage: Eukaryota > Viridiplantae > Streptophyta > Magnoliopsida > Myrtales > Myrtaceae > Syzygium > Syzygium oleosum. Next base: position 1,450,801 of record NW_026607529.1, read on the forward strand.
TTCGGGATTGTTTGCCACACGCACTCACGGTCGTGCGGAATCACCCGCGTTCCGATCGCACGTCGTTGGCCAAACCAAGTCCGTCACCCTCCTTGGATCGGCCCACATTGGCCCAAAATATTTCCTCGTCGTTTCTCGGAATCGGACTCGATTCGCGGTCGAGTTCTTAGGTCCACGTACCGCTTTCCTAGTTAGCCTTTCCCTATTGGTCAGTATCCCGAGAAGGATCCGTTCCGGGCGAGACTCACTAAAATGAAATGAGAGATACACATCCATTTCATTGATCACGAAAGTGGGTCGAATTCAGGATGCTACAACTCTTCCCCCCTTACAAAAATTTCGTCCTCGAAATTTACGACCTAAACCCGACTACTCAAACAAATGGGGGTGCTGGCGTCGCATTGCTTCTTCACTTTCCCAGGTGGCACCTTCTGTTCCATGATACTCCCATACTACTTTGACCATTGGGATCGGCTTGTTTCGCAGCACTCGGTCCTTTCTATCTTCAATCCTCATTGGCCTCTCCACATACGACACCCTGTCGTCCACGTCTATTTCTTCATATCTCAGCACGTGGGTCGGACCTGATTCATACTTTCTCAATATCGACACGTAGAACACGTTATGCACTTGAGACAAATTAGGCGGCAAGGCGAGTCTATAGGCCAGGTCTCCAATCTTTTCTAAAACCTCGAATGGACCTACATACCTCGGGCTTAGCTTTCCTTTCTTGCCAAATCGGGACAATCCTTTCATTGGCGACACCTTGAGAAATACATGATCACCAACTTAAAACTCCAAGGGTCTCCATCTCCGATCTACATAACTTTTCTGACGGCTCTGAGCTGTCTTTAACCTATCCCGAATTATCTCAACTGCCTCAACTGTTTGTTGTACCAACTCTGGACCCGTTATACTTCTTTCCCTAATTTCATCCCAGCACACTAGTCATGGCCACGGTTCAGGAACCGCCGGTTCCAGTTCGGAACCGGTGGTTCCGGTTCATGGCCATGTATGAACCAGCGGTTTCGGGCCGGTTCCGGTTCGAGGGGGAAGGAGGAGAAAAGGGGAGGAGGTGCAGGGTAACGAGGGGGGAGGAGGAGGGGGCATCGCCGGCTGCGGCCATGGACGGGGGCGACGGCGGCGGGGGTCAGATATGGGAAGACGGGGGGTGGACGGAGGAGAAAAAGGGAGGACCGGAGGAGGCGCAGGTGCAAGGGGTCAGATCTGGGGGTGGGAACGCTCCCCGGCCTGGAAAGAGAGGCGCTGGTGGTTCATGGCCTGGGTGTAGAGCTGGGAGAGGGAGTTGGCGGCACTGCCGAAGGAGGAGTAGAGGCTCCGGTCTACCTCGTCGAGGCGGGACGCGATGGACTTCCGCTTCTTCGCCATGGGCGGATCACCGGAGGGGGGAAAAGGGAGGAAGGTAGGGTTTTCCTCTCCGATCGAATTCGAACCGCGAAGAAAGAGAGAGAGAGAGAGAGAGAGAGAGAGAGAGAGAGAGAGAGAGAGGAGACGAGAGAGAAGATGGCGGAGGGGGAAGCTTGTAGGGAAAAAGGAAAAAAGTTTGGGGGATGCTACTGCTATAGACTGTAACAGCAATTAGTCTTTTTTTTTTTGGAACCGGCGGTTCCGGGCCGGTTCCAAAATTATTAGAACCGGAACCGGGCCCGTCGGCCACAGGCCGGTTCCGGTTCCGAACCGCGGGCCCGATCAACGGGCCGGTTCCGGGCCAAAACCGGCCCGTGGCCATGTCTGCAGCACACTGGTGTTCTGCACGCTCTACCATACAATGCCTCAAACGGTGCCATCTGAATACTCTGCTGGTAGCTGTTGTTGTAGGCAAACTCGACCAAGTACAACTGTTCTTTCCATCTACCTTGGAAGTCCAATACACATGCACGCAACATGTCCTTCAAGGTCTGGATCGTCCTTTCTGACTGGCCATCCATTTGCGGATGATATGCCGTACTAAACTGAAGCTTCGTCCCTAAGGCCACTTGCAGATTTTTCCAAAAATTGGCCGTAAATCTGGGATCACGGTCCGAAGTGATCATCACCGGTACTCCATGCAATCGGACAATCTGTCGCACATATAAATCTGCGTACCTTTCTAGCTCAAAATCCTTTCGTACTGTCAGGAAGTGCGCTGACTTAGTCAGTTTGTCCACTATCACCCAAATAGAATCGTGTCCTCTCTGGCTTCTCGGCAATTCCATCACGAAATCCATCGGAATATGCTCCCATTTCCACTCTGGGATTTCCAGAGGTCTCAAAAGTCCTCCAGGTTTACAATGCTGCGCCTTTACTTGCTGACAGGTCAGGCATTTTGCCACATGCTTGGCCACATCTGTTTTCATACCATTCCACCAATAGTGTTGTCGAAGGTTCTGGTACATCTTCGTGCTGCCCGGGTGAATGCTATAATTGCTCCTATGAGCCTCCGATAAAATCTCTTCCTTAAGCTCTATATCGTCGGGCACGCACAAACGTCCGCGGAACTTCAAGATCCCGTCCTCAGATACTTGGAAGTCCGACTTTCTCTTGGCGGCGTCCATTTCCACAATCTTTTGAATTTCTTGGTCCGTAGACTGTAAAGCCCTAACCTTGATTTGAATTTTTGGTTCAATTCTCAACGCGGCGAGTAGATTCGACACATGGCTTACCTCAAATTTAAACTCTGAATCTCTCAAGTTTTCCAATAAGGTCCACTCTTTGACCATCATGTGCACCATACTTGATTTCCGACTTAGCGCATCCGCTACCCGATTAGCCTTCCCAGGGTGATACAAAATGTCGCAGTCGTAGTCTTTGAGGAGTTCCATCCAACGACGCTGCCTCATATTCAACTCCTTCTGCGAAAACAGATACTTGAGGCTCTGATGATCCGTATAAATCTGAAACTTTTCGCCGCATAAATAGTGCCTCCAAATCTTGAGGGCGAAGATGATCGCAGCCAATTTCAAATCATGCGTCGGGTAATTTGCCTCGTGTGGTCTTAACTGACGCGACGTATACGCTACTACCTTTCGTGTTGCATCAATACACATCCAAGTTCTCTCAACGACGCATCACTGAAGACCTCAAATCCACTCGGTCCTGACGGGATGGTCAACACGGGCGCCATTGTCAACCTATGCTTTAGCTCCTGAAAGCTCCTTTCACACTTATCGTTCCATTCAAACTTCGTTTCCTTATTGAGCAATCGTGTAATTGGCGTAGCTATTGATGAGAATCCCTCTACAAAACGCCGGTAATATCCTGCCATGCCTAAGAAACTCCGGATCTCTGTTACTGACGTTGGCCTTGGCCACTTAGTCACTGCCTCAATCTTAGTCGGGTCTATGGAGATTCCATCTCCGGAAATTATGTGCCTAAGAAACGCTACGCGGTTGAGCCAAAACTCGCACTTACTGAACTTGGCGTAAAGTGCGTATTCTCTTAAGGTTCGTAGTACTTCTGCCAGATGTTCCTCATGCTCTTCTGGGCTCTTCGAGTATACCAAAATATCATTGGTAAAAACTATCACGAATCGATCCAAAAACTCCTTAAATACTCGATTCATCAAATCCATGAAGGCAGCTGGGGCATTGGTTAATCCGAAAGGCATCACTATGAACTCATGATACCCATATCTCGTCCTAAAGGCCGTCTTAGGAATATCCTCCTTCCGAATTCTCAATTGATGATACCCCGTCCGTAGATCGATCTTAGAAAACACTGAGGCTCATTGCAATTGATCGAACAAGTCGTCAATCCTCGGCAGTGGGTACTTATTCTTGACGGTCACCTGATTCAACTGCCGGTAGTCGATACACAATCTCAACGTTCCATCTTTCTTCCTTACAAACAGCACCGGCGCTCCCCATGGAGACGCACTTGGGCGGATAAATCCCTTGTCCAACAATTCCTGCATCTGGACCTTTAATTCCTTTAGTTCCGACAGGGACATCTGGTACGGTGCTTTTGAGATTAGCTCAGTTCCTGGGGCTAACTCGATTACAAATTCCACTTCTCTTTCTGGTGGCAAACCCGGCAATTCCTGAGAAAAGACTTCGGGAAAATTGCACACCACTGGTATCTCTTCCAACTTTGGTTCCGCAACTGTCGGATCGACCACATTCACCAAATATCCTTCACAACCCTCATCCAATAACTTGGTCACCTCAAGCGAAGAAATCCAAGGGAACGAGGTTCCTCCTCAGTTTCCCTGAAACTCAAATTTAGGATGTCCAATCGGATTGAATTGGATCACTCTGCTACTACAGTCCATTACCGCCTTTTGTTTAACTAACCAATCCATTCCAATAATCACATCAAAGTCGAATATGGCCAAAACTGCCAAATCTATCCTTTCTTCTCTACCCCCAATCACTATCTTACAATTAGAACATCCAAGCGAGACTAATACCTTATCATTCAGAGGGGTCGACACACACAACATAACCTCAAGCAGAATCGGCTCAATTCCAATCAATCTAACAAACTACTCTAAAATAAACGAGTGGGTAGCCTCCGGATCAAACAAGGCATACGCAGCATGATCACAGAGAGAGACCGTACCTGTGACCACGCCTGATGTGTCCTTCGCCTCCCTTCGCGCCATCGCATACACCCTTCCTTGCGCTGGCGGTCTGCCCTGAATAGCCGGCGGGGGATTCCTAGCCTGATTCCCGATCCGAAGCGGCTGAGCTTGCATTGGTGGTCCTGTTGGACGCAGATGAGGGCAATGTCTGATCTGATGGTCCATGCTCCCGCACTTAAAACAAGCCCCAAACCTGTTCTGCTGGTGGTTCGGCTTCCCGATGTTCTTCCTTACGGAAGGGACAAATCGCCTATTTCCCGCCATCAGCTTCTTCCCGAAGCGGCGGTTGTCCTTAATTGGGGCAAACCGCGACCTAGAAGCTGCTACCCTGTCCACTTGATCCCGCTTAATAGCCTGAGCTCTCTTATATAAGTCCTCATAAGTTCTCAAATTCACCGGAATCAACTGAGTGCGAATGTCGACTTTTAGTCCATCCCGAAACCTTTGCGCCTTGTCCTCAGGATTCTCTACCATCATTGGTGCAAACTTAGACAGTCTAGCAAACTTTGCCTCATACTGATCCACAGTCATTTGGCCTTGGCGGAGTCTTATAAACTCTGCTAGTTTCCTTTCCCTAGCACTCTCAGAGAAGAATTTTCCATAAAAGTTCTCAGAAAACACGACCCAAGTCTGAGCGACACCCTCAGGGAACACTCTTCCCCTAGTGGCCTTCCACCAATCACTAACATTATCTTGCAATTGATACACAACTAAGGTCACCTTCTTAGCCTCGGTTCACCCCAGTACCTCAAAGGCCTTCTCCAGCTCTTCCACCCAACATGGCGCGGCCTCGGGGTCACCCTTTCCATCAAACTTTAGCGGCTTTAACTTTAGGAACTGCTCTACCAGTTGGTGCATCAGCCTATTTACAACCACTGGGGCCTGCCCTTGATTGGCCTGGTTTCCATTAACAGTAGCACCAGCTGTGGCCTCAACAGCTTGGGCAATGGTGGCAGTCCTTTCTTGAGCCTGCCTTTTCACCACATTTCCGATCTCCTACATTGCCTGAATGACTCCATCAATCCTCGGGTCTCCTGTTCCTCGGCCCCTAGTGCTCGATTGCCCTCGATTTTCCCTTCCTCTACTCATCCTTATGGGTTTTCCTCACTACTCAACTACCTGCTATAATTCCACTCAGGAATTAGAGACTTAGGCCAAACTACACCAGTTTAAAGCCCTAGGCACAGAATCACAACAGCAATCACCTAGCAGGCAATCACAACGGCACGAAGTCTCAACCAAGAGATATGTGCACTTACCTCGGGTCCTGCTGCACCTGCACTTTACGGGTCATTTCAACAATCACTCAATCAATCAAGAAACCAAGCAGTCTGGAGGTACATGTAGCACGCAAGTCACCCTATTTGGCTACCCATGGTCATCGCTCCTTATCACTCCAGGCTTCGACCTAATTAGATCGAGCTGACCTTACTCTGATATCAAATCAATGGGGGATGTCACGCCCCGAACCCTACGAGCACGCGATCATCCCTCTGTGGTCGATTCAGGTGCGACGTCCCAGGACGCATGCACAGCGGAAGTAACACAACACCCGAACAATTTAAAACAACATGACCAAAGGAACAGTAGATACAATAAATACAACTGGCATTAATAACAAGGATTTACAATATCTATTGCCAGGCAATATACACCAACCAAAATGGATCAACATCCACTAACATAAAAAAAGGGTATATGGCTCGGGCGGTTAAGATACTAAACCTAGGAAGGGCACCTATCCAAAAAGTGTCGGCCCTACCCTACTATGGTCGAGGATAAATTCTAGGGCAATCAGTCCGAGTCGAATCCTAAAGACTCAGTCGAGTCATCAGATAACTCAGGCTCAGAATCCATCGAATCCGGCTCAGACTCGGCGTCCACTGACTCTCCCTCGGAATCATCCTCAGGTTCTAGCTCCTGTTCCATGGGCTCCGGCTTCGGCTCGATGTCGAACTCCCAGTCCATCGGCTCCTCTTCCTCGGACTCGGCATCCATCTCCACAATGACGGGCTGGTCGCCGAAATCCTACTCAGGCGTGGCAGCGGGGCTCACGACCTCTCCATCGGCGGCCTGCGGATCCGGCTGGCCTAATATGTCGAACGGGATGTCGAAGGTCCAAAGAGGTCCATGGGTGCCGAACTCGTCCCGAAAACACCATGCAAGATAGGGATGTGCCCGGAAATGCGGCCCGCCCTCATCGACCCATACTATATTGTAGTACCTAACATACGACTCCCCGTTCCCTACGAGGTGTACCGTCACCGATCGCTCTATGCGATACGGGATCCCAAAACGGAGTGGCGCATCCACCATCTCAAGGTCGGGGGTCTGAAAAGTGGGGTTTAAACAACAATGAGAATAAATCTCAGCGAGTAGGCCCCCTAAACCGAAACTAGGCCAACATGCACCTCCTGGACAAGCATCAACTAAACACACAGTTGATCAATCACACGACTTAGGCCCTTAGGCCCAAATCAAGCATATAGTGACCTTGCAGGTTAGGCACATAATAATAATAATACTATGCCCAGCAATGCACATACACATGTCAATTGGTCACTGTCACATGCCACACACATATTTGCACTCGTTTATGCACTCTTCGCACACTTGCCAATGTCATGCTTATGCTTGCACAATTCAATGCACATTTGCACACTTGCACACGTGCCAACTTTCCATTTTCCACCGACTCGCGTTAAACGCATCAGGTCCGACCCTCATAACACGCATCAGGTCTATCACTTTTCGATCGATTTTCGGCTCGCGTTAAACGCATCAGGCTCATGACATAACCCGCGTGTGGGATGCCTCAGGTTGGCCATCTTCCGGTAATCCGGGCATCGTCCCACGTTAAACGCCTCAGGATGGGTTCATTACCCCGCGTAAATAACGCCTCAGGGTTTATGTGATCATACGAGCACAATCCACCAATTATTATCTGAATCTCGCGTAACACGCATCAGGGCGATTTAGGTGATCACATGCTCATGCCAATCGTGCACATTCACATTATGCATATGTTATGCCAATGCTTGATATGCACAAATTACAGCCATAACAATCACACTCGGGCACTCAATTTAAACTAGCCACAAGTTCAATCTATGCCACGACATGCTTAATTCACCTCTTAGCACGCCCAATGAATCAATGAATTCAAAACAGCCATCACACATACTTGGCATCCGAATTCATACGATTAATCAATATAATTGAGCACACTCAAGGCCCGCCATGCCCCTCAATTCTCGGTCACACTAGCACTCAATATGGCATTGCATAATCAAGCACAATTCAATCCCCAATTCAGCCACCACATGGCCCAACCAATCACACATGGCAATTCACGAACAAATCACATATTAGTCGTACAAGGCCCAATTAAACCATCAATTGGCAGCCACTAATCAGTCCACCCTAGGCCACTAAGCCACTACCAAATCATCACATTAGGCTATTAAAATCACCACAAATCAGCCACTACTCAGCCCACAAATTGCACTCACAATAATCCACATATTAGCCCAAACTAAGTCCACATTGAACAGCCATCAACCAGCCCATTCTAGGCCACCTAGTCACATTTAAATCATCACATTAAACCACCAAAACAACCACAATATCAGCCCTAATCAGCCCATATTAATTAACCCCTAAAATACCCTAATAACCCCTAAAACTTATCTAAAGTGCACATAAGCCTAATTAAGGGTTAGGATTTCCACTCACTAGGTTTAAGGCTTCAAAAGGTGGGCTGATCGCGAGAGAAAACGGGCCGGACGATGGCTGGCTCGCGCCGGTTCAGCGGCGGCGCTCCGGCGATCCTCATGGCAGTGCTCGACGGTGAACGGCGGCGGTGGTGCTCCGGCTGAGCTGGGCGGTGAAGGGGGAAGATGGTACTGGTGGTGGGACGGAATGAGAGGGAGAGAGAGATGGTCGGATGGTGAGGGTGAGCTGGTCGGCGGACGGGAGGGGCGAGCGGCCTTGGCAAGCGGCGGCGGCGTTCCAGCGAGCGGCGGCTTAGGGGCTGCACTGGCGGGGCTGCATACGGCCAAGGGGAAGAGAATGGGAGAGAGGGAGTTGGCGTGAGGGAGAAGGAAGAGGTCGGTTGGTGATGGTAAGGGTGAGAGTGAGAGTGAGAGGAGAGAGAGAGAGAGATTGCAAGATTTTATCCAAATGGGTTGGTGGGGGTTGGTCGCCTACCCCACTCAAATTGTCTATCCTACCCACCCCACTCATAAGATGATCTAAGGGCCACAATTCAAAGCCCAATCAAATCCATCCAAGATCAAGGGCCAAGATTCAATCTAGCACAAAATATCTAGGGGCACTTTGGGGATTGAGCAAGAGTGATGGGGGCACCAATGTCCAATAAATTTTGGCACTAATAGGGCTGAATAAACCAATTAAAAACCTCTAAAATTCGGAATTAACACTTAGGGCTTAGGGGCAAATCGGTAATTTTTCGATTCCGGGCCGAAATTCCATTTTTCGACTATACCGATCCCAAATACAATTGGCCACACTAATACGACGTTGTCCTTGCAAAATAGTCGCGTACATCCATGAAATTCGACACTCAAGTCCGGATTCAATTCCACGATCAATTTCGCTCAAATGCGATTTTAACGTCTCTTACTAACGGGCGGCTGTTTAGGGGTTACGCGTATCGACTTAGGATTACTCGAGTCGTGATGGTCTCGACTTCCAAGAGGATGCGAGGATTATTGCTAGTTCCGGGGGTCGCGATCGTTCGGAATAAGTTCGGGATTGTTTGCTACACGCACTCTCGGTCGTGCGGAATCACCCGCGTTCTGATCGCACGTCGTTGGCCAAACCAAATCCGTCACCCTCCTTAGATCGGCCCACATTGGCCCAAAATATTTCCTCGTCGTTTCTCGGAATCGGACTCGATTCGCGGTTGAGTTCTTAGGTCCACGTACCGTTTTCCTAGTTAGCCTTTCCCTATTGGTCAGTATCCCGAGAAGGATCCGTTCCGGGTGAGACTCGCTAAAATGAAATGAGAGATACACATCTATTTCATTGATCACGAAAGTGGATCGAATTCAGGATGTTACAATACCGAACTTCAATTCGAACATCAACTGGGGCAACGCCATTCTCTTTGGTTTATGGAATGGAAGTTGTATTACCTGTGGAAGTGAAGATTCCTTCGCTAAGAGTGCTACCTCAATTAAAACTTTCTGAAGCTAAATGGACCCAACAGAGATACGAACAACTCGACATGATTGATGAGAAGAGGTTGAGGGCCATCTGTCATGGCAAGCCTCTTAGAAGAGAGTTGCTAAATCTTTCAATCGGAAAGTTAAACCAAGACATTTTGAAATAGAGGATCTTGTGGTAAAGAAGACCATCCCCAATAACTCATATCCTCATGGGAAATTCACCCCAAATTATGAAGGCCCGTATGTTGTCAAGAAAGTCCTACCGGGAGGAGCATTGATTCTTGTAGACATGGATTGAACAGAATTGGCTCATCCTGTATATTTAGACGCGGTCAAAATATTCTACTCATGAATGAAATGAAAAACTGGATTGAACATTTCAAAAGATGATTTGGGCCACTTTAGAATGTTTGCATACCATGCATATCATGTATTTCATGCGCATGTTTGTTCATTTTGTAGGATGAAGCCCAAAAGAATTCAAGATGATATGAGATCTTAGATTATCTAATAGAGTTGGTAAAAGGTAAAGGAACGTGTCGTTCCAATTTATTCTCTTTGATGTTGTTCATTAACATATTCTTCATTTTCATTATCCCCAGGGAGTTCAGAGGAAGGAAACTGCGAAAAACAAATCCCAAATGGAATCAAACTAGAAGCACACAAGAAAGTTGGCGGTATTGTTCTAATTGTTAATAAGGATTGTGCGAATGAATTCTTACACTCGATTCTTAATCTTTGCGGGATTTCCACCAAGTTGAAAAGGGATCCCATCAAGCCGATCAGGTAAGTATCCCTATCTCTTGAATTTAAGTCCTAAAAGTTTACTTTTCTAAAGGATTGACTTTTCATCCCCAAGCGGTTAACATGAAGTCAAAAGAAATCATTTCAAAAATCATCTTAAAGAGTTTCAATCAAAAAGTTTGAACATGCATTCTTTGAGCATGCGTTATACATCAGAATTTCCCAAAGAGGATGATTTGACAAAAAGCTCTTGAAAGATTCAAAGAAAATGTTTAGATGAAATCAAATAGAAAAAAACCTTCAAATGATGAAAGGTAAGCCATATCCAAACACATCCTGTAAACACTTGAGAGAAACAAAAGAGTGGATTTCAGAAGTGAGAGATAACTTCATCCGAAGGAGATAGGGGGTATTTGCAATGATTACATGGATTGAAATGATAAAAGGCAATCATTTCACTATCCTAAACACATGATTATCCCTTGCAAACCAAATTTGAGCCTAAAAGATGGAAAAGTTTTTTAAAACAACCCTACTAAGAACCACCTCACATTGGGGCAAATTATGAGGTTCGTGGTTGACATTTTTGGAGAAAATGATCAAGAAAGATTCTATTGCATACACTTGCATCAATATTTTTGTGATGGCTTCAGATGGAATTATATGAAAGCTCAAAAACATCCCAAAAGGAAGAAGAGCTTTTCATTCTTCATTCCAAACACATAATCCTTTGCAAAGCCCAATTGAGCTTGAATATTCATTTCAAACCCAAATTGATAACCATCTCCTCACATTGGGGCAGAGCATGTGATCCATTTCAGACTGATAATATCAAAAAGCATGACAAAGAGTTCCTAGAGCTCAAAAAGGGTCAAAAGCCAAAAGAATCAAAAGTGTGGATGCAATAAGAGTTAGGGACATGAAAAAGTAGTGTACCTGATAAAAGCAAGATCGATGCCCAGTGAAAAATGAGCAAAGAAAAGAAAAGAAGAAAAAGAAGAGTGTTCAAAAGAGCGGTGTCAAAAAACAACAACAAAAACGAAGACAAAAGATGTGGAAAGATCAAAAATCACAAAAGTGAGAAGTTGCAAAGACCATAATGAGCATCTAGAGTACTCTTATGGTCATGAAAAGAGAAAAGATCCTAAATAGACAAAAGAAAGGGTGGTGATGCCAAGAGGATTACCAATTTTTCAAAAACCCTGAATTTGAAAACAAATGAGCCTTTTGAGCCTACCCAATACCAACATTGCAACCTCTCTCCAAAGACTCTTTAGATTGGGATGTTAAGAGTGGAAACATAATTTCATATCAAAAGCCATTGCTTAAAGAAGTATGGGCAATCTTGTCTTATCTTATCCGTGAGGTTCTTAACTTGTAGACCTGAAGAAGATTAGAAAATAATTAAATTCCTTATTGGCCTCAAAATGCCTATCCTTAGAATAGCCTTTGACCAAGCATGCATTACAATCCTTCGAAAGATCATATCAAATCAATCGGATTATATACATTGTGAATATCTCTGAATACCTGAAGATTGGTTATGAGAGATAAATTGAGAGATACAAAGTGATTCCTATACCAACGGATGAGGATAAAAGACTAGTTCATAGATTGAGATAAAACCTTTCTAATGAAGGTTTTCCAATTGATAATCCAAAGCATTTCTCGAGAGACTTCAAGTTATTTGCTTAGATACATACTTTTGAAGAAAATTTGACTGTCTAAAATGCATTAATACAAAAAATGTGTTTTTACATCAAAATACAAAACATTGAAATTACCTGATTTTTCAAATAGATAAGTTTTCAAATAGTTATAGGTCTTCCCTTAAACCTTGACTTTTCAAATGGTTCCGAGTCTTCCCTTAAAACCTGACTTTTCAAATGGTTTCGGGTCTTCCCTTAAACCTCGGATTTTCAAATGGTTCCGGGTCTTTCCTTAAACCCCGATTTTTCAAAGGTTCAGGGGTGTATCCTTAAACCACAAGGTTCGTAGGTGTATCTTTAAACCACAAGATTCGTGGGTGTATTCTTAAACTACAAGGTTGATGGATTTATCCTTAAACCACATTTTCAAAGGTTCATGGGTATCCTTAAACCACAAGATTCATGGGTATATCCTTAAACCACAAGGTTGGTGGGTTTATCCTTAAACAACGTTTTCAAACGTTGGTAGGTTTGTCCTTAAACCACATTTTCAAAGGTTCGTGGGTGTATCCTTACACCACAAGGTTCGTGGGTATATCCTTAAACCACAAGGTTGGTGGGTTTATCCTTAAACCATGTTTTCAAAGGTTGGTGGGTTTATCCTTAAACCTCGTTTTCAAAGGTTAGATGGTTCATCCGTAAAACCACATTTTCAAGCTCGAAGTTTCGTCTGTCATCATCATAATATTCAAAGGTTCTTTGAAATAATCAACAACAAGTCTCTCAAAGATAAAAATCGCCAATGAGCAGGTAAGTTCGTTTCTCTCCCTCAATTGTCAAAATTCCATCAAAAGCATCAAAAGGAAAAAAATTGGATTGGGACAGAATTTTTAAGCAAGATCCTTGATCAGTTGTTGTGAAATTTTTGTTTGTCTTTTTAGCTGAGTCGATTAGGATTCAAGTGTCATCTTATCTTTGAGATCAACTTCTAACGAGCTTATTCTCAAAGAGGGACATCTGTTGACACCTGATTTTTGGGCCAAATTTTCAATTTTAAATAGAAATCACAAAATTAGGATTAGGAACTATCGCCCGCGCTTTCACGCGCCTATGGAGGTACTTTCGTTTGTCACGAAAGAGGAAATTGTCCCCGAATGAGTTACTAAGGTCCGAAACGGATATTTCGCCCAAACATCTCACAGACATCCCATCACTAGACAAACGAGGGTCTCTCCCAGACCATACCTCATGAGACAACGAGTATTTGTTTTTGTTTTAATCTTTCTATTTAACCTAAGTTTTGTTATGGAGTCACCACTAGTCTTTATTGATCGACTAGAAACCTAAGCGAGGTATGGGAGAAATACCACGATTTCTGTGAATCAGAGATTACATGGGTAATGGGATTTGGTTACGCTAATGATCTTAAATCGAGATCCCTAACGTTTTTTCGGTACCTTAAAACAATACGAAGTGTCTAACGTGTCACGCGAGATCGCAATGCCTATACACTAATTCTAACCGTTCTAATTAGGAGAAATTAGACAATCAATAAGGAAATTCTTAATCAATTTCAATCAAACACAACAATCCTAAAATGATCTCTAAAATGAAAATCAATCAAAACACCCAAACCGTAGTAAAGCCCTAAAGGCTTTTCATTCAAAGGATTGTGTTATCTAAATGCTTTAGGGTTTTTTAGGGGTAAAGACCCCTTTTTGGGGTTTAACCCTTTTTAGGTTTTTTTAAGGGTTAAAACCCTTTTTAATCCCTAAACTAAGGAGTCTTCAAAAATACTACTTGGGCACCTTTAAAAATTCAAATTTCACTTAAGATGGATGGCCACAAGTATTCTACCATTCTGTGAATTTTTGGATTTTTGGATTTTTTTTTTTGGGAAAACTTTACTGAGAATTCTTACTTTCCCGAATTTTTTATTATTTTTCGAAAATTTTTATGAATTTTTTTGTTTTTTGTGAATTTTGGAGTTTTACAAATTTTTATGGGTTTTTTGGATTTTTTTTTAATTTTTATGAATTTTATGGAATTTTTGAATTTTTATGAATTTTCTGGAATTTTTTATTTTTTATGAATTTTCTGATTTTTCTGAATTTCTATGGATTTTCTAAGAATTTTCTCTGATTTTCTATATTTTCTGACATTTTCTATTTTTTATGTTTTTTTAATTTTCTAAATTTTTATGAATTTTATGAATTTTTTAAGAATTTTTCTGATTTTTTTTAGAATTTTTTTCAAAATTTTCATTTTCCCGCCGGAAGTGAACTGTATCGAGCCGGTCCGACTTGGCCGGCGTCAGCCGGCGCTCCGGCGAGCACGGTGCTAAAACGGCACCGATTTGATTCTTCTTCATTTGGGCATTTCTTCAAACACTCGGTGGCCCTGAACTTAGGTTTTATCATTTCGAGACTGCCACTTTGGCCGCCATTCCGGTGGCTTTCTGGCCACATTCCGTCCAACCTAACCGATCCTAATCCTTCATCGAATGACCCTCTACACATCCATACAAATTTTATTGCCATTTAACATCCTTAAGCCATTGATTTTCAAGCTCAAACTTCCTTACTTGACATGGATTTCTGGTTTTTTCATGTTTTACCTTACCGGGGTACCACTTTAACCTAATCTCCGATGATCTTCCAGCCACATTCTGACCATTCTATCTAAACCAAAACTTTCACTGAATAACCCTCTACACATCCATGCCCATTAGATTGCCATTTAACATCCCTAAGTCATTGATTTTCGATTTCAAACTTTCCTACTTAACAATGGAAATCATAACACAACCTAACATATCTAGCATTTAAATCATCAAACCAAGAACCCCCTAACCATTTCTAGCGATCAAACATCAATCAGCAAGTAAAAACAACTGACTTGGAACTTCCATTGGCCATTGAGAAGCACTCCGGTAAGGTTTTGGGAGCTCCAGCGAAAGGTTTGTTAGGGTCGACTCAATGCATTTTTCATTTTACCGATCCAAAATGCAACAAATGACAAAGTAAATGATGAGAATCATGTTTAAGGCATCATAAATCACAAAATCATAAGCAGAATTTCAAGATCACGCTCAATAAAACTCGTATCATCATTATGAACTTTTGACAAATAGGCAACGGGTGATAAGGAAGCGTTTTTACCTTCTTCTCCACAGCTTGAATAGGAAATTCCTAGCTGAACGTCGGCTATAGAATGATGCTCCGACACCTTCTCTTTGTACTGATGTCCTTCACTTCACCGGGAAACTCCTTGAATGGTCAGAGGAGCCTCGATTTCAGGTGCTCTAATCAGCCAGTGTGACTGAAACGAGGCGAGGAAGTCACGGCCAAGGTCTGATTTGCCGGTGCTCCGCCGATTAGAGCAGCGCTGAATGCTCGGTTGGGGACCTCTGACCCTCTCTCTCTAGCTTTCTCTCTTTGATTTCGCTCGTTTGCTCTTTCTCTCTCTCTTTGGCATTCGGTCGAGCACTTTCCATGCTTTGATAACAAGTTTTTTCAGTTTTTATCCCTTTCCCCCGAGTCGGTTATCACCCTTAACCGATTTGGAATTAGTTAGAAATGATAAGGATGGATAGCTGGAGATTCTCCAACTGTCCATTCCATTTAAAATGTGTTGGAATGATCAAACAAAGTCAGTGAAAGGGCGGGCTGAGTTGGATATTTTCTCCCTTTCCCGCGTGTACCTAGTTGGGTGAAGAGGATGACCAACCCGGGTTGGGTCGGGTCGAGTCAATCTGACAGACCCGGAAGACCCAGGTGGGTCCAAATTTATCAATTAAACCCAATTTTGACCCGATTTCTCAATTCCAACCCCGAATTTCGAATCCTTGATGCATTTTACATCAAAATGTGAAATCAATTTGAATTTTCATCCTTATTAAGCCCAAAAATTCCCAAATTTGTATTTAGATTAATTGGGTTTTTGTTCAGTTCAGTGTCCAAATGACCTAATTAGGAAAAATTGAGGCCAAAATTGCATTACCCATGATCAATTACCCCTAGAAAAGGTATGGGTGTCGATTAGAAATTTCAAATTGAATAAGATCCCCAATTTGGGTTTTAAAATCCCTAATTTTCAATTAATTTTTTGGGCTTTTCAATTCTTTTGTCAAATTGTGAAATTGGATTGATCAATATACAATTCAAGGTCCCAGAATCAATTGTTGTGAAGACATTATAGCCTAAAAATGACTCAATTGGATTTTTGGTTCAATTAGGGTATGAATTTTACCAAAAATTGGGAAAAACATATCCCCAACTGAAATTTTATAAAATTGAAACTACAGGACTGAAATTGGATTTAAAAGAAGACGAATGGCTATTTTTATGGAATTTTTGAATTCCATCCAGTATTTTTCTTGATTTTTCACTCATTTTAGCCAAAAGAAATTAAGGAAAAATTCACAAAAATTCTAAAAAAATTTATTTTTTGTTTAGAAATAGGTACCTAAGCATGGCCAAGGTTCATAAATCTAATTTTGTGGTTTTTAGGTAAATTTGAAACATGGGCCAAAAATCAGATGTCAACAGCTGTCCCTATTTAAGATTGAGCTCGTTAGAGATTGATCTCAAAGATAAGGTGACACCTGAGTTCTAATTGACTCAACTAACAAGACAAATGAAAATTTTACAACAATTAATTAGGGATCCTACTTTAAAATTCTTGACTCAATCCAATTTTTTTAACTTTCATGCTTTTTGATGATTGAGAGAGAGAAAGGAACTCACATGTTCAATGATGATCTCTATGCGTGAGATTCGGCTTGCTGATTTTCGGGAAGGTATAGAGGATAGCGACGGTGATGAACAACACTCTGGGCTGCAAAAATTCACCAGTTTAATTGTGTTAGTAATTTGAAGACGCGGTTCTACGAACCTTATGGCTTTCGGTTGACTATGAATTGTGTGAAGTGCAGTTTTAAGTTTACCACAAACTGGGTGGAACGTGATTTTAAGTTTACCACAAACTTGGTGAAACGTAATTTTAAGTTTACCACAAACTGGTAAAACGTGGTTTTAAGTTTACCATAAACTGGGGAAATGTGGTTTTAAGTTTACCACAAACTGGGTGAAACGTGATTTTAAGTTGACTAAAAACTATTTGAAAATTTGGAGTTTAAAGAAAAAACCCTAAAACCATTTGAAAATTTAGGTGATTTTGATTTGAAAACATGCATTTTTTGTGTTAATGCATTTTGACAACCAAATCTCCCTTGAAAGGATATATCTGAGCAAATTGCTTGAAATCTTTCAAGAAATGCTTGAAATGATGAATTGAAAGACCTTCATTAGAAATGATTTATCTCAATCTATGAACTTGGTCTCTCTCTTTTTATCCGTTGACACGGGAATCACTCTGTGTTTCTCAACTTATCTCTCATAACCATTTCTCGGGTATTCAGAGATATTCGCAATATATATAATTTGATTGATCGATAGGGTCTTTTCAAGGGTTTATAATGTAGTCTTAGTCAATGGCTATTCAAAGGATAGACATTTTGAGGCCAAGAAAGAATTTCATTTTTTATTAACTTCGGGTCTATAAGTTAAGAACCTCGAGGATAAGATAAGACAAGATTGTCCACACTTCTTTAAGTGATGGCTTATGATATGAAATCATGTTTTCACTCTCAACATCTCAATCTGAAGAGTCTTTGGGGAGAGGTTGTAATGTTGGTATTGGGTAGGCATCAAAAGGCTCATTTGTTTTTTAATTCAGGTTTTTTGTAAAATTAGTGATCTTCCTGGCATCACCGCCATTTTCTTTTGTCCACTAGGGATCTTTTCTTTTCATGACCATAAGAGTCCTCTAGATGCTCATCATGGTCTTTTCTTTTCAACTCCTAACTTGTTATGATCTTTGATCTTCCACAACTTTTGTTTTTCTTTTGCTTTTATCAGTACTTTTGTCATTCTTCTTTTGAATGCTTTTCTTCTCTCTCTTTTTTTTTTCCTTTTTGCTCTCTTTTACTGGGCATTAGCCTTACTTTTACCAGGCACACTGCTTTTTTATGCCCTTGATGCTTACTGCACTTGCATTTCTGGTTCTTTTGACTTTTAACCATTTGAGCTCTAAAGACTTTTTGTCATGACTTTTGTTACTATCAATTTGAGATGGATCACAAGCTTTGCCCCAGTGGGAGGAGAAGATCACCAATTTGGGGTTTGAAATGAATGTTCAAGCTCAATTGGACTTTGCAAAGGATAATGTGTTTGGGATTAGAAATGAAATGCTCTTCTTCCTTTTAGGATGTTATGAGTTTCCATATGATTTCATCTGAAGTTATCCCAGAAAGATTGATGCAAGTGCATGCAATAGAATCTTTCTTGATTCTTTTCTCCATAATTGTCAACCTCAAACCTCCTGATTTACCCCAATGTGGGGTGCTTCTTAATAGGATTATTTTGAAAGATTTCTACATTGTATAAGCTCAAATTTGGCTTGCAAGGGATAATCATGTGTTTAGGATAGTGAAATGATTGTCTTTCATCATTTCAATCCATATAATCATTGCGAATATCTCATATCTCCTTCGGATGAGGTTTTTTCTCACTTTTGACACTCACTCTTTCATTCCATTCGAGTGTATAAAGGACGTGTTTGGATATGGCTTACCTTTCTTCATTTGAAAGTCTTTCCATTCGATTTCTGCCAAACATTTTCTTCGAAATCTTTCATGATTTTTGCCAAATCATCCTCTTTGGGGAATTTTGATGTATAATGCATACTCAAAGAATGCATGTTTAAACCTTTTGATTGAAATTTTTTTGAGATGATATGTAAAATGATTTGTTTTGATTTTGCACTAATCCGCTTGAGGAAACAAACTTAGTTCTTTTGAAAAAAATGAACTTTTGAAACCCAAATTCAAGAGTTAGGGATACTTACCTGTTCAGTTTGACAAGATCCCTATAAAGATTAAAATCCAGTGTCAAAATATGCCCTTGTTTTGTTTATTTCAAATTGAAACGATACAACCAACCTCTTGTCTGTCCTGGCTTGGGTTTTCATGAAAATTTGTTTTTGTTTTTTTGTTTGAATCTCTTGCTCTGATTTGCTCCGCTTGGGGAATTGAATTTCTTTTCATAAGAATTAACTTTTGGGATTTGAATTCATAAGTCAGGGATACTTACCTGATCGATTTGATGAGATCACCGTAAAATTAAAACCTAGTGTTAACATAGGTCCTAGCATTGTTCATTTCAAATTGAAACGATACAACCAACCTCTTATTCATCTTGACTTGAGTATTTATTAAAGATTATCTCTTTGATCTCCTGTTTTGATTCGCCCTACTTGGGGAATTGGACTCCTTTTGAATGACAGCTCACCTTTTCGAATTGGTGAAGATTCTGCAAGGATTAAAAATCGAGTGTTAGAGTTCATTTGCAGAATCCTTATCAATAATTGGAACAATATCGCCAACTTTCTTATGTGCTTCTAGTTTGATTTCACTAAGTATTTGTTTTTTGTAGTTTCCTTCCTTTGAATTCCCTGGAGATGATAAAAAGGAAGAATATGTTAAATAATGACATCAACGAGAGTAAATTGGAATAATCCATTCCTTTACCTTTTACCAACTCCATTGGGAAATTTGAAATCTCTTGTCATCTTCAACTCCTTTGGTTTCCTTTTGCAAAATGAACAAACACATATATGAAATGCATGATATGCATGATATGCATATGTTCAAAAATGGCCCAAATCTTCTTCTGAAATGTTCAATCAAATTTGTCATTTCATTTTATGGGTAGAATATTTTGACTGCATCTTAATTTATAGGATAAACCAACTCTATTCCATCCATATCTACAAGAATCAATGCTCTTCCAGGCAGTACTTTCTTGACGACATATGGACCTTTATAATCTGAATTATTGGGAATAACTTTCTTTACCACCAGATTTTCTATCTCGAGGTGCCTTGGCCTAACCTTCCAATTGAAAGATTTAGCAACTCTCCTTTGATAAGCTTGACCATGACATATAGCCCTCAATCTTTTCTCATCAATCATGTTGAGTTGTTCAGATCTCTATTGAGTCCATTCGGCTTCTGAAAGCTTCAACTGAGATAATATTCTTAATGTGGGAATCTCCACTTCGACGGGTAACACAGTTGATGTATGGATTGAAGTTTGATATGCCATTAAAGTATATGGCAATCTTTCGTGCCAATCATGATAGTTCGCGGCTGTTTTGGACAATATCTTCTTCGTGTTTTTATTTGCTGCTTCCACTAGTCTGTTCATTTGTAAGGCGATAAGGAGACGAGTTCAAGTGTCGAATGTGAAAATGTTTGAGCAAATCGTCAACAATCTTGTTGTTTAGATTCGATCCGTTATCTGTAATGATTGCTTCTAGGATTCCATATCTAGCAATGATATCATGCCTAATGAACCTTGCCACATTCTTAACAGTAACATTGGCATAAGAACTTGCTTCAATCCACTTGGTGAAATAATCAAATTGCAACCAAGATAAAGCGATGTCCGTTTGAGGCCTTGGGGTTGATTGGACCAATCATATCGACGCCCCACATCGAGAATGGCCATGGCTCAAACATTTGATGTAACTCATTTGGTGTGGTATTGATTCTATCTCCATACACTTGGCATCGATGACAACATCTTACGTGTTAGATACAGTTTGTTTCCATTGTCATCCAATAATATACTAACCTCATGATTTTGTGGGCTAAGAGATGGCCATTCATATGCGGACCATATTCACCTTCATGGATTTCTTTCATGATTTGATTAGCTTCTTTGGCATCGATACACCTTAGTAAGACTGAAACAAATGATCTCTTGTAAAGAGTTTGGCCACTAAGAAAGAACTTTGTAACTATTTTCTTGATAAACTTTCTATCAGCCAATTGGCTTCCTTCAGGAAATTCTCCTGTTTGAAGATATTTCTTGATATCATGGAACCATGGTTCATTATCAAACTCCGCTTGAACTACCATGCAACATGCTGGTTGCTCAAGAATGTTGATTCTCAATGGTTTTATATCCAAACCATCTTCTACTTGTAGTAAGGATAATAACGTAGCCAGAGCATCCGCAAAGTGATTTTGAGCTCTTGGTAGATAGTCAAATGTGATCTCTTCGAATTCTTCTATTATTTCTTTCAAGTGTTTGTGGTATGGCACCAGCTTGGAATCTCGGGTTTGCCATTCACCCGTTGTTTGTAAAATGATAAGCATGGAATCTTTGTACACTTGCAACCTTTTTACTTTCATCAAGAGAGCTGAATGCAGGCCAAGTATGCATGCTTCATATTCAGCAATGTTGTTAGTGCATGGGAATACTAGCTTAGTAGATATTGGATAATGTTGGCCCTCTGGAGAGATTAATACTGCCCCAGTTCCTGATTCGGATAGATTGGTTGCACCATCAAAGTACATGGTCCATTTATCATCCACTACTGCCAAGACATGGTTATCGAACTCATCTTCTTCATAATTGGCAGATCCTTGCGAATTCTCTGCCAACATATCTGCAATTGCCCGTCCTTTAACGGATTTCTGTGAAGAACTTCTAATGTCAAATTCTGACAATAAGACTTGCCATTTAGCTAACTTTCCGACCAAGGAAGATTTTTCTAACATGAACTTGATTGGGTCATTCTCAGTTACTAACAAGATTTGATGGTGAAGTGTATATTGTCTTAACCTGTGCAGTACCCAAATTAGTGCAACACATGTCTTTTCAACCTCTGGGTAATTCATTCCAGATGTGGTAAACTTCTTGCTCAAGTAATAAATGGCTTGCTCTTTACCATCACTTGGTCTTTTTTGAACAAGCACAGTCTCTAACAACTCATGATGAATTGTCAAATATAAAATCAACGGAATTCCAGGGAATTGTGGTACAAGCATTGACGGACATACCATATATTCTTTGATCTTGTCAAAAGCTTATTGGCACTCCGCATCCCATTTCACTTTGGCATTTTTCTTCAGCAACTTGAAGAACGGCTTGGCAGTTTCATAAAGCTGATAGATGAAACGAGTAATATAGTTCAATCGACCTAGCAGACTTCTCACTTCTTTCACCGTTGAGGGAGTTTTGAGATCCCATATCGCCTTGATTTTTTAGGGGTCTATTTCGATGCCGCTATTACTAACCACAAATCCCAGTAACTTGCCGGATTTTGCCCCCAAATACACACTTGTTGGGATTTAACCTCAGCTTGTACTTCCTGACTATCTTGAATAATTTTCTGAGTACTTCCACATGATTGTCTCCATATCTGGATTTGGCAATCATGTCATCCACATATACTTCGATTTCTTTGTGCATCATATCATGGAATAATGTGACCATTGCTCTTTGATACGTTACACCATCATTCTTTAAACCGAAAGGCATCACTTTGTAACAAAATATGCCCCATGAAGTGATGAAAGATGTTTTCGCCTTATCCTTTTTCTTCATGAGGATTTGCTTATATCCAGATAAATCGTCCATGAATGAAAATGTTTCAAACCTAGCAGTGCTAATATGGTAGCAGAAAATCATCCTTGGAACTTGCTTTGTTTAGGTTGCGATAATCAACGCAAACCTGCACCCGTCCATCTTTCTTCAATACGAGGACTATATTGGCAACCAATTCTGGATAAGGTACCACTTCAATGAATCCAACTTTGAGCAATTTCATTACTTCTTCTTCTATTTTCTTTGCCAATTCTGGCTTTGTTCGTTGAAGTTTTTGTTTCTTTGGAGGAATGCTCGAATCAATTGGTAGAGCATGTTCAACAATCCTTGGATCAAGACCCGGCATAGCAACATAGGACCAAGCAAAGATATCCTGATATCCTTTGAGTAACTCAGTAATTCTTTGCGCTTCTTTGGAAGAAAGGCTTTCTCCAATATTAACTTCTTTGGGATTCTCATCATTGCTCAGATTAACAATAATTGTTTTATCTAATGTTAGTGGTTTTGATTCTTCGTGACGAATCCACTCCTTTCTAACCCCTTCTTCATCTTCATCTTCATCAATTTCCTCAATATCATAAGTGATTCCCTCTGAAGGATTTGGGCCACATAAGAATCTATTATGGATATGCGAATGCTTATGTCTAACATGCAACAAACATGGTTAGTATTCACATATGAAGTATAACAATGCACGAGGTTTTATGAAAAGTCCTCTTGGAAATCCATTTTGAAATCCATTTTGAAACAAAGGAGAAATAGAGCTAGTCCTCATATCCTTGGACATCCTTGCTCTTGAAAATCATTTTCACAACTAGGACTAATACAGATCCCAAAGCCTCAAGCCTGACAAGTGAGGGCAATATTCATCATAGATTTGGTTTTATTTCCATATGTCCTTAAGAAAACATTTGAACACTTTTATTAAATTGAAAGATGCAATTACAACTTGAATCAAGAATGTAACAGAACTGACACAATAAATGATATTGAAATGTAACTAGAGAACTATGAAAGTAACAATGCAATAACAGAAATAGAAGTGCGAGAACAAAGTTTGGAGAAACCCCCTACTCCAATGCCTAAGCATCCTCAATTTCCAAGATGATGACATTAATGGTATCTTCCTCGAAGAAATTGGGTAATGCCGTCATTTCCTCTGAGTAAATGTCTTCCTCTTGAAGCAATATGGCAGGCCCGGGAAAGGTCTTCTTAATGTGGATTTGATGGTATGGGAGCTCTTTAGCTTTACCCCTCCAGACTGATGGGTTGATGCCGCGATCACCTCAGCATCCATAGCCTCCTCAGTTCCCATGACTATTGCCTTGGCCTCCATGGTGATCATTAGAACTCTCTTTGATATAACCCACCCCATATTTCTTCTTAGTAGCAAGTGGAATGATAGGCTCCTTAATCTCTTGGGCTTTCGATCCAAGTTTGTTACTATGGACGAACCCATATTGGCATAACACATTCCCTGACATGATGGACGATGTCGAGAGCTTTGGGGTCTTCATAATATTGCCAGCAGGAATTTGTATCATTGAAATCATTTCAAACGAGTGGTAGCTTGATTCTTCTTTTACCTCAGGCTCAATATACGGTATTGCACTCTCTTTATAAGTAGTGAAAGCTGTTTCTCCATATACGATGATCATCTTGCCATTAATAATAAATCGAACTTTTTGATGAAGACTTGAAGGGATGGCACCGGCCATGTAAATCCAAGGCCTATCCAGCAAAAGGTTGAAAGTCCTCATAATATCTACCACTTGGAAATCAATCAAGAAGGGTTCAAGACCTATATTCACCTCAAGTTCAATATCACCAATGACATCTTTCTTCATTCTGTCAAACGAGCGCACAATCACCTTAGAAGGCTTGATAAGCTCTTCATTAATCCCCAGGCGTTGCAGTGTTCTTAGCAGGCACAGATTAAGTGCGGAGCCATTATCAATCAATACTCATGATACCTCTTTGCCCCTGCATTTTACGGCAATATATAGGGCTTTATTGTGTGAATATCCATCAATTGGGAAGTCCTCATCAGAGAAAGCAATTTGATCCTTTAAAAGAATTGTGCCAATGAAATCCTTTAGTTGCACTTCCTTGATTGTTTCCGGGACATGAACACCATTGAGAAGTTTCATGAGCACTATTTTACGACTCTCTGAAGTTTTAAGAGATCCAGTAAAGAAATTTGTGCCGGCATTTTTCTTAACTGTTCAATCACCTCATACTCATTTGTTTTCATGATTGAAAGTAACAACTTCACATCCTCCTCTATTACACCCTTCTTTTCATGCTCACCCTCCTTTGGAACATAATATCTTCCCGATCGGGTTATAGCATCGACCTCTTTTGTTGCGTAATCCCAAGGTACGCACTTAGTATCAAACTCTTCCTTTGGGGGCAAAGTAATAATCACAGACTATGGTTCTTTTTTCTTGATCTTCAATTGATCCATTGGAAGTTGAATAGTAATCGGTTCAACATGACATCCTTCCTCCCTGTATTTATCCACTTCATTGAGTTTGATCACAAACGGTGTGATCATGGATACGATACCTTTGTCATTCTCAAAATCCATTCCGCCTTACCCATCAGGCACAATAATTTCATTCTGAAATGCCTATGGAGGGGTGTATACTTGACACGGTAGTTGTACCTGCCACTATCCTGACCGAGTAGGTCTATAGTCTCGTCTTGCTTGAGTGATTCTTGGGTAAAATGCCTTTTACCCTGGCGGATCTTTTCCTTTTCTTTCTCATCTTCATTTATCTCATCTTCGAATTTTGCTTCCTCAAACAGAATCTCCTCCTTGGGGCTCACTTCATCATCCATACCGCCCCAATCATCGAGCATAATTACTTCGTTCTTAAATGCCCAAGGCGGTGGTGTATACTTTGCTTAAAAATTGTATTTACCGGAGTCTTCTCCCAAATTGTCTATGACTTCACCTTTTTGAAATGCCTCTTGGCGAAATCAGGCATCCCCTTATCGAGAGGCTTTTACTTTTGCCTCATACTCATCTTCTTCGTCTGACTCCATTATCTCTTCTTTGCTCCAAATCATGCCTACCACATTATGCTCAGGGAGTGGATTTTGATTTACATTTGGTTCTGGCTCTTGAAAGTTGAGGATTTTTCGATCAATGAGCTATTGGACTTTAATTTTCAACGCGAGACAATTGTCTACGTCATGTCCACGCTCCCCCATATGGTATACACAAATCTTTGATTAATCAAAGTCAGGATATTTTGGAAGATTCTCTCTTGGCACCTCCTTAGCGACTAGATGCCCCTTGAGGAGCATAGGCAATAGCTTCGACAAGGATCGTGGCACCAGTGTGAATTGCTTTATGGGCTTCTTCTTTGGCTCAAACTGCCTTGTGTTCTTCCAAGTCATGTTGGGTTGCTTTGGAAATGGTGTCTGATAAGTGTTCGGGCTAGAAACCATAGCTACCTCATGAATGGGCTCTTTGTCTTTCCTCCCAAGATAAGACCTTCGTGTTGTTGTTCCTTGAGCCTTTTTCTCTTTTAAGCCCCACTCAATCCTTTCACCAACCTTTACCAGCATGGTAAACGTTTCACAACTTGACATGTGTAGCTTGTTGTAGTATTCATATGGTAGTGATTTTAGAAAGAGTTCAACAAGCTCATCCTCATTTATGGCGGGTGTTACTTGTGAAGCGACAACCTTCCATCTCTGGGCATAAGTTCGGAACCCTTCATTCTTTCATTTCTCCATTCTGATGAGATATTCCCTAGTAAGAAGCACCTCGACATTGAATTTATATTGGCAAAGAAATTCTCCTGTCAAATGGTCCTATTCCTTGAAATCTTTTATGTCAAGAGTAGTATACCATGCCAGGGCCGCTCCTCTCAAGCTATCTTGAAATGTACTTAGGAGCAAAGGAATGTTGTCGGAGTACCTTGCCATTTTGCGAAGGTAGTACTTTAGGTGACTTTTCGAGCAACCAGTTCCGTCATACTTGTTCACAAATTTTGGTTCTTTATAGTTCTCAGGAACAACCACTTTGGCATAGGGTGAGAATTTGTTGAACCTTTGTAGTTCATATCTCTGACTTGCTAAGCATTCTTCAATTTTGGCCAATCTCTTAGCTCCCTCGTCCTTGGGTTTGGATGTCCTCTTAGCTAGGTCATCTTCTTCCAAATTTACGACATCGGGTGTAGCCTTTAGGAGATTCTCTTGGACTGGTTTTTTGTTTCTAACTGGCTCTTCAAGAGGAGTTTCCGTAGCACTTGGAGCTCAAGCATTAGGAGTGGTGGGATAAGATCCCCTAGCAGCGATAATGAAAGTCTTCATTTCTACCATCATGGCAGCCATCTAAGTCATTTGATTTTTGACTTCAGCCAATCGATTACGAGTTTCTTCTTCTGCCATTCTTGTTTGCAAACAAGTCCAAATTCGGGTTCTCTTTTCTTCCATTGCTATATTACCTGTTTTGAAAAAATGAAACGTTAGTATAGTGAAGCAATGATTATGGCCTATATTCTTTCAATTGTATGTTTTCTTTTTTATTAATAAAAATAAGAACTTTTATACAAGCCTTAGCCTTGTGTAAAACTTCTTATGAATATTTATCTCAAGAAATCATATAATTCAAAGAATCGTAATCCATCGTGATTTCTTTTTCAAAATGTGATCAAAATCTCATGAAACTTTATTTGTCAAACAATTGTTTCAATTTTGAAAGTTTGCATTACGATGTTTCAAATCAAAATGAGGTAACGAGTTCAATCAAGTCGAGGCTTCTTGCTAGCTAAGGTACTTTCCGCCTTTTCATATTCATCCCATTCTCTAACCCGAGCCTCCTAATCTTCTACGTCGATCACAACTTCCTCGGGAATATATGGCTCCACACTAGGTGTATTTGACACAATGTACTCCGGAACATATGGCTCATCGAGGTTGGAGGTAACATTCAATGGCACATAGGGTTCGACGTCAATTGGACATTTATCCTCTAACCACTTAATGTATTCATTTGATGCCAAGTAGAGCTTCGTTTTTCCTTTCAAGCCTTCGGGCCATTCCATCATTTGTTCGGATGATCTCTTCAAAGAATCAATAATTTTGTCAACCTTCTCTTGTAACTTTCTACTTTCTTCTTCCGATAGAGGACCTTTTGGTATCTCAAATGTAAACTCCTCGGGATGCCAAATGGGTGGTATATGTTGAATCATTCCAAATTGTCGCACAACCCTTAATTGACAATAGGCGGTTCCACCATTTAAACCAAGTAATGGCACCATATTGCCTTCTTGGCAAGTAATTCGAGCTTTGGCTATCTTTGGCCACTTGATCCTCTATTGGAACTGATCGGGAGTCAATGCCCTAATAAAGTTAGCCCATTTGTGGAAAGCATATTTTGGTAGTTTTTCTTAGATTTTAAGGTACCTCTCAATGGGGTTGACAACTGAACAAATTTCTCGAATACTCATATAGCGTGCCCATGGCTGAATATGTGAAATGAACCATATAGAAAGTAATCCGGTAGAGGCTTGAAGTACACCCTTCCCTTGGCTTTGGTACTTGTTTAGAGAGATAATAGTCTCTGCAAGACGCATATTGGAAAAATCCCACTTAAGGCAAGCCTGCCTTGTGATTATTGTCACTAGCGAATCCAATCTGGTTTTGGATACGAGGAATAGGATAAACCCGAAGAAGGCTAGAATAAAAACCTTTGCAGAAGTATTCCCAGTCTCCTTTGAAAGTTTGGAGTACTTTGCTATTAAGAAGGATAAGGGGAATCTCCCAGTGTTCGACTTGATCAACTTTTCAACTTGGGTCGTTTTCAAGTTGAGGAATTTGGCTAAAACACTCACAGATTTCAATCCAATCAGGGGTTCTATGATCCTTGGTTTGAAGTCAACCCCGATAGTGGCTTTATACTCCTCTAAAGTTGGCACCATTTCCCGTTCACCAAGTTGGAATGTTGCAGTGATAACCTCCTAAAAATGATCTAATGCCTGAATCATGCTCACTTGGTGTTTAAGATTGATGAGCTCGAACAAGTACCCCAGCCTTTCGTTGACATAATCTTGGTTGTCTTTAGTCATATTTCCCCACCATGTTACAAGCTCCTTCCGAGGAATTGGGATGACTTGAATATCTAGTTTCCCCATTTTTGATCTAAAGCATGCAAAAAGGCTTTTTATCAATCACCATGGATTACTATTGTTATTTTAAAATCCCATTTTAACCACATGTTCCTTTTGAGGCAAAAATGGAATAGAAGTGATTTGACATCTTATTTCCATTCTAAACCTTAAAATGAACATATGATTAAGAATGGTGTCAGAATCAATACTTGGAATAGGTACCCCTTTTTCTATACTCCATTAAGATTGGAAAGACTCAATTTGAGCACTTACAAGCTCTGAATACATCAAAATTGACTTTCCTCTCCTAAAATCACATGGGCCATTTAACCACTTGAAATTTTTTCAATCTTTTGAATGGCCTTACAAAACAACATTCATTTGATTTACAACTGAAATTGACCCGATACATTCCATCTAAAATGACTTAATGGAGTATAGAATCCCAATTGTTCATTTCAACCTAAAGGGGGTATCTTAACCAATCATTGATTGCTATTATTTAAATAATGATTCTTGATGTTTGAAATAAATAACGTAATTTAAAAGGAAAGGATGAGGAACGACACTTACTATCACCGAGGCGATTTTTCTAATATCATCCACAAAGACATGCAGATGCAACAAGTGAGGTTTTGATGCCTAAGGATAGGACAGGTTAAAGGTTTAAGGTCACCACTTTAACGGACAAAGGATTCCACCCCAATAGGCACGCAACCTAAAGTCCGTCTTAGTGATCAGTATTGAATTTAAACGATCCCATAGGCAATCGGCCCATAGTTTCGCCTAAATGCATACCTCCTAAAGGTAATCCTAAATGTAGCTGGGGTTGGGCTACTGGTGGTGTGTGCAAATGGTGTCGTGCTAAGGCTATTAAAAAGCATGCATAGCAATTTATAACCAATCAGCACTTCTAAAATAATCATTTCACATTCATCTCAACACCATCCTGCAAAACAAAGGGTTGAACAAAGACAGCACCCCTTATACCTCCCACCTACAAAACCATTTAACACAATCATTAGTAGGGCGTACCTGAGATCCTCGCGTGAGCACAAAACACATGCATATCGTTCCAAACTATGCCTAAGTCCACTAGAAAGTCTAAGGCCCTGGCGGAGTTGACAAGCCTGTTGCGCCGCGCTTTCACGCCCCTATGGAGATACTTTCGTTTGTCACGAATGAGGAAACTATCCTCGAATGAGCTACTAAGGTCCGAAACGGATATTTAGCCCAAACGTCTCACAGACATCCCATCACTAAACAAATGAGGGTCTCTCCTAGACCATACCTCACGAGACAGCGGGTATTTATTTATTTTAAATCTTTCTATTTAACCTAAGTTTTGTTTTGGAGTCACCACTAGTCCTTATTAGTCGACTAGAAACCTAATCGAGGTATGGGAGAAATACCACGATTTCTACGAACCAGAGATTACATGGGTAAGGGAACTTGGTTACGTTAATGATCCCAAATCGAGATCCCTAACACCCTTTCGGTATCTAAAATAATATGAAGTATCTAACGTGTCACGCGAGATCGCAATGCCTATCCACTAATTCTAACCATTCTAATCGGGACAAATTAGACAATCAATAAGGAAATTCGCAATCAATTTCAATCAAACATGGCAATCGTAAAATAGTTTCTCAAATGAAAATCAATCAAAACACCTAAACCTTAGTAAAGCCCTATAGGCTTATTCATTCAAAGGATTGTGTTATCTAAGGTTTTTAGGGTTTTTTAGGGGTAATGACCCCTTTTAGGTTTTTTTAGGGGTTAGAACCCCTTTTAATCCCTAAACTAAGGAGTCTTCAAAAATACTATTTGGGCATCTCAAAAAATTTAAATTTCACCTGAGATGGATGGCCACAAGTATTCTAAACCATTTGTGAATTTTTGGAATTTTTGATTTTTTTATGGGAAAAGTTTACTGAGAATTTTTACTTTCCCAAAATTTTTATTTTTTTTGAAATTTTTAAGAATTTTTTTTGTGAATTTTGGCGTTTTACAAATTTTTATTGGTTTTCTGGATTTTTTTTAATTTTTATGAATTTTTCGGAATTTTTTAATTTTTTATGAATTTTTTGATTTTTCCGAATTTCTATGGATTTTCTAAGAATTTTCTCTGATTTTCTAGATTTTCTGAAATTTCTATTTTTTATGTTTTTTTAAATTTTCTAAATTTTTATGATTTTTCTTAATTTTTTTAGAATTTTTAATTTTTCTGATTTTTTTTAGAAATTTTTTTTAAAATTTTCATTTTCTCGCCGAAAGTGAACCGGACCAAACCGGTTCAGACCAGTCTAACTTAGTTGGACCAGTTGGCGCTCCGGCGAGCACGATGCCAAAACGACACCGTTTTGATTCTTCTTCATTTGGGGATTTCTTTAAGGGATAATGACACAAACAGTCCCTGAAATTTGGCTTAATGTGCAATTTGGTCC
This sequence comes from Syzygium oleosum, assembly GCF_021117445.2. Classification (NCBI taxonomy): domain Eukaryota; kingdom Viridiplantae; phylum Streptophyta; class Magnoliopsida; order Myrtales; family Myrtaceae; genus Syzygium; species Syzygium oleosum. The sequence goes on from NW_026607529.1 coordinate 1,482,002, forward strand.
CTAAACTTTTAATTTGTTCAATGTAGTCCCTGAACTTGAACCCAATATTCAATGTGGTCTCTGAACTTTTAATTTGTTCAACTTGATCCCTGAACTTTTAGTAAATATTCAATTTAGTCCCTAAAATATATGAAAATATACAATATAGTCCCTGAACTTGAATTAATGGAAGGACTACATTGAACATTTTTATGAAGTTCAGGGACTATATTGAACATGTACCAAAAGTTCAGGGACCACGTTGAACAAATTGAAAGTTCAGGGACCATATTGAACATTGGGTTAAAGTTCAAGGACTATATTGAACAAATTAAAAGTTCAGGGACCAAATTGCACATTGAGTCAAAGTTCAGGGACTGTTTGTGTCATTTTCCCTTTCTTTAAACACTTGATGGGCTTGAACTTAGGTTTTATCATTTTGGGACTGCCACTTTGGCCGCTGTTCCGGTGGCTTTCCGGCCACATTCCGTCCAACCTAACCAATCCTAATCCTTCACCGAATGACCCTCTATACATCCATACCAATTTTATTGCCATTTAACATCCCTAAGCCATTGATATTCAAGCTCAAACTTCCTTACTTGACATGGATTTCCAGTTTTTTCATGTTTTACCTTACCGGGGTAGCCACTTTAACTTAATCTCTGATGATCTTCCGGCCACATTCCGACCATTCTATCTGAACCAAACCTTCACTGAATACCCTCTACACATCTATGCCCATTAGATTGCCATTTAATATCCCTAAGCCGTTGATTTTCGAGTTCAAACTTTCCTACTTGACAATGGAAATCATAACACAACCTAACATATCTAACATTCAAATCATCAAAACAAGAATGCCCTAACCGTTTCTAGCGATCAAACATCAATCAGAGAGTAAGAACAGCTGACTTGGAACGGCCATTGGCCATTGAGAAGCACTCCGGTAAGGTTTTGGGAGCTCCGGCGAAGGGTTTGTTAGGACTGACTCATTGCATTTTTCATTTTACCGATCCAAAATGCAACAAATGACAAAGTAAATGATTAGAATCATGTTTAAGGCATCACAAATCACAAAATCATAAGCAGAATTTCAAGATCACGCTCAATAAAACTCGAATCATTATTCTGAACTTTTGACAAACAGGCGGCGGGTGATAAAGGAAGCGTTTTTAACTTCTTCTCCAGAGCTTGAATAGGAAATTCCTAGTTGAACGCCAACTATAGAATGATGCTCCGACACCTTCTCTTTGAACTGATGTCCTTCACTTCACCGGGAAACACCTTGAATGGTCTGAGGAGCCTCGGTTTCAAGTGCTCGTAATCAGCCGGTGTGATTGAAATGAGGAAGGGAAGTCACGGCCAAGTTCCGATTTGCCGGTGCTTCGCCGGTTAGGGCGGCGTCGAACGCTTGGTCGAGACCTCTGACCCTCTCTCTTTAGCTTTCTCTCTTTGGTTTCACTCGTTTTCTCTTTCTCTCTCTCTTTGGCATTCGATCGAGCACTTTCCATGCTTTGATAACAAGTTTTTCCAGTTTTTATCCCCTTCCCCCAAGTCAATTATCACCCTTAACCGACTTGGAATCGATTAGAAATGATAAGGATGGATAGCTGGAGATTCCATTTAAAACGTGCTGGAATGATCAAACAAAGTCGGTGAAAGGGCAGGCTGAGTCGGATATTTCTCCCTTTCCCATGTGTGCCTAGTCAGGTGAAGAGGATGACCGGTTCAGTAGACCCGGGTTGATCCAAATTTATTAATTAAACCCGATTTCTCAATTCCAACCCCAAATTTCGAATCCTTGATGTATTTTACATCAAAATGTGAAATCAATTTGAATTTTCATCCTTATTAAACCAAAAAATTCCCAAATTTGTACTCGGATTAATTGGATTTTTGTTTAGTTCAGTGTCCAAATGACCTAATTAGGCAAAATTGAGGCCAAAATTGAGTTACCCATGATCAATTACCCCTAGGAAAGGTATGGGTGTCGATTGGAAATTTCAAATTGAATAAGATCCTCAATTTGGGTCTTAAAATCTCTAATTTTCAATTAATTTTTGGGGCTCTTCAATTCTTTTGTCAAATTGTGAAATTGGACTGATCAATATGCAATTCAAGGTCCCAGAATCAATTGTTGTGAAGACACTATAGCCTAAAAATGACTAAAAATGACTCAATTGGATTTTTGGTTCAATTAGGGTATGAATTTTACCCAATTTTGGGAAAAACATATCCCCAACTGAAATTTTATAAAATTGAAACTACAGGGCTGAAATTGGATTTAAAAGAAGACTAATGACTATTTTTATGGAATTTTTGAATTCCATTTAGTATTTTTCTTGATTTTTCACTCATTTTAGCCAAAAGAAATTAAGGAAAAATTCACGAAAATTCTAAAAAAATTTATTTTTTGTTTAGAAATAGGTTCCTAAGCATGGCCAAGGTTCCTAATCTTAATTTTGTGGTTTTCAGGTAAATTTGAAACATGTGCCAAAAATCAAGTGTCAACAATAACCTTTGCCGTGCTAGGAACCTATTTATAAACAAAAAATGATTTTTCTACATTTTTCTTTGATTTTTATTTAATTTCTTTTGCTAAGAAATAGGAAGAAAATCAAGAAAAATACTAAATGAAATTTAAAAATTCCACAAAAATTGTCATTAGTCTTCTCTTAATTCCAATTTTAGTACAGAAACTTCAATTTTACAAATTTCAATTAAGGATATGTTTTCCCTAAATTTGGGTAATTTCAGTTCTTAATTGAACCAAAAATCCAATGGAGTCATTTCTAGTCATTTTTGGGTATAGTGTCTTCACAATAATTGATTCTGGGACCTTGAATTCAATATTAGTTGGTCCAATTTCCCAATTCGATGAAAACATTAAAAAAAAAAAAGCCCCAAAATTAATTGAAAAGTATGGATTTTAGGACCCAAATTGGGGATTTCATTCAATTGGACCTTTGTGACCGGAACTTATACCTTCCCTAAGGGTAATTGAGCATGGATAATTCAATTCTGGGCCAAATTCTACAAAATTAGGTCACTTAGACTTTCAATTGAATAAAACCCATTTTACCCGAATTAAAATTTAGAGTTTTTGGGTTTAATTGTGATAAAAATTCAAACTGATCCCTTATTTTAGAGCAAAATGTGTCAAAGAGTCTAAATGTGGGGTTAAAATCATGAAATTGGGACAAAATGGAGTCCAATTTGTAAAATTAGACCAGCCGGGGCCTGCCGGGTCAGTCGGATCCAACCCGACCCAACCCGGGTTAGCCTTCTTCTTCACCTGGATTGAGTACGAGCGGGAAAGACAGAAATGAAAAAAAAGGTTAGTTAGCCCCGCCTCTTTGCCGACTTAAAGCTCCATTTTCAACACGTGGACAACGAAATGGACAGCTCATCCTCATCCAATCTAACTGTTTGGGTAGTCGGTTAGAGTGAGGAGAGGGTGGGAAATTGAACCAAAAAACGATGGGGAGAAAGTGGTTCCCGCACAGAACCTGCTCGACAGAAAGCAAGAGAGAGAGAGAAGAAAAACTAGAGAGAGAAGGAGAGAGAGAAAGTGAAAGAGAGAGAGTAGAGGTTCCATGGTCGAGTGTCCGGCGCTGCCTAAACTGGACAAGCGCCGGTGAATTGGCCGATGAGCGTGACCTCCTCCAGACTTCGACAAGACGGCTAATCGCGAAGAGGGGAAACATGGCCTAGACCATCCAATCTAGGACTTTCTCAGCAAATCCAAGTTTGTAAGCTGATAAAGCAAGTGTAAAGAGATTGAATCGTTGCCTACTGATGGTTCGGAAATTCAATTTTTGCCTTTGACAACGAAGGTGAAAACACTTCCTGCTCACACGTCATTTGTTTGTCAAAATGCCTAAATAGATGTCTAAACTAATACATGCTTGATCTTTGAATTTGTTCGTTGCTGTTGTGCTTATTAGTTCCTTATTCAAGTTTCTAATTCATTTTTTGTTCGCTTTGTGCATTTTGGATCGGTGATTTGGCATGTGCATTGAGTCGGCCTTCAAAACCCCCTCACCGGAGTCGATAGACCTTACTAGAGCATTTCCCCATGGCAAAAGGCCGTTCAAGTCAGTTCATTCTGATCAATTTTAAGCTTAAATACATGTTTTGATTGATTAGAATGGATATGATGCCTTAAGGTTTGATCTAGTTATTAGATAAGCTAGATTAGGATGGTTTCGAGTTATGATTTTCGACTTAGGAGCTGCTGGCTAGTGGTGGCTCAACAGCGGTCCAATAGGAACGGATGGTTAGAAGGCAATTAGGGGAAGGTTTAGGGCCGCTTGCGATGTTCAAAGCAACGGTGGAAGGCCATTGGAGTAGCGGCCGAAGTCATGGTAGAAGTGTGATATTGCAGACTCAGGGTGCACATGAAGTGCTTGAGGAAATGCCAAAAAAAAAAGGAAGAGAACGGCGCCGTTTGGCACTGTCCCTGCCAAGGAAGGCTAGAGACCAGCTCAGGCCGGTCCAACTCGGTCAGACCAGTCTGAGCCGATCCGGTTATCTCTGAAAAAAAATAATAAAAAAAATCATAAAAATCATAAAATTTTAGAAATTTCGGGAAAATTCATAAAAATTCAAAAAAATTCAGAAAATTTCTAGAAAATTTAGAAAAAAATTGAAAATTTCCAGAAAATTCATAAAAATTCGAGAAAATCCAGAAAATCCATAAAAATTAGAAAAATGGCAGAAAATACATAAAATTTTAAAAAAATTCGGAAAATTTCATAAAAAAATAAAAAAATTCAGAAAAATAGGAAAAAATGGAAAATTTAGACTTCTAGGAAGTAAAGAAATGAAATAAAAATTTTCGCCAAAACATTAAAAAAGGAAAATAAAAAATTCCAAAAACTCACATAATGACTCGGAACACTTGTGGCCGCCCATTTTGAGTGAAATTAGAATTTTTTGAGGTGCACAAGTGGTTCTTTTGAAAAATTCTTAGTTTAGGGGTGAAAAGAGGCTTAACCCCTAAAAAACCCTAAAAGGGGCTTAACCCCCAAAAGGGGGCCTAACCCTTAAAAAACCCTAAAACCCCAAAAAACTAACACAATCCTTAAAAATGAACAAGCCTTTAGGGCTTCACTAGGCATTGATTGTTTTGATTGATTTTCCTTTTTAGAGACGATATTAGGATGTTGTTTGCAATGTGAATGGATTGCGCACTTCCTTATTGATTGATTGCTCTCCGTTTAGAATGGTTAGGATTATCGAATAGGCCTCGAGAAACTGCATGACACATTAGACATTTCAAATCGAGTTAAGTACCAAAAAGGCGTTAAGGATTTCGATATCTAGGTCGTTAACATAATCAAATCCCCCTGCCCATGAAATCTCTGGTTCGCAGAAATCGAGATAGTTCTCCCCTATCTCGATTAGGTTTCTAGTCAACCATTAAGACTAGTGGCGACTCCAAAACGAAACATAGACTAAATAGAAAATGAAATAATCAATACCCGTTGTCTCGTGAGGTATGATTAGGGAGAGACCTTCGTTCATTAGTGATAAGACACCCTACCATTTGCGATAAACGAAAGCATCTCCTAGCGTGCGAGGGTGCAGCGCGACACTTCTCTGACTACGGTTTGGAAAAAAAAGGAAGGAAAGAAAAAAAATAAAAGAAAAGGAAAAATTAAAAATTAAATTCAAAGAAATATTGAAATTTTATTAAAAATTATTCACGTCAATGCCACTCGTGCCACATAGGACAGCCGATATCCACGTCAATGATTTTCGGCCAAAATTGGCTGGACAGACTCAATTGGCAAAACGTAAAAAGGTTTAGGACTCAATTGACAAAATTGAAAGGTTTATGACCAAATTAGCAAAAGTGCAATAGGTTTATGATTTTTTAGACAATTTTCCCTATTTTTTTTTGGAAAAAAAATGTCACTTTGACAAACAAGGATATTTGATACGATGGTGTAAAATGGTATTCAAACGTAAAGCTCATATATGCCTTTGGTATTCCCAAAAGTAGAGGTACGTAAACGGTTATTGGGTGAAATGTGAGATAAGATTTAAGTGTTGTCCCTAATATATATTCTAGACTATAGCAGTTGCCTAATATTGCCGTAAGCAAATCCCATTGCCGAAATCACTTTGATAATTCAATCGATGGTCAGTTTCCCAATTGCACGATCCTCCAGGTTCACTGCCATACCTACACCACTTTATACTCTGGCTTTGCAAATAGATATATATGAGGGGCTAACTCAAAACAAAACTTTGAGTGACAGTTCTGGCTCAAACCTTTTTTTGTCTCAATAAAAAGTACAAACTTTTACTCGAGTCCCAAATCTGGCCCCCATGATGTAAATTTTTTTAAATTGTTAATGTCAGATTTGGGATTTAAGTGAAAATTGATGAGTTTTTATGAGACAAAAAATGGTTGGGGCTAGAATTATCATTCAAAGTAAAGTTGGTGCTTTTTTTTAACTTAGGCCTATCTTTGAGCCTCACACACTAGTATTAAAAAAAACGCTACATGTACGGAACAAATCCTACTAAGCTGTCGCATAATGTACGAGACGGGAGGGGAGATATGGATACCAAACTAATGTCCATGTTCGTTTTGCCAAAATATCGAGAGGCGTTGTATCCTATCCCGGCGTCTGGCCCAGAAGATTATATGTATGTTTAAGTGAGTTGGCAACATTTTGGTATCTGACCTTCAAGCTCGGCTCGAACTTGTGCAATGATAACCTCTAATAGCTACTAGTACGCACCATGTACTCAAAAATAATTCTGCTCGTCGGGTTGAAATTCACACTCACGTATGTGTCACGGTCGCGAGGTTTTTAGGCACCAAGGACCGTGAACTATCAAAGAATGCTTGTCTAAACCCTAATGGAGCTTCCGAAATATTCTCAGGGACGGGCGATACAGTAATTATGCCGTGTTCTAGAGAGTTCTCGGCATAAATGCCGGTGGTTGGTGGACGAGAAGGTGCAATCTCGGCCACCCATTCAAGAGCCGATCAATGTATGTAATTTGTCAAGTCCTTGTATAAGTAGGGGGGTTCTCTTCCTCATTTCGATCATCCAAACAATAGAAGTAATCTCCATTCTCTCTCAAAACTTCTCTTTCTAAATTCTCTCTTTACGATCCGGGTGAGCGATCGAAAAAGGGTTTGGTTTAGGCGCTCCAACGATCCAAGGAAACTTAAGTCGCTGGATGGGTCATTCCCAAACCATCGACTTGTGACAAGTGGTATTAATGCAAGTAGAGAGTCCGTCCAAGGAGATCGAGAAGCGCACCAACTGGTCGAGAGAATGTCAAGCCAAGATCAACTCGCTTCGGTTGTTGTGGATGAAAGGGCTCCCCAAGAACAGGTTACGCAAGACAAAACTAGTGGGAAATCCAAGAAAAGGGATAGCTCGTTGGACGCCATGGCCGCGGGCGATGAGAAGCTCACGAGGATGACAAAGGCAATTAGGGTTTATGATCGCGACAGAACCCGATTCCCATTCAAAAAGAGTCATTTAGCATTTGACTAAGCATTAGCCATTCTAAATGACCCATTCAATTCATTCAATTAGTGCAATTCAATTTGACCCATTCTAGACTAACATTCAATTTGATGAATTGAAGTTCAATTTAGCCAATTAGACTTCAATTAAGTTCATTAGTCTAGTTTGGCAAAGCAATTTAATTCACATTGAAGAGCAATTGGGTCAAACAAGTTAAATTTGATCAATTTGTACTTGTATTTCAAATTGGTTCAATCCAATTTTATCAAATTCAATTCAATTGGGTCAATCAATCATGATAGGGATGAAATTGAATGAAATTGGAACAAAATTGAGCTAAGGGCCGAACCGATTCAACCCGGCCAAACCCTGGTCAAACCGATCCAACTGGTTCAACCCGGGTTGACCAGATTGAACCGGTTTGATCAGGCCGACAGTTTCCCGACCAAAATTCCGGCGATCGGCGGTCCATTCCAACCAGCCAAGCCCAACCGGTCCCTTTGTGTCCAAAATTACTAAAATACCCCTAGTGAAATTACAAAAATGTCCCTATAATCAAATTTTAACCAATTTCCTCAAGGGATTAAGCAAACAATCATGGCCATCCATTAAGAGTGCATCATAGCCATTCATTGTGCCAGGCAAAAGGACACTATAAGTGCCATAACTTGTGTACGGAGATCACTTTGGTGCCATAACTTTTTTTCGGATCACTTTGGTGCCAAGTCGGAGGAAAAACGATCACTTAAGTATCATAAGTTTTTTTTGGATCACTTCAGTGCTAAAATTTTTGAAAAACGATCACTTAAGTGCTAAAATTTTTTTAAAACGATCATTTAAGTGCTAAAATTTTTGAAAAACGATCACTTAAGTGCCAATCTCCGGCGAGCCACGTCAGCTTCAGAAATTAATAAAAAAAATGTCACGTCGGATTTCCGGCGAAAATTTGTGTACGGCACCGGAGTTGGCACTTAAGTGATCGTTTTTCAAAAATTTTAGCACTTAAGTGATCGTTTTTCAAAAATTTTAGCACTAAAGTGATCCAAAAAAACTTATGGCACCAAAGTGAGCGTCGTACACAAGTTATGGCACTTGTAGTGTTTTTTGCCCATTGTGCCATGTCATCTATCGTTAGTCTAAGAAATATCCTTAACTTGGGATAAGAACACTAGGAATGCCATAACTTTCGTACGGCGCTCACTTGAGTACCATAACTTTTTTTCCATCACTTCAGTGCCACAAATTTGAAAAAACAATCACTTAAGTGTCATCGGCAATTTACCTTACCGGAAAATCTGACGTGGACGCCGATCGTCCTACGTGGCATCACCGACGCTAATGAGGATAATTAATTTAAAAAATTCAAAACTAAAAATAATCCACGTCGAAATGAAAAATTAATAAAAAATCTACGTAGGACAATTTGTCGGGAATGACACTTAAATGATCGATTTTGCTTTGATGCGGCACTCAAGTTATCGTCGTACGAAAGTTATCATACTCCTGTTATCCTTATCCAAACATTTTTATTTATAAGTAAAAAGGTTGGGGAGAGCTAATCAATGCAATTTCCTTTAAACTTTACCATAAGGGTCCCACGTAGACAAATACCTTGCATTAATTAATTCTTTATAAGACATATTAATAGAAGTGGGTACCATATTTATAAAACTAGGTTCTTCTCATGAATGAGGCCCATTACATAGAAAATCCAAAATATTTTAAATTTAATTTTCAATAAATTTTCAAAATTAAAATATCATTAAAAGTATTATTATGTATTAATACATAAGTAGTATTAATTATAAATTACATCATTCGCCTCTCCTTTTTTCCAACCACCGTATGACCCTTGATATTAGAAACCCATCATACTCTTTCATTATTTTACTCACATCAACTCAAATATAAATAAGCAGGTTAGGTTTAACAGTTAAATGAGTAATTATGTGAAAAGGATAAACGCATAAAGGCCTTTTTCCATCCATTTTTTGACTTCCGGCTGTGAAAGGAAGGTTAGACCTGAGGCGTGTTTACACGGGTCATTGGAAGATGTTGAGCCTAAGGCGTGTTTACGCGGGCTGTGAAAATGGACCTAAGGCGTGTTTACGCGGGTCGTGTGATTGGGCCTGAGGCGTGTTTACGCGGGCTGTGAGAATGGACCTGAGATGCGTTGACGCGGGTCGTGTGATTGGGCCTGAGGCGTGTTTACGCGGGCTGTGAGAATGGACCTGAGGTGCGTTGACGCGGGTCGTGGATAGTTGGTTGGACACGTGTGCGTAATGTGAGTGGTTGGATTGGGTGAGTGCAAGTGTGAATGGCGCTCGAGTGATTGTGTTATATTCTCGGGATATTATTGAATTACCATGATTTGACTAATGTGCGGAGTTGGCACTCGAGTGATTGTGTTATATTCTCGGGATATTTTGTTATGTGGATAGTTAGATTGCATGTTTAGACTCATCTGGGTACGCATTGGCCTACGTGGGGTTTAGGGTGTCTGCTTATTGAGAAATGTTCTCATTGTTGTTTAACCAAACCATTTCAGATCCGCGACCGTGATTGATTGGAGACGCTGCAAGGATAATCTCGGGGATCGAGGACGGGTCAAGTACCCTGTATTTTGAGTGCCCCTTTTTGTAGAGTAGTTAAGTTTACGAACCAGGTCTCTTTTGATGAAAGTGGTTCTGTCGTTTGTGGCCTAGCTGGCAGTTGTCTTTTGTGAACGTTGTATGTATCTGCTAAGTGTATGAATTGCAAGTATCGATTTGTACTATTGCTACCCCTTCGTCATTATTAATCGTCTGGGTTGTTTCATTTTGTTTCCGCGCGTGCCTAATCTCTAATGTTTGGATTGGGTCGGCGACATGCCTGGGACGTCGCATTTAATGATCAACCATCAAGGGACGTCGCGAGCCCGTGAGAGTTTGGGCGTGATAGCAAAACACATTTTTTGGTTCAAAATATGATGGGGAATTTAATTTTGAGATTTAATTTCGAAAATTTGGTCAAAATCGGACTTAATTTGCAATTTTCATCAAAACCGGAACTGCCGGGTCGGGCGGGTCAACTCGACCCGACCCGAACAGTCTTCTTCTTTACCCGGATTCATCCGAAACACAATGAAACCCAGAAAATTCCCGCTCATGCCCATATGTTTGCCGACTTAATCCAAGAGTTTGAGCACGTTTTTATCGAGTCGGCCAGCTGGAGAATCTCCAGCTGGCGACAGATAATAATCCTAACCGATCAGAAGTCAGTGATAACAACTTTTGGGCAGGAAAAATCGAGAAGAAAAAAGAAGGAAAAAACATTGCAACAGGAGGGAAGGTATTCGACGAAATTCCGAAGAGGGAGAAGAGAGAGAAAGGGAGAGAAATAGTGCGAAATCTAGAGAGAGAGAGGGTCGAGGATTGCCTCACGAGTGTCCGGCGCCGCCATATACGGCGGAGCGCTGGCGAATCGTGAAGAGGCCGTGATCCTCCCCTCACGGCTTGAACCGGATGGAACTTATCGTGAACACCTGAAACCGACCCCCGTTCGGCCAATCCAGACCTGTTCCGGCAAATCCAAGACCACTGGGAGAAAGTATAAGTGTCAGGGAACAATCCTTGGGGCATAGATCAGTTCAACAATTTCGTTTGACCATCGAACGACGCAGGTAAAATTACTTCGCGGTCATGGTTTTCCAGAATTTCCAGAATGTGTTTTAGCTCAAACTTGTGTGTTTCTTCGTGATTTTGTGATAATTGATGCTGAAAACATATTCTGACTTCATATTCATCATTTGTTGGTACTTTGAATGGTTAAAAATGCACAAATCGAGTCGGCCGTGCATTAAACTCCTCGCCGGAAAACCCGAAGTCTCGCCGGAGCGTCGCCGTGACCATAGGTCATCCAAGTAGGCTCCCTTTCACTTTGTTTGATGATTTGATGCTGATTGGAACCGATTTAGACGGTTAGGGCGATTTGAATGGTGATTTGAAATATGGAAATGTTGTTTAGGTTAGAGATGGTTTAGGTTTTTTCCGATCGATTTTCGCCCACCGGCGAACGTCCGACGGCAATCTAATAGGACTAAGTTGATAATAGAACATGTGGACATGATGATGGTGCAAGTGGAATGGCGAAATAGTCGCCGGAAGGTCGCCAACGGTGGGTCTGAACCGGCGGCCTAGAGAACTTTTTACCGGAAATCATGCACACCACCCATTCGTGAAAATGCCCCAATGAAGAGGGCCAAAAACGGTGCCATTTTGGCACCGTGCCCGCCGGAAACGATGATCGACGACCGGCGCCGGCGACACCCGGTTCGGCCAAGCTGAACCAGGTCGAACCGGGCTGGTCCGGTTCGCTTCCCGGTGGGAAAATTTAGAAAAACAAAGAATAATAATAATAATAACTCAATAAAAATTAGGAAAATCAGAAAATCAAAAAAAGAGAAAAGATAAAAAATTAAAAAATCCATAAAAATTCAAAAATTTCAGAAAATTCATAAAAAATTAAAAAAATTCCGAAAAAATCGAAAAAAATTCAGAAAATTCATAATATTCAGAAAATACAAAATAAAAAATAAAAAAATTGAAAATTTGGAAAATGCATAAAAATTTTCAGAAAACCATTAAAAATCAATTCTCGGTTAAAAATTTTACCAAAAAAAAATTCAAAAATCAAAAATTTTGAAAATCCAAAAGATGATTCAAAATCATTGTGGCCAGCCATAAAAAGTGAAATTTGAATTTTCGGAAATGCCTAAGTGGCATTTTTGGAAAATTTCAAATTTAAGGGTTACAACCCCTAAAAAACCCTAAAACCCTAAAAATATGTAAATCATGAAATGAACAAGCTATTAGAGCTTCATTAGGGTTTGGATGTTTTGCTTGATTTTCATTTTTAGTGGCCAAATTAGGGTTGCTATGATTGATTTGCCATTGATCACGCATTTAATCCTTGGGTGCTTAATTGTTTGTTCATGATTAGATTAGTGAATTGACCTTAGGAATCCGTGTGACACGTTAGACATACCATATCGTTCTTAGGCACCGAAAGGACGTTAATGGTCTCAATTTGGGATCGTCAACGTAACCAAATTCCTTATTCAAAATCTCTGGTTCGTAGGATCGTGGTATTTCTCCCGTACCTCGATTAGGTTTCTAGTCAACCTACCATAAATGACTAGTAGCGACTCCAAGTTTAAATTTAGATCAAATAAACTCCGCTATCACATGAGGTATGGTTTGGGAGAGACCCGTGTAGGAAAATACCTCCATTCTAGCACGCGAGAGCGTGGCGCGACACCATAATAAAGCTCTGTATATTGCCGTCAAATGCCGGGGCAAGGAGGTGTCACAGGTGCTGATCGATAATGGTTCCACACTTAATTTGTGTCCATTAAGCACACTGCATCGCTTGGGGATTAGAGAAGAGCTCATTAAACCTTATAAGGTAACAGTGCGCTCGTTTGATAGAATGAAGAAAGACGTTATTGGCGATATCGAGCTCGAGGTAAACATAGGCCCTGTGGCTTTTCTAATTGACTTCCAAGTAGTGGATATTCCGATGACTTTCAACTTATTACTCGGAAGACCTTGGATTCATATGGCTGGCGCCATTCCTTCAAGTCTCCATCAGAAGGTCAGGTTCGTCATTAATGGCAAGATGATCACCGTACACGGGGAGACGGATTTCGCCACTTATAAGGAGAGTGCAATACCGTATGTCGAACCCGAAGTGAAAAGAAGAACCAAGTTATCATTCCTTCGAAATGATCTCAATGGTGCAAATTCCTGCCGATTGCATCATAAAATCCCTAGAATTCTCAACATCATCCATTATGTCTGGAAAGGTGTTATGCCAGTATGGATTTACTCCCGATAATGGTCTTGGATCGAAATCCCAATGGATCAAAGAACCTATCACTCCGCTTGCTACAAGAATGAAACATGGAGTAAGTTATATTCCGGATAGCTCTAAAGATCACCATGGAGGCCAAGGCCGAGGTCGAAAGAACCATGGAGGCTGTAGAGGCCGAGGTGATCGCCTCATTAATCCATCCATATGGAAGGGCAAAGCTAAAGAGCTTCCCTATCATCAGATCCACATCAAGGAAACTTTTCCTAGACCTTCCAAGCTACTTCAAGAAGAAGACTTACATGCAGAGGAAGAATCTGTTTTGCCAAGTTTATTCGAAGAGAATACCATCAACGTTATCATAACTGAGGCAGAAGAGCAAAAGGACACTATAAGTGCCATAACTTGTGTACGGCGCTCACTTTAGTGCCAAAAGTTTTCGCCGGCTCACTTAAATGCCAAATCGGAGGAAAAACGATCACTTAAGTGCCAAAAGTTTTTTTTTTATCACTTCAGTGCTAAAATTTTTGAAAAACGATCACTTAAGTGCCAATCTCCGGCGAGCCACGTCAACTTCAGAAATTAATAAAAAAAAATGCCACGTCGGATGTCCGGTGAAAAATTGTGTACGGTACCGGAGTTGGCACTTAAGTGATCGTTTTTCAAAAATTTTAGCACTAAAGTGATAAAAAAAAACTTATGGCACCAAAGTGAGCGCCGTACACAAGTTATGGCACTTATAGTGTTGTTTTGCCGAGGCAGAAGATACCTATGCACTGGAGTAGGAAGATTCTCTTGAACTTTTGCTACAAGCTTTTTCCATTGCATTTTGTTGATTACAATTTCAAATTTCGTGTGATTTCATTTGCAATTTTAGTTCAGTTGCAATTTACATTCCTGTTGAGATAGATGTAATCACATTTTTCAATTCAATAAAAGTGATCAAATGTTTTGTTAAGGACATATAGAAACAAAACCAAACCTATGATGAACATTATCCTCATTCGTGAGGTTTGAGGCTTTGGGTTTCTATATTGCTTTTCATTGCGAAAATGATTTTAAGAGCAAAGAAGTCTGATGATATGAGGACTAGCTCTGTCTTTATGTTCTTTCAAAATAAATTTCAAAATGAATTTATAAAAGGTTTTTCATAGGACCACGTGCGTTACTTACTTTGTATGCAATTACTAATCATGTTTGTTACATGTCAGGCATAAGCATTCGCATATCCATAATAGGTTCATATGTGGCCCAAATCTTTCCGAGGAGATCACTTACGATATTGAAGAGGATAATGAGGATGAGGAATGGATCAGAAAGGAATGGATTCGTCATGAAGAATCAAAACCATTTACATTAGAGAAAACGATCACTATTAATCTGGGCGACAAAGAAAATCCCAAAGAAGTTAAGATTGGAGAAAGTCTTTCCTTGGCAGAAGCAGAAAGAATCACTGATTTCAAAGAATATCAGGATATATTCGCATGGTCTTATGCTGACATGCCAGGCCTTGATCCGAGCATAGTTGAACATGCTTTGCCAATTGACCCAAGTATTCCACCAAAGAAGCAAAAACTGAGGCAAACGAAGCCAAACTTGGCAAAGAAAATAGAAGAAGAAGTGATGAAATTGCTCAAAGTCGGTTTCATTGAAGTAGTTTCATATCCAGAATGGGTTGCCAACATAGTACCGTAATGAAGAAAGATGGTCGAGTACGGGTGTGCGTTGATTATCGTGACCTAAATAAAGCAAGCCCTAAGGATGATTTCCCGCTTCTCCATATCGATGTATTAGTGGATAGCACTGCTGGGTTCGAAACATTTTCATTCATGGATGGTTTTTTAGGATATAATCAAATCCTCATGAAGAAAGAGGATAAGGCGAAGACGTCTTTCATAACACCATAGGGCACATTTTGTTACAAGGTGATGCCTTTCGATTTGAAAAATGCTGGTGTCATATATCAAAGGGCAATGGTAACTTTGTTCCATGACATGATGCACAAAGAAATTGAGGTATATGTGGATGACATGATTGCAAAGTCCAAACAAGGAGAAGATCATGTTGAAGTGCTTCGCAAGTTGTTCGAAAGACTTAGAAAGTACAAGTTGCGGTTGAACCCTAACAAATGTGTATTTGGGGCAAAATCTGGCAAACTGCTAGGATTTGTGGTCAGTAGCAAGGGCATTGAAATAGATCCCTCCAAGATCAAAGCAATATACAACTTAAAGACTCCTTCTACGGTAAAAGAAGTGAGAGGCCTGATAGGGCGATTAAATTACATTGCCCGTTTCATATATTAGCTTTCAGAGATCGCTAAACCGTTCTTCAAATTGTTGAAGAAAAATGCCAAAGTAAAGTGGGATGCGGAATACCAACAAGCCTTTGATAAGATCAAAGAATATCTGGTATGCCCACCAGTGTTGGTACCACCAATCCCTGGAGTCCCGCCGATCTTATATTAGATAATTCACTATGAGTCGTTAGGAGCGGTGCTTGTACAAAGAAGATCAAATGATGGTAAAGAACAAGCTATTTATTACTTGAGCAAGAAGTTCACAACATCATAAATGAATTACCCGGCAGTCGAGAAGACATGCGTTGCATTGATTTGGGTATTACACAGATTAAGACAGTACACCCTTCATCACCAAATTTTGCTAGTGACTGAGAATGATCCTATCAAGTACCTTCTTGAGAAATCCTCCTTGGTCGGGAAATTGCCAAAGTGGCAAGTCTTGTTATCTGAATTCGACATCAGAAGTTTATCCCAAAAGTTAGTCAAAGGACAAGCAATAGCAGACATGTTGGCAAAAAATTGGCAGAATATTAACAATCGTGAAGAACAACTTGATGATCATATATTGACATTGGTCGACGATAAATGGAACATGTATTTTGATGGTGCAACCAATTTATCTTGATCAGGAACTGGGGCAGTACTGATCTTCCTAGAAGGCCAACACTATCCGGTATCTACCAAATTGTTATTTCCATGTACTAATAACATTGCTGAAAACAAAACATGCATTCTCGGCTTACAATTAGCCCTTTCAATGAAGGTAAAAAGGTTGCAAGTATATGGAGATTCTATGCTCATCATATTGCAAACAACTGGTGAATGGCAAACTCGAGATGCCAAGCTAATTTCTTATCACAGATACTTAGAAGAGGTGATAGAAAACTTTGAAGAAGTAACATTCGATTATCTCCCAAGAACTCAGAATCATTTTGCAGATGCTCTTGCAACTTTGTCATCCTTACTACAAGCTGAAGATGGTGTGGATATAAAACCATTGAGAATCAATATTCTTGAACAACCAGCTCATTGTATGATAGTTCAAGCAGAATTTGACAACGAACCATGGTATCATGACATCAAAAGATATCTTCAATCGGCAGAATTTCCTGAAGAAAGCCAACCAGGTGACAGGAAGTTTATAAGGAAGATAGCCAACAAATTCTTCATCAGTGGTCAAATCCTCTACAAGAAATCATTTGATTCAACCCTACTAAGATGTGTGGATGCTACATAAGCTGAACAGATCATGAAAGAAATTCATGAGGGTGAATGTGACCGCACATGAATGGACATCTTCTAGCTCGAAAGATTATGAGATTGGGATATTATTAGATGACAATGGAAACAGATTGCATCCAACAAGTGAGATGTTGTCATCAATGTCAAGTTTATGGAGACAAAATCAATGCACCGCCAAACGAGCTACATCAAATGTCCGAGCCATGGCCATTGTCAATGTGGAGCATTGATATGATTGGTCCAATCAACCCCAAGGCCTCAAATGGGCACCGGTTTATCCTGGTTGCTATTGACAATTTCACTAAATGGATTGAAGCAAACTCCTACACGAATGTTACTGCCAAGAATGTTGCAAGATTCATCAGGCGGGACATCATTGCTAGGTATGGAGTTCCAGAAGCAATAATTACGGACAATGGCTCAAATCTAAACAACAAGATTATGGATGATTTACTCGAACACTTCCAAATCCGACATCTGAACTCATCTCCATATCGTCCACAAATGAATGGAGCAATTGAAGCAGCAAATAAGAATATCAAGAAGATACTAGCCAAGACAGCCGAAAATTATCGTGATTAGCACGAAAGGTTACCGTATGCTCTAATGGCATACCGAACTTCAATTCGAACATCAACCGGAGCAACCCCATTTTCATTGGTTTATGGAATGGAAGCAATGCTATCTATTGAAGCAGAAATTCCTTCATTAACTATACTATCCCAATTGAAGCTTTTAGAAGTTGAGTGGATTCAATAAAGATATGAACAACTCAACATGATCGATGAAAAGAGATTAAGAGCTATATGCTATGGGCAAGCTTATCAGAGAAGAGTGGCTAAATCCTTTAATTGAAAAGTGAAACCAAGGAATTTCAAAACAGAGGATTTAGTAGTGAAGAAAGTCATCTTTAACAATTCAGATCCCCGTGGCAAATTCACTCCGAATTATGAAGGTCCATACATTGTCAAGAAAGTTCTTCTTGGAGGAGCATTGATTCTTGTAGATATGGCAGGAACAGAATTGGCCTATCCTATAAATGCAGATGCTGTCAAGATTTTCTACCCATGAAATGAAGACGAACATTCAAGAAAAGATTCGGGTCACTTTAGAACATGTGCATATCACGCATATCATGTATATAATGCATTTCACGAACATGTTTATCTGTTTTGCATAAGAAAGCAAAAAGAATCCGAACCAGTTGATGATTTCAGAATCCCCAATGGAGTTATCAAATAATAGAGGGAAGTATCACTTCCAATCCTATTTTCCATTGATATCCCCTAATGTGCTTTTCTTTTTATCATCCCCAGGGAAATAAAGAAATGGGAGCAACAAAAGAAAAATCTCCAATGGAATCAAAGCAAAAACACGCAAACAAGAGGGATCTTGGTAAGTTGATCAGGCAAGTATCCCTAAATCGTGAGGGCATGTGTTAAAGAAGTTGTCTTTTTAAGAGAAAAATCGAACTTTTTCTTTCCCAAGCGGAATAACACTAAATTGAACAAAACAAAACAGATTGTTTTGAAAAGGAAAATACCTCAGAAATGTTTCAAATCAAAAGTTTTGAAACACGCTTTCTTTGAGAATGCACTAAGCATCAAAATTCTCTTAAAGGGATAATTTGACAAAATGCTTTTAAAAATTTCATAGAAAAAGTTTGGATCAAATTGAATGGAAAGACCTTCAAATGATGAAAGGTAAGCCATATCCAAACACGTCCCCTATACACTCAATGTCAAAATGGAGAAGTGAGTGAGAAAAACTCATCCGAAGGAAATAGGGGATGTTCGCAATGATTACATGGATTGAAATAATGAAAGGCAGTTATTTCACTATCCCAAACACATACCTATCCTTTGCAAACCAAATTTGAGCCAAAACAGTGGAGAAGTTGTTTCAAAACAATCCTGTTAAGAACCACCCCACATTGGGGCAAATCAGGAGGTTTGTGAATTGATAGCTATGGAGAATAGGATCAAGAAAGATTTTATTGCATACTCTTGCATCAATCTTTCTATGATAACTTCAGATGAAGTCATACGGAAGCTCAAGACATCCCAAGAAGAAGAAGAGCACTTCATTTCCTATACCCAAACACATTACCTTTGGCAAAGCCCAATTGAGCCTGAATATCCATTTCAAAATCCTAAATTGGTGATCATCTCTTCACACTAGAGCATGAGCATATGATCCACTTTAATAGATAAGAAACAAAAGGGCAGGACACAGAGTCCTTAGAATTCAAGAAGGTCAAAAACAAAAGAATTTAGGGCATGAAAAAGCAGTGTGCCCGGTAAAAGCAAGGCCAAATGCCCGAGGAAAATGAGAAAGAAATAAAAGAGTTCAAAAAGAGAGTTCGAAATGACAAAAAAGTCATGACAAAGCAAAGTCAGGATCATGAGAGATCATAGATCACAACAAGTGAGAATGAGCAAAAGAAAAGATATTATAATGAATGTTTAGGGGACTCTGATGATCGTAAAAGAAAGATCCCTAGTAGACAACAGAAAAAGGGTTGTGACGCCAAGAAGATCACCAATTTCATAAAAACTCTTAATTCAAACACATGAGCCTTTTGAGCCTACCCAATACCAACAATACAACCTCTCCTCAAAGACTCTTCAGATTGGGATGTTAGGAGTAGAAACATGACTTTATGACAAGAAGTTATCACTCAAAGATGTGTATGCAATAATATCTTGTCTTGTCCTCGAGGTTCTTAACTTGAAGACCCGAAATCAGATATGATGAAATCCTTTTTCTTGGCCTCATAATGCTTATCCTTTGAATAGCCATTGACCAAGCTAACATTACGACCTTTTGAAAGATCTTATCGGATCAATTGGATTATATACATTACGAACATCTCCTAACACCTAAGGATTGGTTAAGAGAGATAAAATTGAAAGATATCAGACAAGTCCCCTTTCAATCAAATAAAGAAAAGACCAAGTTCATAGATTGAAACAAATCCTTTCTAATA
Source organism: Syzygium oleosum (assembly GCF_021117445.2). Classification (NCBI taxonomy): domain Eukaryota; kingdom Viridiplantae; phylum Streptophyta; class Magnoliopsida; order Myrtales; family Myrtaceae; genus Syzygium; species Syzygium oleosum. Next base: position 1,501,866 of record NW_026607529.1, read on the forward strand.
AAGGTCTTCAAAACGATCATTTCAAGCATTTCTTGAAAGATTGCAAGCATTTTTTTTAAATAATTCCTTGAAAAGGGAAATTTGATTGCCTGAAATGCATTTAATGCAAAGAATGCATGTTTCCAAACCAAGTTTCAAAAGTTTTTGGTCAACTTAAAATCAAGTTTTCAAACAGTTTGTGGTAAGCTAAGAAAAAACCACGCTTCAAACAGTTTTGATTAATTTCAAAATCACTTTTCAAAATAGTTTTTAGTCAACTAAAAAACCATACAAAGGTTAGTGAAACCTCAAAATCACATAACTCACGGTCAAGGCATTCATTGTTTGAAGTCTTTCCAAAGTCCTACAAGCGAGGAGCCCCTAAGAAAATTCAAGTCCTACAGGCGAGGAGCCCCTAGGCAAATTCAAGTCCTACAGGCGAGGAACCCTTAGGCAAATTCAAGTCCTACTGGCGAGGAGCCACTAGGCAAATTCAAGTCCTATATGCGAGGAGCCCCTAGGCAAATCCAAGTCTTATAGGCGAGGAGCCCCTAGGCAAATTCAAGTTCTACTGGCGAGGAGCCCCTAGGCAAATTCAAAGTCCTACAGGCGAGGAACCACTAGGCAAATCCAAAGTCCTACAAGCGAGGAGCCCCTAGGCAAATCCAAAGTCCTATAGGCGAGGAGCCCCTAGGCAAATTCAAGTCCTACAGGTGAGGAGCCCCTAGAAAAATTCAAGTCCTACAGGCGAGGAGCCCCTAGGCAAATCCAAAGTCCTACAGGCGAGGAGCCCCTAGGCAAATTCAAGTCCTATAGGCGATGAGCCCGTTGACAAATTCAAGTCCTACAGGTGAGGAACCACTAGGCAAATTTCTAAATCCTCAGGTAATGAGCCTCAGGTGTTCATGGTTCGTGGGTTCGTCCGTAAACCACAAAATTAGAATAACCATCATAATCATCACCACCATCAATTCATGCCCTTAGATAAGCAACAAAGATATACTCACAAACAGGTAAGTTTCTCTCCCTCAATCATTAAGAACCTTTCAAAATATGTTATGAAAAGAGAACCTTTGGATTAGAACACGAATTTCAAAAGCAAGATCCATAATCAGTTGTTGTGAAATTTCTATCTTATCTTGTTCATTTAGTCAACTGAAAACTCAGGTGTCACCTTGTCTTTGAGATCAACCTCTAATGAGCTCAACCTCAAAGAGGGGCAGCTGTTGACACCTGATTTTTAGCTCATTCTTTTTCATATTTTCAAAAATCTCAAAATTAGGACTAGGAATCTTGGCCAAGCCTATAAACCTATTTCTAAACCAAAAAATATTTTTTTAGCATTTTCCTGCATTTTTCCTTAATTTTTTTTAGTCAAAATAAGTGAGAAAATCAAGAAAAATAGTAAATGGAATTAGAAAATTCCATAAAAATAGTCATTAGTCTTATTTTAAATCCAATTTCCTGAATACATCATCAATTTTGAAAAAATCTCAATCGGATATATGTTTTTCCCAAAATTAGGCAAAATCAAACCCAAATTGAACCAAAAATGCAATTAAATATTTTCTAGTCATTTTTAAGTCATAGTGTCTTCACAACAAATGATTCTGAGACCTTGAATTACATAATGGTCGGTCCAATTGCGCAATTTGTCATAAAAATAAAAAATCCCCAAAATTCAATTGAAAATTAAGAATTTTGAGCCCAAATTGGGAATCGTGCCCAATATGAAATTGTCGAACCATGAGACCATCATTTCTAGGGTTAATCAGATGTGGGTAATTCAATTTTGGCATCAATTTTGCCTAATCAGGTCATTAGGACATCAAATTGACTAAAACACTATTAACCCGAATAAAAAAATGGGAAAATCTTGGACACGATTATTACAAAAATTGGGGAAAATCACATGTTTGGGTTCAAAACGTGATGAGAAATTCAATTTTGGGGTTTAATTTTGAAAATTGGGTCAAAATTGAGCTTAATTGGCAAATTTAAACCAACCCGGGTCTGCCGGGTCGACCGGGTCAACCCGACCCGACCCGGGTCGGTCACCTTCTTCACCCGATTCACCAGACTGCATTAAACCTAGAAAAAAAATGTTTCAAGCCCGCGACTTCACCGATCCTTTCCAGCCAATTTGGCACGTGAAAATCGACTAGGCCAACTGGAGAATCTCCAGCTGGCACCAGGGAATCGATCTAACCGATCGAAAATCGGTTCCAACGAATTTTAGGCGGGAAAAATCAATGAACAAAAAGTCGGAAAAACTGAACATGAGAAGAGGAAGTTGTTCGACGATTGTCGCGCCACGCTCTCGCGTGCTAGAATGGAGGTATTTTTCTACACGGGTCTCTCCCAGACCATACCTCACGTAACAGCGGGGTTTATTTGATCTAAATTTGAACTTGGAGTCGCCACTAGTCATTTATGGTAGGTTGACTAGAAACCTACTTGAGGTACGGGAGAAGTACCATAATCCTACGAACTAGAGATTCTAGATAAGGGACTTGGTTACGTTAACGATCCCAAATTGAGACCATTAACGCCCTTTCGGTATCTAAAAACGATATGGCATGTCTAACATGTCACACGGACTCCTAAGGTCAATTCACTAATATAATCATGAACAAACAATTAAGCACCCAAGAATTAAATGCACATCCAACGGAAAATCAATAATAGCAACCCTAATTTGGCCATTAAAAATGAAAATCAAGTAAAATACCCAAACCCTAATGAAGCTCTAATAGCTTGTTCATTTCATGATTAACACATTTTTAGGGTTTTAGGGTTTTTTAGGGGTTTTAACCCTTAAATTTGGAATTTTCCAAAAATACTACTTAGGCACTTCCAAAAATTCAAATTTCACTTTTTATGATTGGCCACGATGATTTTGGACCTTTATGTGAATTTTCAAATTTTTTGAAATTTTTTTTTCGGAATTTTTTTTTTAAAACCAAGAACTGCTTTTTTATGATTTTCTGGAAATTTTATGAATTTTCCAATTTTTCAATTTTTTATTGATTTTCCAAAATTTTTCAATTTTTTATTTGTATTTTCCGAATTTTTGAAATTTTTATGAATTTTCTGAAAATTTTTGGATTTTTCTGAATTTTCAGTAAATTTTTGAATTTTTATGAATTTTCTGCAAATTTTCTGATTTTCTAAAAAAATCTAATTTTTTTTTTATGATTTTTGTGATTTTTTTATTTTTTAGAATTTTCTGATTTTTTTATTTTATTTTATTTTTTTTACCGGGGAATTGAACAGGACCGGACCGGTTCAGACCGGTTCGGCCGAGACTAAACCGGCCGTCGCTGGCGCCGGTTGCCGGTCACTTTCTCCGGCGGGCACGGTGCCAAAACGGCACCGTTTTTGGCTTTCTTCATTGGGGCATTTCCCCGAACACTTGGTAGGCACCATTTTTAATCTAAAGTTTTCGAGACCGCCGGTTTGGACCCACCGCCGACGACCTTCCGACGACCATTTCGCCGTTCCGTTTGCACCATCATCAAGTCCTCATGTCCTATTATCAAGCTAGCCTAATTAACTCGCCGCCGGACCTTCGCCGACCGGCGAAAAATCAGTCCAAAAACATTAACTTGCAAACTGTTTTTGGCAAAACTTTTCCAGAATATAAATCTTAGACCTAATCGCCCTAGCCGTCTAAATCGGTTCAAATAACCATCAAAACATCAAACAAGGTCAAGGAGACTAACTTGAATGGCAATGCTCTGGCGAGGTCATCGGAGCTCCGGCGAGATGGTTCACATGGGGAGCCGACTCGGTTCATGCATTTTTTATGCCCAAAATGCAATCAATCAACATGAAAAATGATTAGAAACTAGTAATGAACATCCATGAATACAAAATTGTAAAGAAAATCGTGAAAACAACCGGATTGAACCAAATCACATTTTTGAAATTCTGGAAAAATCGTGCCCTTGGACGAGATTTACCTGCTTCGTTCGATGTCCAAATGAAATTTTCGAAGTGATCTGCGCCCACAGGATTGTTCCTTGACACTTGGTCTTCACCCTGGTGGTCTCGGTTTCGCCGGAACAGGTCTGGGTTGGCCGGACAGGGGTCGGTTTCAAGCGTTCCATGTCAATCGAGTCGACTGGAATGGTGAGGGGAGATCTCGATCAATCGCATGATTCGCCAGCGCTCCGCCATCTAGGGCAGCGCCGAACACTTGTGGGAGGATCTACCACCCTCTCTCTCTCTTTCTTTCGCGTTGTTTCTCTCTCTTTCTCTCTCTTCTCTCTCTCTGGAAATTTGTCGAACACCCTCCCTTCAATATTCTTCAGTTTTTCTCGTTTTTGTCCATCGATTTCACGCTCAAATTCGGTTGGAACCGACTTCCAATCGGTTTGGGCCGTTAATCGATGCCAGCTGGACATTTTCCAGCTGGCCCAGTCAATTTCCACGTGTTGAATTAACGGGAAATGATCGACAAAGTTCTGGGTTTGGAATGATTTTTTCTGGGTTTTCCATGCCCTGGGCAAACCGGGTAAGGAAAATGAACTGTTCGGGTCGGGTCGGGTTGACACGCCCGACCCGACAGTTCCGGTTTTGACCAAATATCCAAATTGGACTTCATTTCAACCGATTTTTTCAAATTCAACCCCAAAATTGGATTTCCCATCATATTCTGAACCCAAAGATATAATTTTTCCCAATTTTTATTGTAATTGTGCCCAAGATTTTCTCATTTTTATATTCGGGTTAATAGGGTTTTGTTTAATTTGATGTCCTAATGACCTGATTAGGCAAAATTGATGCCAAAATTGAGTTACCCATCCCTGATTAACCCTAGAAACGATAGTCTCATATTTCGACAATTTCATTTTGGGCACGATTCCCAATTTGGGTTCAAAATTCTTAATTTTCAATCAAATTTTGGGGATTTTTTATTTTTAAGTCAAATTGTGCAATTGGACTGACCAATATGCAATTCAAGATCCCATAATCAATTTTTGTGAAGACACTATGACTTAAAAATGTCTAGAAAAAATTTAATTTCATTTTTTGTTCAATTCGGGTTTAATTTTGCCCAATTTTGGGAAAAACATATACCCGATTGAGATTTTCTAAAATTGACAGTGTATTTATGAAATTGAATTTAAAAGAAGACTAATGACTTTTTTATGGAATTTTCTGATTCCATTTACTATTTTTCTTGATTTTCTTGCCTATTTTGACTAAAAGAAATTAAGAAAAAAATGCAGAAAAATGCTAAAAAAAATTAATTTTTGGTTTAGAAATAGGTTTATAGGCTTGGCCAAGATCTCTAGACCTAATTTTCAAATTTTTGAAAATATGACAAAAACGAGCTAAAAATTAGGTGTCTACAGCTACCCCTCTTTGAGATTGAGCTCGTTAGAGGTTGATCTCAAAGACAAGGTGACACCTGAATTTTTTAGTTGACTCACTAAACAAGATAAAATGGAAATTTTACAACAACTGATTAGGGTCTTTACTTTTGGAAATTTGTGATCTAATCCAAAGGTTTTCTTTTTGGAACATATTTTGAAAGGTTCTTAATGATTGAGAGAGAAACTTACCTATTTGTGAGAGTTTTTTTGTTGCTCACCCAAGGGCATGAATTGATGGTAGTGATGAGTATGATGATTATTCTGATTTCGTGGTTTAAAGACGAACTCACGAACCATGAATGCCTGCAGCTCTTCGTCTTAGGACTTGAATTTGCCTAGTGGTTCCTTACTAGTAGGGCTTTGGATTTGTCTAGGGACTCCTCGCCAGTAGGACTTGGGATTGCCTAGTGACTCCTCATCAAATAGGACTTAGGAATTGCCTAGTGGCTCATCGCCAAATAGAACTTTGAAATTGCCTAGTGACTCCTCGTCAAATATGACTTTAGAATTTCCTAGTGACTCCTCGTCAAATAGGACTTGAAATTGCCTAGTGACTCCTCATCAAATAGGACTTTGGAATTTGCCTAGTGGCTCCTCGCCAAATAGGACTTGTGTAATAGTTTTCTGAAGCTACGATTTGCGATCACTTACGGAGGGTCAATTCTCCAAGGCTACAAATCCGCGATCACTCAGAAGAACTATAACGAGGCCATGCTTTATGCCCAAAAAGTCATCCAAAGCTACAGGTTGCGAACACTCGGAGGGTGATGGCTCCGAACCTACAAACCTGCGAACACTTGGCAAGACCACAAAAATCACCATGGATAGGCCATTCTATGGGCCAAAAAAAAATATCATCCAAAGCTACAGGTTGCGCTCGGAGGGTGATAGCTCCGAAGCTACAACTTGCGAACACTTGGCAAGACTCTAAAAATCACCATATTCAAAGCTGCAAAATCGCGATCACTCATGAGAATCATCACTCAGAGGCTACGAAGTGCAATTTGCTTTAGAATATCTGTTTTGTCCAGTGGCTCCTCGCCAAATAGACTTGAAATTGCCTAGTGGCTCCTCGCCAAATATAACTTTGGAAAGACTTCAAACAATGAATGTCTTAACTGTGAGTTTTTTTTTGTGATTTTGAGGTTTCACTAACCTTGATATGGTTTTTAGTTGACCAAAAACTATTTTGAAAAGTAGTTTTGAAATTAATCAAAACCATTTGAAATATGGTTTTTCTTTTAGCTTACCACAAACTATTTGAAAACTTGATTTTAAGTTGACCAAAAACTTTTGAAACCTGATTTTGAAATATGCATTCTTTGTATTAAATGCATTTCAGGCAATCAAATTTCCTTTTAAAGGAAGTATTTGAGCAAATAACTCGAAATCTTTCGAGAAATGTTTGGAATGATCATTTAAAAGACCTTTATTAGAAAGGATTTGTCTCGATCTATGAATTTGGTCTTTTCTTCACTAGTTGGAATGGGTATCTTCTTAGAACCCTCGATTCATCTCTCTTAACCAATCCTTAGGTATTCAGAGATATTCGCAATGTATACAATCCAATTGATCCGATACGGTCTTTCAAAAGGTTGTAATGTTGGCTTGGTCAATGGCTATTCAAAGGATAGGCATTCAGAGGTCAAGAAAAGGATTTTATCATATATGACTTCGGGTCTACAAGTTAAGAACCTCGAGGATAAGATAAGACAATATTGCACACACTTCTTTAAGTGATGGCTTCTGTCATGAAATCATATTTTCACTCTTAACATCCCAATCTGAAGAGTCTTTGGGGAGAGGTTGTAATGTTGGTATTGGGTAGGCTCAAAAGGCTCAATTGTTTTGTTTTGAATTCAGGGTTTTCATGAAATTGGCAATCTTCTTGGCATCACCACCCTTTTCTTTTGTCCACTATGGATCTTTTCTTTTCATGACCACAAGACTCCCCTAGATGCTCATCATGGTCCTTTCTTTTCAACTTCTAATTTGTTGTGATCTTTGATTTTGCACAACCTTTGCTTTTCTTTTGATTTGACTTTTGTCATTCTTCTTTTGAATGCTTTTCTTCTTCTTTTTTTTTCTTTTGCTTACTTTTCTGGGCATTGGCCTTGCTTTTACCAGGCACACTGCTTTTTCATGCCCTTGACTCTTTTTGCACTTGTATTTCTAATTCTTTTGGCTTTCTGACCTTTTGAGCTTTAAGGACTCTATGTTCTGCCCTTTTGCTTTCTATTTATTAAAGTGGATCATATGCTCATGCTCCAGTGCGAAGAGATGATCACCAATTTGGGATTCTGAAATGAATATTTAGGCTCAATTGGGCTTTGTCAAAGGTAATGTGTTTAGGTATAAGAAATGAAATGCTCTTCTTCCTCTTGGGATGTTTTGAGCTTCCATATGACTTCATATGAAGTTATCTCAGAAAGATTGATGCAAGAGTATGCAATAAATTCTTTTTTGATCCTATTCTCCATAGCTATCAACCCACAAACCTCCTGATTTGCCCCAATATGGGGTGGTTCTTAACAGGGCTGTTTTGGGGAAACTTCTCTACTGTTTTGGCTCAAATTTGATTTGTAAGGGATAATCATGTGTTTGGGATAGTGAAATGATTGCCTTTCATCATTTCAATCCATGTAATCATTGCGAATATCCCCTATTTCCTTCGGATGAGTTTTTCTTACTCACTTGAACACTTTGAGTTTGAGTGTATAGGGGACGTGTTTGGATATGACTTACCTTTCATCATTTAAAGGTCTTTCATTTGATTTTATCCAAACTTTTTCTCTGAAATTTTTCATGACTTTCGTCAAAACTTCCTTTTTAAGGAATTCTGAAGCGTAATGCATGCTCAAAGAATGTGTGTTTCAAAACTTTTTGTTTAAAGCACTTTTGAGGTAATCTTTGAAACAATCTTTCATGTTAATCCGCTTGGGCAAAAAAAGTTTCATTTTTCCAGAAAATTAACCTCTTCAAGGCCCAAATTTATGAGTTAGGGGTACTTACCTGATCGGCTTGTTAATATCCCTCTTGATTGTTTTGATTTGATTTTTCAAGAAAAATTATCTTTTTAAACTTCTGCATTAATTTGCTCCACTGGGGATTTGAAAATGAAATGTTTGAGCTCAAATTCATGGGTTAGGGATACTTACTTGATCGGCTTGATGGGATCCCTGTAAAATTAAAACCCAGAGTTGACATTGGTTCAAGCATTGTTCATTTCAGATTGAAACGATACAACCAACCTATTGTTCGTCTTGTCTTGATCATTCATGAAAGATTATCTTTTTTGATCTTTTCTCCCAGTTTCCCTGGGGATGATAAAAGGGAAAAGTACGTTAGAAAGCAACATTGAGAAAAATAAATTTGAGAATGACACTTCCCTTTTTGTTTTCCAACTCCATTGAAGGATTTTAGAAGTCTTGAGTCATCTCAGATTTCCTTTTGTCATATCCTGCAAAATGAACGAACATGTTCTATGGAATGCATGATATGCATGATATGCACATGTTATAAAGGGTGCTAATCTTTTCTTGAATGTTTGTCTTCATTTCATGGATAGAAAATCTTGACAGCATCTGCATTTACAGGATAAGCCAGTTCTGTTCCTGCCATATCTACAAGAATTAATGCTCCTCCAAGAAGAACCGTCTTGACAATGTATGGACCCTCATAATTCGGAGTGAATTTCTCGCGTGGGTCTGAGTTATTGGGAATGACTTTCTTTACTACTAAATCATCCACTTCAAAATATCTCGATTTCACTTTTCTGTTGAAAGATTTAGCAACTCTTTTCTGGTAAGCTTGTCCATGACATATAGCCCTTAATCTTCTCTCATCAATCATGTTGAGTTGTTCACATCTTTGTTGGCTCCATTCAGTTTCTGAGAGTTTCAATTGAGATAATATCCTTAATGAAGGAATTTCTACCTCGACGAGTAATACTGCTTCCATCCCATATACTAAGGAAAATGGAGTTTCCCCAGTTGATGTTCGAATTGAAGTTCGGTATGCCATCAGAGCATACGGCAACCTTTCGTGCCAATCACGATAGTTCTCAACTGTTTTGGATAATATCTTCTTGATATTCTTATTTGCTACTTCCACTGCTCCGTTCATTTGTGGGCGGTATGGAGATGAATTCAAGTGTCGAATGTGGAAATGTTCAAGCAGATCATTTAAGATTTTGTTATTCAAATTTGAACCATTTTCGGTAATGATTGCTTCGGAACTCCATACCTAGCGATGATGTCTCGCTTAATGAATTTTGCCACATTCTTGACGGTGACATTTGTATATGAATTCGCTTCAATCCACTTGGTGAAGTAGTCAATTGCTACCAAGATAAAGCGATGTCCATTTGAGGCCTTGGGGTTAATTAGACCAATCATGTCAATTCCCCACATTGAAAATGGCCATGGTTCTGACATTTGATGCAGCTCATTCGGCGGTGGATTGATTCTATCTCCATAAACTTGACATTGGCGACAACTCCTCACATGCTGAATACAATCTGTTTCCATCGTCATCCAATAATATCCCAATCTCATGATTTTGCGGGCTAGGAGATGGCCGTTCATGTGCGGACCACATTCGCCTTCATGGATTTCTCTCATGATTTGTTCAGCTTCTTTGCTATCAACGCATCTTAACAGGATCGAATCGAATGATTTCTTATAAAGAACCTGTCCACTGAGAAAGAACTTATTGGCTATCTTTCTGATAAATTTTCTATCGCCTGACTGGCTTCCTTCAGGAAATTCTCCTGCTTGTAAGTACTTCTTGATATCATGAAACCATGGTTCATTGTCAAATTCTGCTTGAACTACCATGCAGTGTGTTGGTTGTTCGAGGATATTGATTCTCAATGGTTTTGTATCCATACCATCTTCAGCTTGGAGTAAGGATGATAAGGTTGCAAGAGCATCTACAAAATGATTCTAAGCTCTTGGAAGATAGTCAAATGTTATTTCTTCGAATTCCTCCATCATTCCTTCTAAGTATTTGTGATAGGAAATTAGCTTTGCATCACGAGTTTGCCATTCTCCAGTTGTTTGCAATATAATGAGCATAGAATCTCCATACACTTGAAGTCTCCTTATCTTCATCGAGAGGGCCAATTGCAGGCCAAGGATACATGCTTCATATTCAGCGATGTTGTTGGTGCATGGGAATACCAGTTTTGCAGATACTGGATAATGTTGGCCTTCTGGGGAGATTAGCACTGCCGCAGTTCCTGATCCAAATAAGTTGGTTGCACCATCAAAATACATGGTCCATTTATCGTCGACTAATGTCAATATATGGTCATCAAGTCGTTCTTCAGAACTGGCGAGATTCTGCGAATTTTCTGCCAGCATGTCTGCTATCGCTCGTCCTTTGACTGACTTTTGGGATGAACTTTTAATGTCAGCTTGTTCTTTACCATCATTTGGTCTTCTTTGTACAAGCACCGCTCCTAGCGACTCATGGTGAATCGTCAAATATAAGATTAGCGGGACTCCAGGAATTGGTGGTACCAACACTGGTGGGCATACCAGATATTCTTTGATCTTGTCAAAGGCTTGTTGACATTCTGCATCCCATTTTACTTTGGCATTTTTCTTCAACAGTTTGAAGAATAGTTTAGCAATCTCAGAAAGCTGATGGATGAAACGGGCAATATAATTTAATCGCCCCAAAAAGCTTCTCACTTCTTTTACCGTAGAAGGAGTCTTTAAGTCATATATCGCCTTGATCTTGGAAGGATCAATTTTGATTCCCCTGTTACTAACCACAAATCCTAGTAATTTACCAAATTTTTCCCCAAATACACACTTGTTGGGGTTCAGCCGCAACTTGTACTTTCTAAGTCTTTCGAACAATTTGTGAAGCAGCTCAATATGATCTTCTCCTTGTTTGGATTTTGCAATCATGTCATCCACATATACTTCAATTTCTTTATGCATCATGTCATGGAACAGAGTTACCATTGCCCTTTGATATGTGGCACCAGCATTTTTCAGACCGAAAGGCATCACCTTATAACAAAATGTGCCCCATGGTGTTATGAAGGATGTTTTCGCCTTATCCTCTTTCTTCATGAGGATTTGATTATATCCTGAGAAACCATCCATGAATGAAAATGTTTCGAACCCAGCAGTGCTATCCACTAATACATTAATATGTGCAAGCGGGAAATCATCCTTAGGGCTTGCTTTATTTAGGTTGCGATAATCAACGCATACCCGTACTCGACCATCTTTCTTCATTACAGGTACTATGTTGGCAATCCATTCTGGATATGGCACTACTTCGATGAAACCGGCTTTGAGTAATTTCATCACCTCCTCTTCTATTTTCTTTGCCAATTCCGGCTTTGTTCGCCTCAATTTTTGCTTCTTTGATGGAATACTTGGATTAATTGGCAAAGCATATTCAACTATGCTTGGATCAAGGCCTGGCATATCAGCATAAGACCATGCGAATATATCTTGATATTCCTTGAGCAAATCTATTATTCTTTCTGCTTCTGCTAATGGAAGACTTTCTCCAATCTTAACCTCTTTGGAATTCTCTTTATCACCCAGATTAACAGTAATTGTCTTTTCTAATGTGAGTGGCTTTGATTCTTCATAACGGATCCATTCTCTTCTGATCCATTCCTCGTCTTCATTATCCACTTCGATATCACAAGTGATCTCCTCGAAGATATTTGGGTCACCTATGAACCTATTATGGATGTGTGAATGCTCATGCCTGACATGTAACAAACATGATTAGTAATTACATATGAAATGAATTGATGCATGAGGTTTAATGAAAAACCATTTTGAAAAATTATTTTGAAATCTGTTTTGAAGAGATCAAAAGAATAGAGCTAATCCTCATATCCTTGGACATCCTTGCTCTTAAAACCGTTTTCACAATTAGGAGTCATATGGAAACCCAAAGCCTCAAGCCTCACGTGTGAGAGTAATATTCATCCTTGGTTTGGTTTTGTTTCCATATGTCCTTAACAAAACATTGAACACTTTTATTGAATTACAAAACGTGATTACAGCTGTATTAACAAGAATGAGAATTGCAACTAAGCCGAAATTGCAAACACACCAATATGAAACAGACAAATTGTAAAGGCAACAATAAGGAAAGGGTTCAAAAGAATCTTCCTACTCCAGTGCGTAGGTATCTTCGTCTTCAGTTATAACGACGCTGATAACGTCCTCTTCAAATAAACCCAGCAAGATAGACTCTACTTTTGCATGTAAATTTTCTTTTGAAAGCAGTTTAGGAGGCCCAGGAAAGTTTTCTTTGATATGAATCTAATGATAGGGCAACTCTCTAGCCTTACCCTTCCACGTTGATAGGTTAATGGTTCGATCACCTCGGCTTCCACGGCCTTCATGATTCTTTTGACCTTGGCCTCGGCCTCCATGGTGATTACTAGTGACTTCATACCCCACCCCATACTTTATCTTTGTGCCAAATGGGTTAATGGGTTCTTTAATTCCTTGCGCTTTTGTCCCAAGTCCACCATCAAGGTTGAATCCGTATTGGCATAATACTTTTCCAGACATAATAGACGATGCCGAAAGCTTCGGAGACCTCATGACACTACTAGCGGGAATTTGTATCATAGAAATCATTTCAAAGGAATGATAGCTGGGCTCTTCTTTTATCTCAGGCTCGACATAAGGTATGGCACTTTCCTTGTAAGTGGTGAAGTTCGTCTCCCCGTGTACGGTAATCATTTTACCATTAATAATGAATCTAACTTTTTGATGAAGACTAGAAGGAATGGCGTCAGCCATATAAATCCAAGGCCTCCCCAATAGTAGGTTGAAAGTCCTTGGAATGTCTACCACTTGAAAATCGATCAGGAAAGGCATAGGGCCTATATTTACTTCCAGCTCAATGTCACCAATAACATCTTTCTTCATCCCATCGAATGAACGTACAGTCACCTTTGAAGGCTTGACGAACTCTTCATTAATTCCTAGACGATGCAGCGTGCTTAATGGACACAAATTAAGCGCGGAGCATTATCAATCAGCACGCGGGATACTTCCTTGCCCTGGCATTTAACGGCAATATATAAGGCCTTGTTATGTGAACGACCATCCATTAGAAAATCTTCATCAGAAAAAGCCATCTGATCTTTCAAAAGAATAGCCCCAATGAAATCTTCTAGTTGCACCTCGTTGATCGTTTCGGGAACATGTACTTCATTAAGAAGCTTCATAAGCACTATTTTGTGGCTTTCTGAAGTCTTGAAGAGATCCAACAAAAAAATATGTGCCGGCATCTTTCTTAATTGCTCAATTATCTCATATTCACTTGTCCTCATGACTGACAACAACTGCTTGACATCTTCTTCAATTACTCCTTTCTTTTCGTACTCACCTTCTTTTGGGACATAACATCTTCCCGATCTGGTTATTGCATCAACTTCTTTAGGCGTGTAGTCTCATGGTACACATTTGGTATCAAATTTCTCCTTTGGAGGCAAAGTAATGATCACAGGTTGAACCTCTTTCTCTACGATCTTTAGTTGACCAATTGAGAGCTCAATGGTAATTGGTTCAACATGATCCTTCTCTTCCTCAAGCCTATCCACTTCATCAAGATTAATCAATAGTGGTGTAATCATGGACACCATGCTTTTGTCAACTTCAATAGTATCCATTCCACCCCAACCGTCAGGCACGACATTTTCATCTTTGGATGCCCATGAAGGCGGTGTGTATTTGACACGGTAGTTATACCGGCCACTGTCTTGTCCCAGATAATCCACAATTTCACCTTGTTTTCGTGCTTTGCGAATAAATCGTTTGTCTCCTTGGCAAGCATTTTTCTTCATTTTCTTGTCTTGATGTTCTTTCTCTTCAAGACTTAATTTGTTGATTGGGATTTCATCTATGCCTCCCCATCCATCATGCACAATAATTTCATTTTTAAAACCCCAGGGTGGATGTGTGTACTTAACACGGAAGTTGTATTTTTCCACTGTCTTGACCAAGGAGGTCTACAGTGTCACCTTGCTCAAATGATGTTTGGGTAAATCGCCTTTCACCCTGCCGAATCCTTTCTTTTTGTTCTTCAAATTGATCCACTTCATCACCGGATGGAGTCTCATTTTGTCTGCTGAGCTCATCGTCCATGCCACCCCAACCATCGGGCACAATCACTTCACTTTTAAAAGCCCACGGTGGTGGAGTATACTTTACTTGGAAGTTGTATTTGCCAGAATCTTCTCCCAAGTTGTCTATAATTTCCCCTTTTAAGAATGTTTCACGACGAAAGCGAGCATCTCCTTGTCGAGTAGACTTTAATTTGGCCTCATATTCATCTTCTTCATCAGGCCTTATTATTTCTCCTTCTGTAAGGACCATATTTACCACATTGTGCTCAGGAAGAGGGTTTTGATTCACATTTGGCTCTGGCTCTTGAAAACTTAATATCTTCTTGTCTATAAGTTGCTGAACTTTGTATTTCAAGACTATACAATTGTCTACCTCGTGTCCTCTTTCTCCCTTGTGATATGTGCAAGTCTTTGACTCATCATACTAGGGGAACTTTGTAGGATTATCTCTTGGCACTTGTTTAGCCACCAAATGCCTTTCCAATAGCATCGGTAGTAATTTCGACAGGGGCCGCAGCAACGGAGTGAATTGCCTTACGGGTCTTTTCTTCAGCTTGAACTGTTTTGGATTTCTCCAAGGGACGTTAGTCTGTTTTGGGAATGAAGCCTGATTAACATTGGGGTTAGATACCATAGCCTCATCACGTACAGGTTCTTTATCCTTTCTTCCAAGATACGGTCTCCGTGCTGTCACTTCTTGAGATTTCTTTTCTTTCAACGACCATTCGATTCTTTCACCGACCTTCACTAACATGGTGAATGTTTGGCAGCCCGATATATGCAGCTTGTCGTAATACTCAGTTGGTAACGACTTCAAAAAGAGTTCAATAAGCTCATCCTCACTTATAGCTGGTTTAACTTATAAGGCTACAGCTTTCCACCTTTGAGCGTAGGCTCTGAATCCTTCGCTTCTTCGTTTCTCGGTTCTGACTAAGTCCTCCCGGGTTGGAAGTACTTCGACATTGAATTTGCATTGGCGAAGGAATTCTCCCGCCAAATGGTCCCATTCGGTAAAATCTTCTATATCGAGAGCGGTATACCATGCCAGGGCTGCTCCCTTCAAACTATCTTGAAATGTGCTAATAAGAAGTGGCATATTGTATGAATATCTTGCCATCTTGCAGAGATAATATTTCAAATGGCTTTTAGGACAACCAGTTCCATCATATTTATTCACGAACTCTGGTTCTTTGTAGTTTTCTGGAACCACCACCTTTGCGTAAAGAGAGAATTTATCGAACCTTTGAAGCTCATAGCCCTGACTTGCTAGGCATTCTTCAATTTTGGCCAATCTCTTGGCTTCTTCTTCATCCTTGTTTTGGATGCTTTCTTGGTTTGATCATCCTCTTCCAAATTCACTATCTCAGGCATAGTCTTTGGAGGATTTTCTTGAACCGGTTCTTTGTTTCTGACTGGGTCTTCAACTGGTGTTTCAGTAGCATTTGATGTTCCTACATTTGGAGTAGTAGGATAAGACCCTCGAGATGCAAGAATAAAAGCCTTCATTTCCGCCATCATGGCAGCCATTTGCGTCATCTAGTTCTCCACTTCAGCTAGTCGAGTGCGAGTTTCTTCCTCGGCCATTTTAATTTGTAAACGGGTTTGAGGTCTTTTGCCTTCCATTGCTAGAAAACCTGTCTTCATGAAAACTATCGGGATATTAGAATTGGTGAAATGAATATGAAAACCCACATTCTTTTAATTGTATGGTTTCTTGTGATTAACAAGGATAAGAACTTTTACACAAGCCTTAGCCTTGCATAAAACTTCTCATCAATGCTTTTCTCAAGGAATCATACCATTCAAAGAATTGTAATCCATGGTGATCCTTCTTTTTTAATTATGTCTTTGAATTTATCCAAACGGATTTTGAAAAATGAGTATTTCATATAAAATCCAATATTGCTTTACAAAATGATTTTAAACTCGAATGGGAATTCTAAATCATCCAAGTCTAAGCTTCTTGCTAACTAAGGTAGCTTCTGCCCCGTGGTAATCCTTCCATTCCTTGATTCGAGATTCCCATTCTTCAACATCGATCATGACTTCTTTGGGGATGTAAGGCTCAACTCCAAGCACGTGTGGGACAATGTATTCTGGGACATACTCCTCCTCGGGATCCGTTATAATGCTCAATGGAACATATGGCTCCACATCAATTGGTCGTTTACTTTCCATCCACTTGATGTATTCCTTGGATGCCATATAAATCTCCATGTCTTCTTCCAAGTTCTTTGGCCATTCCACTACTTGTGAAGGTGAATTATCCAAAGAAAGGATAATTTTGTGAACCTTGGCTTGAAGGTCTTTCTTCTCTTTTTCGGGTATAATTTCACTTGGGATGTCAAAAGCAAACTCCTCAGGGTTCTATGCCAGTGGGACTTGTTGAAGCATCCCAAATTGTCTGACAACTCTCAAGGGACAATAGGCGGCTCCTCCATTCAGCCCGAGTAATGGTATCGCGTTCCCTACTTGGCTTGTAATCCTTGCTTTGTCAATCTTTGGCCATTTAATCCGCCATTGGATTTGATTAGGAGTTAAGGCTCTAATGAAATTGGCCAAATCTAAGAAAGATTGCTTGGGCAATTTATGTTGAATACGAAGCTATCGTTCTATGAGATTTATCGTTGGGCAAATCTCACGAATACTCATGGAATGACACCATGGTCGAATACGTGAGATGAACCATAGAGATAGGAGACCCGTAGAAGCTTGAAAGATTCCCTTCCCATGATTTTGGTATGTGTTTAAGGAGATGATGGTTTGGGCAAGAAGCATATTAGAGAAATCCCATTTAAGATATGCTTGTCTTGCAATCACAGCCACTAAAGGGTCTAATCCCGTTCTAGACACGGGGAATAGAATAAAGCCGAAGAAAGCTAGAATGAAAACCCGAGCCGAAGTGTTTCCCATTTCCCTAGGAAGTTTGGAAAATTTGGCTATTAGAAAGGATAATGGAAATCTACCCGTGTTTGACTTGATTAACTTTTCGATTTTGGAAGTTTTGAGGTTAAGGAATTCTACAAGAATGCTTATGGGATTAAGTCCAACGGGTGACTCTATGACCCTAGGCTTGGAATCAATTCCAACAGCGGCTTGATATTCTTCCAAAGTCAGTGTCAATTCATACTCTCCAAATTGGAATGTGGCAGTGGAAACTTCCCAAAAATGCGCCAATGCTTGGATCAAACTGACTTGATGTTCCACATGGATCAAGTCTAGAAGATATCCCAACCTATCTTGGACATAAACTTGGTTATCGTTTGTCATGTCCTTCCACCAAGCCAGGAGCTCTTTTCATGGAATGGGAACCACTTGGATGTCTAGTTTTCCCATCAAGCCTAATCATGTATAAAAAAGTTCATTATTAATCACCATGGATTACACATAAATTTTAAATGCCCCCATTTTAATTATATGTCCTTTTATGGAAAAAAAAATGGAGGTAAAGTACATTTGCATACTTATGACGTAATACAAATGCCACTTCTAATCCATTTATGCCTTAAAAGAGCATATACTTGAAAATGTGAATGAAACCAATGTTTAATGCAAATGCCTTTTGTCATGCTCCACTTTGATCATAAAGTCCTATCCTATGGTTTACAACTTCGAATACATCGAAAACAGACTTTTGGCAAACGGGATTGTACATGTCACATCTTGAGCATTCAATCTACTTGAATTACATTGAAAATCACCATAAACCTATATATTCCATCTAGAAATGAAACATATGACCAAATGAAGCATGTCACCCTATTCATTCATTCTAATATAAAAAGGCACTTTGATCAAACATTGATTGTCATTTGGGCATTTTTTAACAAAATTGTGTCAACTAACTTTGCATAATTGAAAAGATGAGAGAAGTGGAACGACACTTACTTACCGACACATTTTTGCTTGGTTTTAGGTATACCAACCACAAAGACAAGCATATGCAACAAGTGAGGTTTTGACACCTAAAAGGGTAGGATATACTAAAGGCTCAAGGTCACCACCTTAATGGATAAGGGATTCCATTCCAATAGGCGATCGGCCTAAAGTAATGGAATATTATTCCATCTCGGTGATCGGTATTGTATTTAAACGATCCCATGAGCAATCGGCTCACAGTTTCGCCTAAACACATACCTCCTAAGGGTGATCCTAAATGTAGCCGGGGTTGGGCCATGGGTGGTGTGTGCGAAAAGTGTAGTGCTAAAGCAATTTAAAGGCAAGCACAATAATTTATAACCAAACAGTACTTCTAAAATTTTGTGGAATCACATTCAATCCCGACACCATCTTGCAAAACAAAGGTAAGCACATACTACACCCCTTATACCTCCCACCTGCATCACCATTTAACACGTCATTAATGGAACGTAGCTGGGATCCTTGCGAGCACAAACACATGCGTATCATTCTATCTAGGCCTAAGTCCAATTAGAAACCCAAGGTTCCCCAGCGGAGTCGCCAAGCCTGTTGCGCCACGCTTTCGCATGCTAGAATGGAGGTATTTTTCTACATGGGTCTCTCCCAGACCATACCTCACGTGACAGCGGGGTTTATTTGATCTAAATTTGAACTTGGAGTCGCCACTAGTCATTTATGGTAGGTTGACTAGAAACCTAATTGAGGTACGAGAGAAGTACCACAATCCTACGAACCAGAGATTCTGGATAAGGGACTTGGTTACGTTAACGATCCCAAATTGAGACCATTAATGCCCTTTCGGTACCTAAGAACGATATGGCATGTCTAATGTGTCACGCGGACTCCTAAGGTCAATTCACTAATCTAATCATGAACAAACAATTAAGCACCCAAGAATTAAATGCACATCCAATGGAAAATCAATCATAGCAACCCTAATTTGGCCATTAAAAATGAAAATCAAGTAAAACACCCAAACCCTAATGAAGCTCTAATAGCTTGTTCATTTCATGATTTACACATTTTTAGGGTTTTAGGGTTTTTTAGGGGTTTTAACCCTTAAATTTGGAATTTTTCAAAAATGCCACTTAGGCACTTCCAAAAATTCAAATTTCACTTTTTATGATTGGCCACGATGATTTTGGACCTTTATGTGAATTTTGAAATTTTTTTATTTTTTTATTTTTTTATTTTTTTTTCGGAATTTTTTTTTTAAAATCGAGAACTGATTTTTTATGATTTTCTGGAAATTTTATGAATTTTCCAATTTTTCAATTTTTTTATTGATTTTCCAAAATTTTTCAATTTTTTATTTCTATCTTCCGAATTTTTGGAATTTTTATGAATTTTCTGTAAATTTTTGAATTTTTATGAATTTTCTGCAAATTTTCTGATTTTCTAAAAATATCTAATTTTTTTTTACGATTTTTGTGATTTTTTTTTTATTTTTTTAGAATTTTCTGATTTTTAATTTAATTTTATTTTTTTATTTACCGGGGAATTGAACCGGATCGGACCGGTTCAGACCGGTTCGGCCGAGACCAAATCGGCCGTCGCCGGCGCCGGTCGCCGATCACTTTCTCCAGCGGGCACGGTGCCAAAACGGCACCGTTTTTGGCTTTCTTCATTAGGGCATTTCCCCGAACACTTGGTAGGCACCATTTTTAGTCTAAAGTTTTCAAGACCGCCAGTTTGGACCCACCGCCGACGACCTTCCGACGACCAGTTCGCCGTTCCGTTTGCACCATCATCAAGTCCTCATGTCCTATTATCAAGCTAGCCTAATTTACTCGCCGCCGGACCTTTGTCGGCCGGCGAAAAATCAGTCCAAAAACATTAACTTGCAAACTGTTTTTGGCAAAACTTTTCCAGAATACAAATCTCAGACCTAATCGCCTTATCCGTCTAAATCGGTTCAAATAACCATCAAAACATCAAACAAGGTCAAGGAGACTAACTTGAATGGCCCTATGGCCATGGCAATGCTCCGGCGAGGTCATCGGAGCTCCGGCGAGATGGTTCACATGGGGGACCGACTCGGTTCATGCGTTTTTATGCCCAAAATGCAATCAATCAACATGAAAAATGATTAGAAACTAGTAATGAACATCCATGAATACAAAATTGCAAAGAAAATCACGAAAACAACCGGATTGAACCAAATCACATTTTTGAAATTCTGGAAAAACCGTGCCCTTGGATGAGATTTACCTACTTCGTTCGATGTCCAAATGAAATTTTCGAAGTGATCTGTGCCTAGAGGATTGTTCCTTGACACTTGGTCTTCACCCTGGTGGTCTCGGTTTCGCCGGAACAGGTTTGGGTTGGCCGGACGGGAGTCGGTTTTAGGCGTTCCTGGTCAGTCGAGTCGACTAGAATGGTGAGGGGAGATCTCGATCAATCGCACGATTCGCCGGCGCTCCGCCGTCTAGGGCGGCGTCGAACACTTGTGGGAGGATCTACCACCCTCTCTCTCTCTCTTTCTTTCGCGTTGTTTCTCTCTCTTCCTTCAATGTTCTTCAGTTTTTCTTGTTTTTGTTCATCGATTTCGCGCTCAAATTCAGTTGGAACCGACTTCCAATCGGTTTGGGCCGTTAACCGGTGCCAGCCGGACATTTTCCAGCTGGCCCAGTCAATTTCCACATGCTGAATTAACGGGAAATGATCGACAAAGTTCTGGGTTTGGAATGATTTTTTCTGGGTTTTGCATGCCCTGGGCAAACCGGGTAGGGAAGATGAACTGTTCGGGTCGGGTTGGGTTGACCCGCCCGAACCGGCAGTTCTGATTTTGACCAAATATCCAAATTGGACTCCATTTCAATCGATTTTTTTCAAATTCAACCCCAAAATTGGATTTCCCATCATATTCCAAACCCAAAGATATAATTTTCCCCAATTTTTATTGTAATTGTACCCAAGATTTTCTCATTTTTATATTCGGGTTAATAGGGTTTTGTTTAATTTGATGTCCTAATGACCTGATTAGGTAAAATTGATGCCAAAATTGAGTTACCCACCCCTGATTAATCCTAGAAATGATAGTCTCATATTTCGACAATTTCATTTTGGGCACGATTCCCAATTTGGGTTCAAAATTCTTAATTTTCAATCAAATTTTGGGGATTTTTTATTTTTAAGTCAAATTGTGCAATTGGACTGACCAATATGCAATTCAAGATCCCATAATCAATTTTTGTGAAGACACTATGACTTAAAAATGTCTAGAAAAAATTTAATTTCATTTTTTGTTCAATTCGGGTTTAATTTTGCCCAATTTTGGGAAAAACATATACCCGATTGAGATTTTCTAAAATTGACATTGTATTTATGAAATTGGATTTAAAATAAGACTAATGACTATTTTTATGGAATTTTCTGATTCCATTTACTATTTTTCTTGATTTTCTTGCCTATTTTGACTAAAAGAAATTAAGAAAAAAATGCAGAAAAATGCTAAAAAAATTAATTTTTGGTTTAGAAATAGGTTTATAGGCTTGGCCAAGATCTCTAGACCTAATTTTCAAATTTTTGAAAATATGACAAAAACGAGCTAAAAATTAGGTGTCAACAACGATTTGCCAAAGAGAGAGAGGAGAGAGAAAGAAGGCGAAAACAAAGAAAATCTAGAGAGAGAATAGGAAGTTGAGGTCCCCTGATCGAGTGTCCGACGCTGGTGAACGGAACGGCGCCGGCGAATCGATCATTCAAGGAGGACCTCCTCCTCTGTTGATCAGTGAAGAACTGATCGGGAAGCTCTGAAAATCAAGCCTAACCGGCGCGCTCAGAGCTCTTCCTGCAAGGTCAAGACCACCAGGTTGAAGCTCAAGTGTCAAGGAACAATACTAGAGGCGCGGATCAATTCGGCAATTCCTCTTGATCATCGAACGAAGAAGGTAAAGTTGGCTCATAGACATTTTTTTCAAAATTTTCCAGAATTCAGATTCAATCCCGATATGAATGTTTCTGTGATTTCGTCGATGAATTTTGACATTTTGATGTTCAGAACTCGTTTCTAATTGTTTTTGGTATTGTTTGATTGCATTTTGGGCTACGAAATCAATGAAACCGAGTCGGTCAACCATTGAAACCTCCTAGCCGAAACTTGGGTACCCTCGCCGGAGCATTGCCGTGGCCGTAGGGCTATTCAAGTTAGCTTCCTTGACTTTGTTTAATGTTTTTTGTCCTTGATCTGAACCGAACTAGACGGTTAAGGCGAGTAGAATAGGGATTTTGAGTTTCGATGAGCACGGTTTAGGTTAGTAACAAATTGGCATTTTCTGACAAGATTTTCGCCGGTCGGTGACAGTCCGACGGCCAATCAGTTGGTTTAGTTTGATAATGAACCTGATCCAGAACCAAAAAATCGATCGAAACGGGCACCAGAAGGTCGCCGGCGGTAGGCTTAAAGTCATGGCCTTGAAAATGTCGAATACAAAATTGTGCACACCACCTGTTCGGGGAAATGCCCCAATGAAAAATGTCCAAAACGGTGCCGTTTTGGTGCTGGAGTCGCCGGAGAAGGTGACCGGCGACCGGCGCCGGCGACGCCCGGTTCGGTCAGGCCGAACCGGGTTGAACCGGGCCGGTCCGGTCCACCACTTCAGCGGGAAATTTTAAAAAATATAATAAATAATAAAAAATCTATAAAATCTAAAAAATTAAAAAAAATTAAAAAAATTTTGGAAAATTTTGGAAAATCGAAAATAATTCAGAAAAAAAGAAAATTCACAGAAAAATATAAAAAAAATAGAAAATTCATAAAAAAATTCAAAAATTTTCAGAAAATTCATAAAAATTCAGAAAGTACAAATAAAAAGTGTGAAAATTGTAAAAAAATCAATAAAAAATTGAAAAATTCATAAAAATTTTCAGAAAATCATAAAAATCAATTCTCGATTAATGAAATTTCCAAAAAAAAAATCAAAAATAAAAAATTTTAAAAATTTTAAAAATTCACAGAATGGTCAAAAAACACTGTGGCCAACCTTAGAAAGTGAAATTTAAATTTTTGGAAGTGCCCAAGTGGCATTTTTAGAAAATTTCAAATTCAGGGTTATAACCCATAAAAAACCCTAAAACCCTAAAAAATGTAAATCATGAAATGAATAAGCTTCTAAAGCTTCATTAGGGTTTGGATGTTTTAATTGATTTTCGTTTTTAGAGACCATTTAGGATTGATTGATCTGATTGACATTGATTGTACATTAAATACTTGATTGGTTTTTCCTGCGATTAGAATAGATAGAATTAGTGGGTAAGCCTCGGAAATTTGCATGACACGATAGACATCGTATCGTTCTTTGGTACCGAAATGGCATTAGGGATCTCAATTCAAGATCAATAACGTAACCAAGTCCCCGTACTCAGAATCTCTGGTTCGTAGAATCGTGGTATTTCTCTCATACCCTGATTAGGTTTCTAGTTTACCTATCAATAATGACTAGTGCCGACTCCAAAATTACAAACTTAGACTAAATAGGAAATTACCATCCGCTGTCACGTGAGGTATGGTCTGGGAGAGACCCTTACACAGAAATACCTCTTTAGCGCGCAAATCCCGAAAGCCCCCCAAAAAAAGCGCGGCGCGACACTACTCCCACAATAACCCAAAAGCGGGCCACCATCAACTCAGGGATTAATGGCCTTTGATAACATCTCGCCCCCTCCATTGTCATGTCCAGGGGGACCATCCTACATACTGAAAAATAAGGGGTGAGCCGAAACCCAATAAATGAAACCTCTAAGTCTAAGAGAGTTCACCTTCGCACTCAACCCGATGTTAATATGCACGAGTAATCAAACAATACTTAAATGCATGAGCGTATGCATTATTTTTATTATTATTATTATCATTGTAACATACACTAGCACATAATATGTTCACTCAATTATAAGCGGATGACATATCATATCATGATGCACCAGTATCACATAGTGTCTTATCATCATGAATGTACATATAAACATGAGCATGTATCATATTCATTATTTTATCATATCCCGTTTCGCGGGTCTTCCTGTTTTACGAGGTATCTCGATTCGCGAGACATCATGTACATCCGACGAGACATCCCAATTCGCAGGGCATCGTCGCTACAATCTCGTAGATAACGGATTATTATCACATTATTATTTACATTTCTCATATACATGCGTATGTTCAATAATCAACATGAGATAGTCACATCATTTCCACAATTAATGTCCAACAAACAACATCCTCTCATGCATAGTCATTCTCACAACCAACATTCGGTATACGACATCATCTTATGCAAATCATTACCGAAATACAATCGTCATGTATTTTCTATGCATCACTTACATAAGTAATGATAACACACTTACCTCTTTTCATTTTCATGCAAGCCATGACAACATTTTTAGAGAATTGGTAACATGAATATCCATAACTCAATTAATCGGCAAGATGAACATTGACAACTCAAAGATCGACCACGTGATTAATCGATAACACTTAGTAGACTTGGAACATATGAGAATTAACTTTAATCAGTTGTAGGTCTCCTTGATTTACTAGTTTCGAAGACCAAATTAATGGCCTAATTCAAACGATCTTTGGCACGTCGATACCGATAATATCTGTAAGATCGTTGACTTGTCGACTATCGGTAAGATCGTTGGTTTGTCGACTATCAATAACTTCTTGCTGCGTTCGGCAACTTTCCACAGAAATCAACAACTTCATTACTATGACTCAATACTTTCAAAAAAGTTCCTCTAAATTGTTTCAACACTTCCAATTTAACAACTCCTCCATTTTCACACTTTTCCCATCAAATATGCTATCAATTCTTATGTAATACACTAGAATGCTTCAAAAACATGTAAGAACTTATAAAATCAAGTCAAACATAATCTTTCAACACCCAATCATGAGAACTTCTTGGCCATAGCATTCGAATTGAAACTAGAATCTCTACTATCATACAATCAAGTTAAGAGTACTAAGTAGAATAACCTAACTTAGTCCCTAGAGCTTTCACTTACCTCAATTAAAGACTTGGACAACTCAAAGCCTTAAACACCCGTGAACTCTTGAAGATGGAATTTTGAAGCTTTTACAACATACGAATAGAATCTTTCCTTTCACACGAAAGATTGGAATGTGAAAATAGAAGAGGAAAGCGACAGAAGATCTCTCTCTCTCTCTCTCTCTCTCTCTCTCTCTCTCTCTCTCTCTCTCTCTCTCTCTCTCTCTCTCTCTCTCTCTCTTATAAGAACAAGTTAAAATTCCTTTTTGGAAGCTAGAAGACATATGGAGGTCTTTTTATAGGCCAAAGGAAATGAATCTAGCTAAATAAAGTTAAAATTAACGATAACTTTGGGTTAAAATCATTATACCTAAGAATAGAAGGGTATGTGTTCCAATTGAAATGCTTCAAGTGGCCCTAAGTAGATAGCTATGATACAAGTGGTCTTATAAGATTAGCTAGAGAAAGATATTTTGATTCAAATAAAAGATGGCTTCTTCTTCTTCTTGGCCAAGTAAATGAGTGAGTCATAAGGATATTCATTGCCTTAATAAATGAAGGGGTAAGTGTTCCAATAAAATTGATTCATGTGTCCTCTATGCTAATAGCTAGGGTGCAAATGCCTTGATATCATAAGCCAAGAGAAGATATATTTATGTGAAGGAGAGAAGGCTTCATTTGGTCAAGTGTGAACAATAATCATTCCAAGCATTAATAAACTAAAGCCAAATTTCTTGAGGCAATGCATGACCTCATCATTACCAAGCTCCATATCTTTAAGAGGAAAACATGTGAGGGGTTAAATAGGAAAAATAAACACAAATGGGAAAATTGCCAATTGGTTCGACAAAAAGATTTTCATAATAAACATTTTGTTAGGTTACCAAAGTATCTACTAATTAATACGTAACAAGGAAACCGGTGTTCGTTCAAAATACCAACAAGTCCGAAAAATAACTTACTAGTGAAGATAATGGATGCTGAGGAATTCTTAACTCAGTTAATTTAGAATTCGAAAATTATCCAATATGAAATTCTAAGCATATCAATCCTTTCTTCAACTAATATGGCAGCAATTAATAATTTACCGTCACACTACACCATCAACATATGCGTCAACCTCTTATCGTATCAGACTCTAGGCGAAAATAATCATGTAAAATCATTTTAAATATTAGTACAAAACATGAAAAATTCCGAATGTCATAACTCTTCTTCCCTTAAATAAATTTCGTCCTCGAAATTAAGATTCACGTGATCATTCAAATAATAACGAGTACTTGCACCTCATATCGTCTTCGCTTTCCCACATTGATTTTTCTAAGTCATAATAATAACATATAATATTGACCAAAGTAATAATCTTTTTCTTAGGACTTGTTTCTTTGATGCAAAATTCATCTTGGTTTCTCTGCATGAGTTACTCTCTTGTCTATCTTGATCACCGCGAAATCCAATACATTTACAGGATTCGATTCGTATTTCATCAACAAAACACTATAGTAACCATAATGAGCTTCTATTGAAAAATGGTCTTCTTGACTTTTGATCCTTACGATCTAAGCTTTCTAAAGACTCCTGATTTGCATCATTTGGACATCATTAAGCTGATTAATCACAACTGAACAGAAAGGGTCCGAATTTGATAATAATAACTGAATAAGTGATCCTCTTATGAGGCTCACTTCTCATTATTTGATTGATTAAGAAATAAGGCCCATGGGCCTAAATGCATGCTTTATTCATTGTCATGCATGTGATTGTTAGATGTATGTCTAGGCCCGATGCATGTTCGTCGGCCCTTGGTGAACACTTAGACCCTATTTTAGGGGTTAACCGATATGAGCCATTGTTTTGTGAATGCAAAGGTGGCTCGTTATCGTTAACCATTAATCAATTAATGGCTAGTTGATTAAGTGGGTGAGATGATCGAAATGCATGTAAAGCAAAGGCCAACCCCGAGGCCCATTCTTGAGTTGATGCTTGAATGTTTGTCCTTTCCTTTGTTTGAGTGCTATTTGGATGTATGGTATGAATGTAAAACCGACACCCGTGAGACGGTCCATGGAGAAGATGGCCAAACAACTTCGAAGATGGTGGCTAAAGATCGATGTCCAATCCGATCTCAAGTTGTACACAATTCGTGTTACTCGACCATGTCTCGAGTCTTTTTATTCGTATTGTATTAAACACTTGACGAGTTGGGGGTTTTTCTTTCCTCGCACTTAGAATAGCTCGCTTTTCAATACTTTGTGTGTTTACTTCACACATCGCCATTTCAATACAAATTGTTTGTTTCTTTCCTTTTCTAGACTAAGATAGGACTAGTTTAGAACGTAAATGGAAAATACAAAAAAAAAAAAAACAAAATGCATGATCACCTAGTGGACTAAAATTTTGGCATAAAAATGGTAAAAAACAAATGCATGACCGTTGACACCTAAAATTTGACTAACCAATTAGTGATTAATTGCACAAAAAATTAGGGATTAAATTTTAGCCCTTAACAAAAATATTAAAATTAAATTGCATAGCATTTATTTTTAAGAACATTTTATTAAATAATTGCATTTGCATCGGACCGGTGGCGGATGGACTTAACAGAATTTAATTGAACTGGAGTTAATGGATTCAAGTGCAGAGGTTCTGAACTCAATGGAATTAATTGACAAAAGGACACTATAAGTGCCATAAGTTGTGTACGGAGATCACTTTGGTGCCATAACTTTTTTTCGAATCACTTTGGTGTCAACTTTTTTGAAAAACGATCACTTTAGTGCCAATACTGACATGGTCGCCGGAAATCTGACGTGGCTCTTTTTTTATTAATTTCTGATGCTAACATGGCTCGCCGGAAATCTGACGTGGCTCTTCGAAAATCTGACGTGGCTTTTTTTTTTGCCGGAATTTTGGCCGGAGTCACTAAAGTGATCTCTTTTCCTCCGACTTGGCACCAAAGTGATCCGAAAAAAAGTTATAGCACCAAAGTGATCTCCATACACAACTTATGGCACTTATAGTGTCCTTTTACCGGAATTAATTGGATCAAACCCATGCGAATTAAAGATTCAGCCAAACTCGTTATTCCCTAAAGTAGTCAAGATTGACATGTGCATTGCGCATGTGACATATCGAATTAGGGGATATTGAGACTATATCATGAAAATCTTTTGGCACATGGTTATTTGAAAAAAAAAATATATGAAAAAAAAAGCGAAGGGAATTTGGTCAATATAGGGGCATATATTCTGAGTAATATAAATTGATCAATATCAAGGTGGTCTTCGTGCATCCATTGGCGTGAACAGAAAGAAAAGGCCACAATAATGGGAAAGGGCTAGAATATAATATATTCTAAACACTTACAAGAGGAAAGTAGATTTATTCTCTTTCCTTGAAAGCCTAGGTCTTCACTACTTATAAAAGAGACCCCAAAGCGACAAGGGGGGCGGGGGCTTTTCTTTTGGTCTGACAATAAAAAGGACGAGAGATAAAACAAGAGAAAAAAGGAGAGAGGGGTAGTCATCTTCTTCCTTCCATCCCCACTACCCGTCGCCGTTGCTGCTGCACCGGAGCCACTGCTACTTGCCGCTCCGCGAAGACTGACCCTGTTGCCTCGCAAGACGCACAAAGAAACACACGGCAAACCGCTTCAACCTGCTGATCCCGTGGAGGTCCTTCCCCCGACGAGCCTTAGTCCCTTGTGCTACCTGCGACCAACGCAGCACCTCTGCTGTTTGCTCCCACTTCGACGACGCTACTCGTGTTCCAACTTCATCACTGTTCCCGGGCTTGAGATCACCTCAGAAGACAATGACGATCTGCTGCCCCATCATCGCAAATCCTCCATCCAGTCGAGCGAAGTTGCTCTCTTTTTGTAGGTTGCCCCGGAGTATCTCGCGCCCTACCATACGAGAAGACCCAGCCATGAGTCCTCTTCATGCTCGGCTTTCGTAACATCGGTCACGCGAGCTGCGACCAGTTTTTCCCGTGACGACGCGCTACTGTTGCTCGCGCTAGACATGCTCCTGTGAAGGTGTCCGGTGAAATTACCGAAAGAACCACGACAAAGTCAAAGCTCCTCTCAGTCAAATTTGCTCACCGTTCGAGAGCCCGTTTGTGAGCTTGCCACCGCGAGCTCCACGCCGACCGAGCCTCCTCACCGCGAGCCACCATTGGTTGAGTACCACCGTCAGCCAATTCCCATGATCTGCAAACCCGATCCGAGTCAAGTTCAAATTTGGAAGTTATCCGCGAAATTAGGTAATATTCTCATCCATATTCTTAGAATATTTAATTTCGTAATTTTTCGGGTGTTTGAATATTTTGTGAATATTCTGTTGACTACTAGATATCTTAAGATAATGCATGCGATATTCGCAATATTCTAAGATATCCCGAATTAGGCAACTGACCTGGACGACTATATGACCTTAATCCTAATATACGATACGCGGCAGTACGGAAAGATTATTATCTTATTCATAACCACTTGGATACGATAATGAATCTTATCTGCTTTCCAAGTTGAAACGGTCGGCCTTCCATCGATATCCATGACCCTATGGATATGATCGCGAGCCCAAACCGTTTTCCAATTTTAAACATGATAAGAAAGATCTTGCGGATTGCGTGCATGGTCGGCGTGTGATTGTTATCTCGCGTGTGATTTATTTTCCTTTTATAAGAAAATCCAAAAATGTTAGTTAGAATCTAAATTAGAAATATTGCATGTTTAGGATATCCTAAATATATCTAGAAGATATGATTGCTTCTTAATTTAAATTAGGATTTAGGGTAGTTTATTTTCTAGTATAAATTAGGGATTATTCTAGTCCTAATAGATTATTTAGGGTATTTTATAATTTCGAATTCTCATGATAAAAAATACCACAAAGAGTGTCATTTTAGGATAAGCCAGAGTGTCTTTCTAGAATATATTGCATGTTAATCTAGGCATTTCTACTATTCCGAATTTTAATGAAAAATACCAAACATAATTATTTGGCCGTCATTAGAAGTAGGTCATTTAATCGCATGTCATATGGTTCACATGCTATGTTTAATTAATCATATGTCATATTTTGTACGTCATTGCACTTAGGTTAGTTTTCATTTTAATAAAGAGAAAACCCAAAAAAATGCATTGAGTGAATTGCTTGTTAATTAGAATCATATTAGGAATGCCTGTGTGATTTTCTAGTTAACAATGCAGATGCTGACGTTGCTAAAGGTACGTTGTTCTCTTGAGCTAGTAACTTATTTACAGCTTTCTGGGTGTTAAATTGATGGTTTTCGCACCCGCATAGTCAGCTCACATGTTAGCATCTAGGTAATAAAATGGATCCAGACTACGTGCTCAAAGATTTTTTTTTGAAAAGAAAAGGTACGAAAGGGTGTTAGACTAGCTCTAGTGTAACCAAGTCCCCAAACTCAAAATCTCTGGTTCGTAAAAATAAAACATATCTCCCTATATTTTATTTGGATTTCTAATCGACCCATAACAAATAGATTAGTAGTGACTCCAACATGAAAATATTTGCATGTTAAGAACTTAAACCCTAAGTCGTGAATTGGTAAGGCTTGGGAGGGCCCGAATTAGGTTTAAACTTAATAATCCATTAGCCCAACCCCTAGGTGGTGCCACGGGAGGTTAGGTCGCAACAATGACAACTTATATAACAACCATGTTAAGTTTAGCGGTACCGAAAGGGCATTAGTAGAAACATTAACGTAAGCTAGTTCTTGAATCCATGATCTCTGGTTTTCGTAGAAACTGAAACGAAACTCTTGCATTTTGATTGGGTATTCTAGTAGACCCCCGACCTAGGCTAGTGGCGAATCCTATTTGCTAAAAGATAAAATCGATCCACTATCATGCGAGGTATGGATTTAGGAAAAATCCACGTTCATGATCAATGGACCTTATGGATGACTAAAATATTGATGCTTTGGTAAGCCGTTTTTTATTATATGCCATTTGGACCGTTTCATGAATACTTACCTCTAAACCCGCTTTATCGAGTTTGGCTCTCGAGAGGTAGGTTGCGACAGCAATGTAGGAGTTCATCGAAGAACTCGACGAAGTTAAAGGGTGGATCAACGAAGTCGAAGGAACTCTCCACCACGAATTCACGAATGTGATGTATCGAACCACGACCCCTTTGTACGAGAAGGACGAAGCCCTCGAAGCATCAATCGAGGCCCTCAAGCTTGAAGTCGTGAAGCTCAAAGAAGGCAACTCTTCCAAGGCCGAAGTTGAAGCCTTGAAGATGAAGATGCAAGAGCTCAAGACCAAGCTCATCTTATGCAAAGCAAGCATTATGAATGGTGCATTGCCCATTCGAGTGGCACACAAGCTAGATGTGCTGAAACCCAAAGAAGTCAAAGGTAACCGGTCTACCATAAAGGTGGACAACTTCCTATGGAGCATGGAGCAATACTTCGACACTATTGGAATCCAAGAAGAATTGGCCAAGGTATGAACCGCTTCGATGTTCCTTAGCAATAATGCAATACTTTGGTGGCGAAATAGATGTGACGAGACAAAGCGAGGCACCGATCCCATCAATACTTGGGATGGGTTCGTTGAGGAGTTTCAGGACTACTTCTTCCTTGAGTTTGCTCAACAAGAAGCTTGTAACAAGCTCCATCGCCTTGAGTAACGAGGCACGGTCAGAGAGTATGTGAAGGAATTCACCGAACTCAAACTCCAAATTCCCAACCTTGGGGAGAAAGAGGCTCTTGGGGCGTTCATGGATGGGCTAAAGCTATGGGCACCACTCGAGCTCAAGCGAAGGGATGTCCGAAGCCTCTCTTGGATGCTAACCGTGGCCGAGTCTCTTGACGACTTCACCAAGGAGACCCCAAAGTCAAGAGGGAGCGGGTGGAGGTCGGATCTCTACCTCGACTAAGAAGAAGACCAAGCTGTCCGTGGCCGAAAGGACTCGGATAGTGATCACAACCATGGCCGAAGAGATCATGGTGGATGTGAGAAGCCGTGGGGAGAAGGATTGTCCAAGCAAAGCGATCCGAAGTGGAATTGACCCCAATGGGACTACAATAACAAGTTCGAGACTCCACCCCCATCCCTGTGCTTCATTTGCAACCCCCATTGGACTGAAAAATGCCTGAAGAAAAGCAAGATCAACGCGCTTCTCTCCATAACAGAAGATGAGGAGCCGAAACAAGACAAAGAGAAACGTGAAGTGTGACTCGGAACCATGAAGGTTCTCAACTCAATCAATTCCATGAAGGACAAAGCTTCACCAAAGAAGAAGCCGGCAAGTTCACACCTATCATTCGTTGATGTTAAGGTATGTGGTGAATCCCTTTTTTCCTTAGTTGATACTGGTGCTACGGACTTGTTCATGTTGAATGACGTGGCCAAAAGCTTGGGACTTCAAGTGGAGCCAACCGTTCATCGATACAAGGCCATCAACTCCGAAGATGTACTGGCCGTGGGCGTAGCCAAAGACATGGAACTCCGAGCTGGTGGATGGAAAGGCAAACTCTCATTTGAGGTAATTCCACTCAATTATTATGATCTCATTCTAGGTATGAAATTCTTCGATGCAGCGAGAACCGTGATAGATTTGAAGACCAAGATGATTATCATCACCGACCCGGAATGCCTGTCCACAATGCCAATGATCCATGGATTGATCGAGACAAAGATCCTCTCCACGATCCGACGCGTGGACGATGCACCAAGAGTTGAGAAGTTTGTGTCCGAGCCCCGACCAAGTCAAAGCCGAAGGTAGAGGTGGTCTATCCTCCTCAACATTAAATGCCGATTTATGTGTTGTTCCCAAAAGTGGTGATCATGCCAACTAACATGGAGGAGACCAAACCAAAGGAGCCGAGTGTTTGACAAGCTGAGAAGCCAAAGGCCAAGAAACCTCGGAAGAATCGGAAGCGCTCTAAGAAGCCAACGAACACCCCCGAGTCGAGAGCACCGAGGACATCGCTCGAATGGGTGGGGGAGAATGTCACGGTCACGAGGTTTTCTGGCACCGAGGACCATGCACCATCAAAAAATGCTCGTCCAAACCCTAATGGAGCTTCCGAAACATTCTCAGGGACGGGCAATATGTAAATTATGCCATGTTCTAGAGAGTTCTCGGTATAAATGCCGGTGGTTGGTAGACAGAAAGGTGCGATCTCAACCACCCGTTCAAGAGTCGATCAATAGATGTAATATATCGAGTCCTTGTATAAGTAGGGGGTTCTCCTCATTTCGATCATCCAAACAATAGAAGTAATCTCCATTCTCTCCTAGAGCTTCTCTCTCTAAATTTTGTCTCTACGATCCGGGTGAGCGAGTGAGCGATCGAGAAAAGGCTTGGCTTAAGCGCTCTAACAATCCGAGGAAGCCTACGTTGTCGCATGGGTCGTTCCCAAACTAACGACTTGTGACATGTGCGCATGTAATCTCTAAGTCAAGATATTTTCACACATTTAATCATATGGGTAATTCGATATAGCGATTTACAAATCGGATACAAGTTATTAACCGGACAATATATTAGTGTGATAAATTATGTACATGAGATCACATGTAGGTTATAGCTCATGTTTATGCTTCAAAAGAATAGATCGTTATTACATTTATTTAATTGACATCTGCATTTGCATCCACAATGCTACTTTTTGGGACGAAATTAGGAGCAAAAAGTATTTCATGCGACAGCTGCATCACAACAAGTCAATCAAATATGAGTGATTTAAGCACGATATAGGACGATAAGCGATGCGATTGATTTGTCACTTCATGTCCATCATGTGAATGAGATATAATATGCTTTTTTCCTTTTGGACGAAGTGAGTGCATCAGAGTCATAAACTATTTGGAAGCACGACCGAGTCTTAAATCTTTTAATTAATTCAACCAAGTCCTCTATTTTGCTTAAGAAAGTGCATTCAAATCCTTCCAAATGTCATATCTCCGATTTTTACTATGTGACAATCGCCATGGCTAATGTGCAAGTAATATTAGAATGTCATATTGGCAACTTTTATAGGACTTATTTGCAATTTTTTTTAGTGTATAGAACTCTATTGCACTCCACACATTAGACTCGAGACTTTCGGTAATCCTTTCCTTGGATTTAAACGATTCCACATGAAACCCACCTAATCCTAGTGTCTTAGATTTAGGAAGCAAGCAACTAACATTTGTATTGATTTAGATTTGCATTTTTTAGATGATCATACAATACACAGGTAGAATGGACCACGGATATTGGGGACAAGTTGCTAACCTGCTACATGGATGAATAATACTCGGTAGGGGTGTGCAAAGGAACCGAGAACCGCCCGAAACCGGACTAGACCAGCTCGGAACTGGCGGTTTCCATGGGGACGGTCTGGTTCCCGGTTCCAATTTACTAGAACCAGTGAGTACTGGTTCGGTTTTCAGTTCTAGGCATAGAACTGCCCACCCACCTACCCGAACCGTACCGATAATGTATTTTTAAGACAAAATTTCCAACCAAAAACAAAATTAAGAACAATTAAAACGTTAAAATCCATAATATGAAGCTCAATGAGTAGTCATCTTGTCTCACTCTCACCTTGTCCAAGTCATCTCTCTATCTCTCACTCATGGTCACGACTCTCAAGCTTAACGCCCATCGACTCATGGCCTTGACTCTTAACTCCCATCAACTCATGGCCGTGCCTCTGGCCATTCATCGCCTTCCTCTCTCGCTCTTGGTCAATTCTATTTGTGTTAAACTTGGTGGAATTGATTCCATGGATCCACCCGGGAACCGGATGGGTCCATCGAACCAACGAACGGTTCCTGGTTCCAATTTTTTAGACCCAGTCCTTAGAGGGAGGTTCTTGGTTCCATGGTGGGAATCGCTCACTTGGACCATGCTCACCCCTATACTCGGAAAGATGTTGCCTTTTTGTCTTCTCAAGTAACAGTGGGTTTGAAGAGGATTTGTGTTGAAACTGATAAATGGGCCATTTGCTCTTGATTGAACAATCGTGGGTTTCAATTTAAATTCAACTAATCTCAGGGCCCAGAAAGCCTATCTATCATTTCTCATTTGAATCACACTCTAAGGATGCGAAATGAACCAACACGTAGAAATGATCATACTTAAGTCGCGTGCAGATCTCACGTGGACATGCCTTGCCTGTAGCTAGGATTTGTTCTCGCAACCAGCCTTGCTTTCCTAAGTTGGATACATATCACCACCAAAATTGTTAGCCTAGTGATAGAAGAGGCTAGCTATCTTCAATATGGGTGGAATTCAATTAAGGTCATCAGCAAATCTCTTAAAAGCTCGAGGTTTCCTGGGGTTGCAAACAACTTGGTGGGGATATAGTGACGTACTAGCCAAAAAGTCGCAGGTGGTACAGAGTTTAGTAATGGCTCAATTCAAACATTTTATGACTATTGTTAGGACCCTAATTCTTAAGCTCAGAGAGATTCGATAGCGTTGGTCACCCTTTCTCACTCTATTTATTTATTAACTGTGCTCACTCAGGCAATTCCAAGTTCCAACATGGGTTTGGTTCCTACTTCACCACGAAGAGGTCTAAGGGAGATGCTTTCAATCTGTAAGTGAAGGCTAGGATTGTTACGAGAGGTCAAGGTTCGGAACCTCAAGAAAGAGAGCATTAAATCTTTTCGACAGAACACCTAAGGTCTAATGTTCTTACTGCCGGATCGTCATTAAAGATGCCACGGTCTTTCGACTCAACTTATTACTCATAAGTGGCTTGTAAACTACTGCACTAATTGCCAGGAGGAGGAAATAGAACTCTGTGGTAACGACGAGAACTATCCCAAGCCACTCCTTTTAAAGTAGCTAGGAATATTATCCTTGGATCATCATCATTGCTTTGAAAGTTTCTACGTGATTGTTCAAATCCAAGGCTTCATTATAAGCCTCGATCGAAGACATCTTGAATCTGAACGGAGGCTTTTCTTTCATGACAACGGATTCCAAATGGGGGCCCTTTATCTTTTATATACTCTTTCATTCACTCGTCCTTGTAGGTCCTTCTTCAGGCTTCAAGTTGTTGTTGCATGCAGCGTTCGACTTTCCTCTATAAATCAAGCTAGGTAATTCTGAATTTCTGATCAAAGGGCCTCCTTTTTTCTTCCCCAGGTTATAATATCAATAATGTGCTCCCACATTCAGTTAATTTCATTAACATTTATTGTCCATGTTAAGTTGCGTGATAACTGTCCATTATATTGTGACCGCCCAAAAAGCACGACTTCTTGATGGAATAAGTCGTATGAAGGGGTGTGAATTGATACAAAAAGGTATTCTAAGCCAAACCCTCATATAATCAGAAAACACACCATCATGTTCGAGAAGGCAATTGGCTAAACATTTACATTCACCTATTGTTCAATGCTCAATGATTCAGGTTATCAATCGAACTTCATCAATGGTTGGAGATTAGTAAAGAATTTTCACGTTTCGATATTAGGTCATGATTATGCATGTGTTTTGTCAGTCCTTTAGAATTTTCCAACAGTTTCCCCAATCCACCTCTTCACCCTTGTTCCCTCTTGGGTCACACCTATAATTCATCCTTACTCCCGGCTCAGGTAGATTTTCATCGTGCACACCTTCCCACTTTTGGTTCGTGGCTTCCATCTTCCGCATTAACGCTTGGAACATTTCCAGAGTAGCCTAAGCGGTTAGAAGGGTCCTCACGAGCAACTTGCTGCTGTACATGCTCATCAACTCCATTACCACTTCCGCCTTCTCCCACTAACTTTATGGATCAGCGGAAGAGGTTCTTGTCCCAAAAGGAGCAGGGGCCTCCAAATCGTTCTTGTGAGACAGACTCTTGGCCAATGGGATTCGCACTTTTCCGGATTCCGAACCTTGGGAGTGCATTGGCCAATGGGATTCGCACTTTTCCGGATTCCGAACCTTGGGAGTGCATGCTTCTTACTTCCTGGTTTCCACTCTGGTCCTACCAAACGAAGACAAGAAAGTCTCTGGCGGTGGTGTTTGTGGGACTCTCCTATGCTTAAGTCAGATTGTGATAGTTTAATGGGAAATTGACAATGTTTTGGCTCTTTCCTGAAAATTTTCACTTACCCGGTAAGAATCAATGAGTACTATTCAAACCTGTTCGTTTGAGTGTTGCTCTAGTTACGTCTTTCGGTATTTCTAGCACGTCAGGCTTTACTGCCTCAATCATATCTAACCTGGTAGTGTGGACGTGCTCTGACTATCCCGGTGGCCACGTTCGGCGATGGGTTCGTCTCCGGGCTTTGAGCTGCATCTAGCTTTCAAAATGGGCTTGGCCCTTTTGAAGTTGAGGATATATAAATCATCATACCTATTTTTGTTCGATGTACTATCAAGTGGTTTGGACCCGGCCCATGTTGCTAGCACATTAAGAGGAAAATGGCAAGTATTGGACCAATTAGATCACGAGACATTTCTGTATATCCTGCTGAGGTAACAAAGGCAATATAGTGTGGAGAAAATAATGCCTTTTCAACATTATATTTAGCACCTCGTCTTGAATCAGAGTGCATCTTTTTGTTCAATCAAATGCGGTGGCAATTTGTCTCTTGAATTCTATTTTTGTGTATAAATTCTTCAAAAAAATTAGTATAGAGCTTATGTGAATGATGGCAAGAGATTAAGTTATGCTGGTCCTGAATGGTTGACAAAAATATTACTGATATTGATTATGCATGTGAATTATATTTTCCTACAACTAGAGCCATCAAATGGTTGGGTCAAGTCGGGTTTAGGTCAGATCGAAAATGGTCCGACCCATGTTGACCCATTTCCGCGCAATGTAAATTTAATGACCCATTTTGACCCAAATTTTTTTTTATAATGACCCATACCCAACCCAACCCATTACCAAAACATATTAATATTTAACTAATTTAGGAAAACTCATTAAACACCCAAGCTCTTCACATGTATATGTTACTTGCATAAAAACTTCACATTAAATTAAAAAAAGTAAATTAAACAATAAAAGAAAATAGAAAATAAAATGAAAGACGAAAAAAACCTATAAATTAAAATACTTATATCGAATTATTGATAAGAGGAAGTTTGATCAAATAACCATTGACATGAATAACAAATGTCATTGTTACGTTGCCCCCATCATCGGCAAAATTTAGTATATTTAAAAATAAATTGGCGGTTTCTTAGTCAAGATTGGTTAAAAACTAAAGCTCCATTAAAGCGCATTTCTACAGGGTAGAAATTTCCCAAGCAATATAAGATTTTCACGAGTCTAATCTTGAGTGTTCATTATCACGCTCATTGGAAGCTGTGATTTTGGTTTCCGACCTACCGTGCTTACTCCAACAAGTAACAATTTCAGACCATCTTGCTAAGTTATAGCTCTAGCCGGTCACATGGGGTCTCTCCCACAGTGATGAAATTGAGCTTTGTTGAATTAGATTTCTATAAGCATAGAGGTTCAATTGATAGAGCTGATGAAATCATGGGGTTCAATTTGAAATGGGGGTGAAATCATGAATTGCAAAATTGAAGTTTTCTGAGAGAGAGAGAGACAGGAAAAGTACAAACAGAGAAAGAAAAACAAAAAATTGAACTTGAAAAAAGATGAGAGAGTGAGGGGGGGGGGGGGTTAGACTTTTGCAGTACAAGGTTTATAGAGAGAAAGAAAGAGAGAGGAGCAAACTCATGAGGAGAAAATACTAGGTAAGCCATTCCCTCCATGTCACCGTAGGGTTGTCCTATCAATGGACGACACGTGGTGTGTCATCCATGGGTTCCATTGAGCCCTTTACTGTGCCCTCTCTCTTCATTAATTACGCACGACCTTTCTCCTCTCTTTTGCCGCACACTCTCTCTTCCACTCTGCGTCTCTTTCCTTTTTTTCAAAAATCTCCCACACACGTCACCTCTCTCTATCATCTCTGTCTTGCAAGAAATGAACGACGACCACGGTGGCCATGATCCTCCACCGGTCGTGAATAAGAGGCATTTCTTTTAAAGGGGGGAAGTGGAGGAGGAGGGAGGAGGAAGTAGGCTGACAAGTGGTTGGAAACCAAGTGAAGTGGCCTGACAAGTGGTTGGAAACCAAGTGAAGTGGCCTCTCCCTTCACACAAATCCTTCCATTTTCATTTCACATGCAAGTTATTATTATTAATAAAATGAGAGCGGAGCACGTTATGGATTGAGGTTAGAATAAGGGGCCTTTGAACTGAGATAGAAGCCAAACGGGTCGCTTTGCCAACACTCCAAACTGATCCTTTGAACTTTCCTTTTGTAAAAGAAATGCCTCTTCTTCGCGACCGGTGGAGGATTGCGGCGGCAGTGGTCATCGTTCACATCTTGAGAGAGAGAGAGAGGTGACGTGTGTGGGAGATTTTTGAAAAAAAGGAGATAGAGAGGGAGAAGATGCAAAGAGGAAGAGAGAGAGCGTGCGGCAAAAAAGAGAGGAGAGAGAGCGCACCTAATTAATGAAGGGAGAGGGCGCAGCGATGGGTTCAAAGGTAGGACCCATAGATGACCAACGTGTTGTCCATTGATAGGCTGGCCCCACATGATGAGGAGGGATCGGCCTACCTTGAATTTTCTCAACCCTTGAGTGCCCAACACTCTACTTCACCACTCTCTCTGCAATTCATTGAGCAAAATGCAAATCTCTCTCTCTTTCTCTCTCAAAATCTTTCATTGCGCCCTCCGTGTCTGGGACATCGGTAGCACTCAATACTCTTCCTGTTCCTCACCAACTACGTCATTTTCCTTCTCCTTATCCTCTCCCTCAGCCTCCTCTGGCACTCGATCTTGTCCATCTCTTTGTTGTCATGATGGTTGCGTGGCACTTACTCTACTTTCTCCGTAATGAGCCCCTCTTCTTCTTCAGTCGGATGATCAATCGTGATATTGATGCTGACGATCATTTTCCCGAGGTTGATGCACATGGTGAACATCCTGGTGGGCGATCCTGATTAGCGCGATGGTGGTGGTGGTGCATGTGGTGTTGAGAATGTGACATCCTGATTTTCGTTGAGTCATTAGTGAGCTACGGAGGATTATATTAGTATAAACAAGCGAATTTAATTAGTTAACGTAATTCTAACGGCCATTTAAGAAATTTAGGGGCTATGATATTTAGCATATACCTTGTGTGGATATTGTAAGTCCCTAATGTAAATAACACCAGACACGATTTGAAATCCAACATGTACACATTGCATGGCCGGTCACCTACTATTATTTTTGCATGCAAATAAAATGATTTTTAAGCCTTCTAATGATTGTATGTAGCCACCTTGCCCAATCAAATTTCATGCAAGGGTTAGAAGCTTGTCTAACACACTTCTTAGGCTCATAATGTATAGCCTATCATTATTCTCTCTCCCTCTCCCCCTCGAACCCCTCTCGGTAGACCCCTCTCTCTCTCTCTCTCTCTCACCTTTCATTTTCTCAAATCCTCTCATCCCTCGCTCTCTCACTCTCTCTTGGCCAGCTCCTCCAGCCCTCTCATCTTCACTCTCTTTCATTTTTCTTCACTTGAAGATCTCGGCCAGCAGCTTGAGGAAGAAGAAAGTCGGTTCTAGCTAGCCTAAGGCAAGGAGAAATGGCTTGGTTCTACTCCCATTGATCCCCTACACGCTTGGTTTTTAATTGTTGTGTGCCGTGGATGAGTTGTTCTTTGTTGCATGTGTGATTCTTGGCCTTGAATGTGGTTGCATGTGAGTTTCCAAGCTTTGGATGGTCTTGCATGTGAGTTTCTAGTGCCTAGATGAAGTTACATGTAAGGATTGTGGGTGTAGGTTGTTGAATCAAGCTAGAAATGGATGTTGCAAGTAGGTTTGGACTTCTGGTTTTGGGTTTTCTTGGACAAGAATTCACGGGTTTCAATTTGGAGTTGTTCTCTTGAATTTTGGCTTTGGTTTCCAAAATCGAAACTGCTGTACCTTTACCGTTTTCCATTTTCATAAAGCTTTTTTTGGGCCGAATTTGGGGAAACTTTCTGCATCAAAGTTGTACAACAGATCTTGGTCTAAAACATACTTTAATTTCAGATTTTTCTGAGTTAAAATGGCTTGCATGATGGCCTAAACAATTACCGTATTTTACCGGTTCAGTACAGTAAAATCAATGACCTTTGTATCTTCTTGATTTTTTTATAAAATTTTCCAGATCTAATTTAGACATATTTCCTTACAAAAG
Organism: Syzygium oleosum; assembly: GCF_021117445.2. Lineage (NCBI taxonomy): Eukaryota > Viridiplantae > Streptophyta > Magnoliopsida > Myrtales > Myrtaceae > Syzygium > Syzygium oleosum. The sequence continues at coordinate 1,543,448 of NW_026607529.1, forward strand.
TCTCAAAGAACTTCCATATCTATAACATATAAAAATCTCGAAGTGTTTTGATATGATTTGAGTAGTGGAATGGGTATTTCTTGAGGTTCATTCATTCTGTTCTAGCGGGTCAGTTTTGGCCTAGTTTTGGCCTGACTGACTCATGGTCGTGTCTATAAAATGATATGGGTTTTATACTCTACATGAAAATTTTCATTTAAGGTCTTTTCTATGACATATTCAAATTTCATAATTTTTCAAAGTCATTTACTATGTTATTGGTCTTGATTCTTATTGTTGTTCAAAACTTTTCCATTTTACCCTTTGATAAAAACTTACGATTTTCTACTTGAAAATGATTTAACTAAAATTATGTGTCTATTGGAGATAGAACCCACATCCATTAGGCTTTCCAATGAGGTATGATTGGCCTCGATACGATATTGAATGATCGTGCAAATTGGGTTACCTTTGTGGTAGCAAATTCTAGTTGTGAATAGCTTGGGTGTGTTGATGAGACATCTAATTGTTCGTTGAGACATGATATAATTTCATATGAAAAGTGTGCTGAATGAAATGAGTTACATGGTCTATGAATGCCATGTCATTGCATACGTGTGGTATGTTTGAAATGTGTATGAAAGAAAGATGATATGTGATGCCCAAGGCCAGGAAACCTTGGAAGTCCAGCTAGTAACTCGGAAGTGAATACCTCGATGATGCCAGGTAGGGTGTCGGGAAGTCCGACCAGTAAACCAAAAGTGAATGCATTGGCTAAAAACCAAGATGCCTCAGAGTTAGGATACTTGCGACCAACAAACTATGATAGTCCAGAAAATAAACCTGAAGTGACCCACAAGGACTGGCCAGTAAACCGATTGAACCGTGAGATAGGGGTAGACCCGATGACATGACATGAATGAGAAATGAAACGCGTTATACATACAATGCATGCTGGCATTATACATGTGACCATGAATGCTGCATTCGGATCGTGGGCATTTATCATAGTGTGCATCGATTGTTTCATGCTAGATATGTCCTAGGAACCCAGAGTTAGTCGGATCGATAGGTTTATAAGTTAGTCGTTTCTCTTGTTGAGCATTAGCTCACTCATGTTGATATTCATTTTTACAGATTTTTAAACCAGTTGACGATCCCTGTATCTCCCATAGCCCGTTATGATGCGCCCATCGAATTCGAGGGCGAGCTTTACCAGTTCACTGATCTAGCGTTTCCCTTCGTAGTGTTTGTGCATTATACTGCAACACTCTGGGTTGATGTAGGTGCCCTAGGAGGGCATATTCCCTACCGCTTTGTATTGATCTTCATTCTTGTAGATGGACGCTTGATGGGACCGATCCCTTATCCTGATAGTGACAGCAGTGATGATGGTGGTGACGGCGAGTAGTGGTCCTTAGGGGACGATGTAGGATGTATGGGGGATCCATTTCGGATTACCACAGTTGTTACTTTTTGGCTTAAACTGTGAAGACGAGTGTCAATGTTGATGATAGTTTTGTAGTGTCGCTTAGTAGCAATCAGGGAGAAATATATCTTTTTGATTCTCCCATAAGTAGTATCTTTTTGGTTTGATATCACTCGTGCATGTAAATAAGACAAGATGAAAAGGAAGTAAGATGTCCCCCTTTCAGCTAGAATGGATGTGTTTGTTTATGCATAATTCATGTTATAAATGCTTAAGTTAAACATTATCTTCCGTCTGCGTAATAACATAAAAGAGAACAAAGAACCGCGCTCGCAAGTGGTGTACTGGGACACTACAGCTCAAGTTGGTATCAGAGCCTAGGTTATAACTTGGAGTGATAAGGTGTGCTAGTGGTGGAGGTGAATAGGATCCGTGCGCAAATACGTGTCTAAAACACCAAATGCATTGTTTGTTATTGTTGTGTTTGTGTGGAACAAGCAAGTGTTGTTACTTATATGATATCAGTAACGGTTGTTACTTATTAGTTGATTAGTAACATTGGTCATCCTTGATAACCGGTGATCAATGTGCAAGAACACCAGAAGGCAAAAGGCAAAATGAGGAGGTCGGGTGGACCCTCCTCTTCTTCAGGAATGGATCTTCGAATGGAGGGGATTCTTCATGCACTGGCTAATGTAGGAGCTTTGTTGGAGAGACAAGCTAAACAGCAAGCATGTGGTGAACATCGTGTGCAAGGATTGGTCGAACAATTCTTGAAACTGAAACCACCCACATTTGTTGGAATAGGAGATCTCGAGGACAAGGAGCAGTGGATTGAAAAGATGGAAAGGATATTCAATTTACCGATTTGTAATGATGCCGATAAGATAATTTTAGCTAAGTATCAACTCGAAGGAAATGCTAAGCATTGGTGGAGGACATCAAAGGAAACAATATTTCCGGCAGGTACGGAAAAGACCTGGGCAGGTTTTGTTAGGGCATTTAATGGAAAGTATCATTCTGATTGTGCATGAGATAAGAAAATGACTGAGTTCGTGCAACTGAACCAGAATAATTTGTTAGTGGATCAATATGAAGCGATATTCTCAGAACTCTCGAAGTATGCCCTTAGGTTATTGAGAATCAAGAAGATAAGGTTAAGAGATTTTTGAATGGCCTGAGGGCAGTTACTAGGAAGCAGTTAGTCCCTCTTAATATAAAGAATTATAATGAACTTTATGAGCGAGCTCAACTCATAGAGCAGGAATTGATGAAAGAAGGAACTAGACCAATGACTCAATTGAGGTCGGGACACCAAGCTGCTCGGGACAATATCCTACGCGATAAGAGGCCCAACCAATTTGGGAGACAACCTTTTAATCCCAATAAGAAGCATAACTTTGGAAATCATGGAGGAGCAGAGAATAGTCAGACGGCCGGAAGGATGCAATACTTGAACAGTCCCTGTCATAGTTATGGTAGATTCCATGGAAACACGCCATGTTTGTTTCAAAGGGAATGCTACGGTTGTAGACAACGATGTCATAAACGTACAGATTGTCCTAGGGAGAGACAACATCAGCCTCGTGTTATGCCAGCTCAGCAACCACAACAACCCTCTCCAGGCAGAACACCACAACAAGGAAACCAACAAAGACCATCAACTCAAGAACGAGTTTATGCAGTTACTCAGGAGGAAGTTGAAGTTTCCAAGACCGTCATATCGAGTATGCTCTCATTGTGTGACTATAAGGCTTATGCATTGTTTGATATGGGTGCTACACATTCTTTTGTGTCTACACGATTTGTGCAATTATGAGTATTGAAACTTGAGTTGCTTGAAGTACCCCTGAGTGTCTCTACACTTTTAAAGGACATTGTTCTATCTACCCTGGTTTGTTTGGATTGTAAGATTACTATAGAAGGATGAAGTCAGACGGTAGACTTGGTGGTGCTACCTATTTATGACTTTGATGTTATTATAGGGATAGATTGGCTTCGTAAGCACCGAGCCAATGTGGATTATTATAGGAAGATAATTCAATTTAACCCACCAGACTAACCTAGTTTTGAATTGTTTGGGAATGGAGTGAATCTATCGTGATGTTTATTTCCGCACTCGAAGCACATCAACTTCTTGATGGTGGTTGTCAAGGATATCTAGCGATGATAAGTGATCAGAATATCAATGAAGTAAAGTTTGAGGAAATTCCTATAGTGCAAGAGTTTCCCGACATATTTCGTAAGGAATTACTAGAGTTACCACCGGAGCGTGAGATTAAGTTTGTGATTGAGTTAGCTCCTGGAACAACACCTATTTCTAAGGCCCCGTATAGGATGACTTTAACAGAATTAAAGGAGTTAAATGTGCAATTGTAGGAATTACTTTATAGAGGATTTATTAAATCAAGTGCTTCACCTTGGGGTGCACCTGTGTTGTTTGTGAAGAAAAAGGATGGATCGTTACGTTTATGTATTGATTATAGGCAATTGAACCAAGTTACGATTAAGAATAAGTATCAGTTGCCTAGGATCGATGATCTATTTGATCAATTGCAGGGGGCATCGGTATATTCAAAGACTGATTTAAGGTCTGGGTATCATCAACTACGGATTAAGAAAGAAGATATTCCTAAGACAGCTTTCCGGACTCGATATGAACATTATGAGTTTCTGGTTATGCCATTTGGTTTGACTAACGCACCCGCAATATTTATGGATTTGATGAATAGGGTGTTCAAACCATTCTTGGATCAATTTGTAATAGTTTTTATTGATGATATCTTGATATACTCAAAAGGACCAAAGGAGCATAAATAATACTTAAGGATTGTAACCCTAGAGCATAAATCGTATGTTAAGTTTAGGCAAAAGAACACTACAAGTGCCATAACTTGTGTACGGCGCTCACCTTGGTGCCATAAGTATTTTTTTTATCACTTTAGTACTAAAATTTTTGAAAAACGATCACTTAAGTGCCAACTCCGGTGCCGTATACAATTTTTCGTTGGAAATCCGACGTGGCATTTTTTTTATTAATTTCTAAAGCTGACATGGCTCACCGGAGATTGGCACTTAAGTGATCGTTTTTCAAAAATTTTAGCACTGAAGTGATCCAAAAAAAACTTTTGGCACTTAAGTGATCGTTTTTCCTCCGATTTGGAACTTAAGTGAGCCGGCGAAAACTTTTGGCACTAAAGTGAGTGCTGTACACAAGTTATGGCACTTATAATGTCATTTTGCCGTTAAGTTTAGTTAGTGTGAATTTTGGTTGGATCGAGTGATATTTTTTGGTCATGTAGTAACTGATGAAGGAATATCGGTAGACCCAGTTAAAGTTGAGGCAGTAATCAATTGGCCAAGACAAACGATAATAACAGAAATTCGAAGTTTCTTAGGTCTTGTAGGATATTATCGGAGATTTGTGGAAGGATTCTCACGTCTTGCTGGTCCATTAACAAAATTGACAAGGAAAAACATGAAGTTTGAGTGGACTGAGGAATGTGAGCATAGTTTTCAAGAACTTAAAAGGAAATTAACTATGGCACCGATTCTGACGATACCAGCACGATCTGGAGGATTTGTGGTATATAGTGATGCTTCCCACAAAAGACTTGGATGTGTTCTGATGCAACACGGGAAGGTTATTGCTTATGCATCAAGATAATTAAAACCGTATGAGTTGAACTATCTGACGCATGATTTGGAACTTGCGGTGATCGTCTTTGCATTGAAAATTTGGAGACATTATTTGTGTGGAGAGTAGTTTGAAATTTATACGGATTATAAGAGTTTGAAGTATATGTTCTCTTGAAAGGAGTTGAACATGAGACAAAAATGGTGGATAGAATTGTTGAATGATTACGATTGTCAGATTCTATATCATCCAGGGAAGGCGAATAAAGTGGTGGATGCTCTCAGTTAAAAATCTACAATGATGGTGGCGAATATGATAATTAGGGAATGGAATTTACTTAGGGAGATTTCAAAATTTGAGTTTAAGCTAGATATGAATGATCTGACGAGTGTGATGGCTACACTTAGGATTGAACCTAAGATTATACAAAGGATTAGAACACTGCAGCAATCAGATCCTGAAATTATCAAGGTTCGTAAAGAAATAGTGGAAGGTAAGAAACCGGATTTCCAAGTATCGGAGGATGGAATCGTAAGGTTTCGTGTACACCTTTACGTACCTGATAATGAAGGACTACAAAACGAGATTTTATCGGAAGCGCATCGGAGTAATTATAGTATCCATCCAAGGAACATGAAAATGTATCGTAACCTTCACCAGCAATATTGGTGCAATGGAATGAAGGTCAATATCGCTAAACACGTCTCAAGGTGTCTGACATGTCAACAAGTGAAGGCAGAACATCGTAAGCCTGCAGGTACGTTAAAACCTTTAGAAATTCCCGAATGGAAATGGGAACATATCACTATGGATTTTGTGCAAGGATTGCCAAGATGGTCAAGTGGTCATAATTCTATTTGGGTGATAGTAGATCGATTGACTAAATCTGCTCATTTCCTGGCAGTACAAACAAATTACTCACTGGACAAGTACGCAGACTTGTACATTAAGCAAATAGTCAAATTGCACGGAATGCCTGTGACTATAATTTCGGATCGAGATCCAAGGCTCACTTCCAACTTTTGAAAGAGTCTCCAAGCTGCATTAGGAACTAAACTCCAATATAGTACTGCCTTTCACCCACAAACGGATAGACAATCGGAAAGAGTTATCCTAGTGTTAGAGGATATGCTAAGGGCGTGTATCATTGATTTTAATGGTAATTGGGACGAGAAGTTACACGTGGTAGAGTTTGCATATAACAATAGCTTTCAGCAAAGCATTGGTATGGCTCCATTTGAAGCATTGTATGGAAGAGCATGTAGAACTTCTATTTGTTGAAATGAAATAGAAGAACGAAGTTTAACAGGACTAGAATTGGTACAAATTACATCGGACGCACTAAAAGTAATTCGAGATCGACTTAGGACTGCTCAAAGTCGACAAAAAAGTTATGCTGATAAACGTTGAAGACCTTTGGAATTTAATGTAGGAGATCACGTATTTTTTAAAGTGTCGCCGATGAAAGGCAAATCGAGATATGGGAAGAAAGGGAAACTAAGCCCATTGGACCATTTGAGATTCTTGAAATGATAGGGGATTTGGCATACCAATTGGCCTTACGGCCAAAGTTGGCTAACGTTCATGACATCTTGCACGTGTCGATGTTAAGAAAGTATCAGTCGGACCCCATACATGTTTTGGACTTCGACACGATTGAAGTGGAGGAAAAAGTAAAGTATATTGAGTTATCAGTACGGATATTGGATCGAAGGGAACAAATTCATAGGAACAAAGTCATTCCTCTCGTCCAAGTACTGTGGCAACGTCATGATTGGGAGGAGGCGACATGGGAAAGTGAGGATGACATGAAGAGTCGTTATCCGCATCTTTTTGAAGGAATAGGTAAGATTTCAAATTTCGAGAACGAAATTTTTTAAGGAAGGAAGAGTTCTGACATCCTAATTTTCGTTAAATCGATTAGTGAGCCACGGTGAATTATACTAGTACCGATGAGTGAATTTAATTAGTTAACATATTTCTAATGGCCATTTAAGAAATTTAGGGGCTATGATATTTATCATATACCTTGTGTGGATATTATAAGTCCCTAATGTAAATAACATAGGACACGATTTGAACCCTAACATGTACACATTGCATGGCCGGTCGCCTAATATTATTTTTGCATGCAAATAAATGATTTTTAAGCCTTCTAATGATTGCATGTAGTCACCTTGCCCAATCCAATTTCATGCAAAGGTTAGAAGCTTGTCTAACACACTTCTTAGGCTCTTGATGAAGAGCCTATCATTATTTTCTCTCTCCCTCTCCCCTTAAACCCCTCTCAGCAGACCCCTCTCTCTCTCTCTCTCTCTCACCTTTCATTTTCTCAAATCCTCTCATCCCTCACTCTCTCTCGGCTAGCTCCTCCAGCCCTCTCATCTTCACTCTCTTTCATTTTTCTTCACTTGAAGATCTCGGCCAGCAGCTTGAGGAAGAAGAAAGTCGGTTCTAGCTAGCCTAAGGCAAGGAGAAATGGCTTGGTTCTACTCCCATTGATCCCCTACACGCTTGGTTTTTAATTGTTGTGTGCTGTGGATGAGTTGTTCATTGTTGCATGTGTGATTCTTGGCCTTGAATGTGGTTGCATGTGAGTTTCTAAGCTTTGGATGGTCTTGCATGTAAGGATTGTGGGTGTAGGTTGCTGAATCAAGCTAGAAATGGATGTTGCAAGTAGGTTTGGACTTCTGGTTTTGGGTTTTCTTGGACAAAAATTCATGGGTTTCAATTTGGAGTTGTTCTCTTGAATTTTGGCTTTGGTTTCCAAAACCGAAACTGTTGTACCTTTACTGTTTTCCATTTTCATAAAGCTTTTTTTCGGCCGAATTTGGGGAAACTTTCTATACAAAAGTTGTACAACAGATCTTGCTCTAAAACATACTTTAATTTCAGATTTTTCTGAGTTAAAATGGCTTGCATGATGGCCTAAACAATTACCGTATTTTACCGATTCAGTACAGTAAAATCAGTGACCTTTGTGTCTTCTTAATTTTTTATAAAATTTTCCAGATCTAATTTAGACATACTTCCTCACAAAAGTCTCAAAGAACTTCCATATCTATAACATATAAAAATCTCGAAGTGTTTTGATATGATTTGAGTAGTGGAATAGGTATTTCTTGAGATTCATTCATTCTGTTCCAGTGGGCCAGCTTTTGCCTGATTTTGAGTGACTCATTGCCGTGTATATAGAATGATATGGGTTTTACACTCTTCATGAAAAATGTCATTTAAGGTCTTTTCTATGACATATTCAAATTTCATAATTTTTCAAAGTCATTTATAATATTATTGGTCCTGATTCTTATTGTTGTTCAAAACTGTTCCATTTTACCCTTTGATAAAAACTCACGATTTTCTACTTGAAAATGATTGAACCATGTCGCGTCCGACCTCTGTTTTTTATCAACATACAAAAAGGGGGTCTCGCCTGGTATGCGCTAAGTCTAGGTTCGGGACTTAACTCGGGCTCTCCCAAGCCCATACCATATCGCGACTTAGGATTTAGGTTTTTAATCTGCAAATGGTTTATATCAAGGAGTCGCCACTAATCGATTTGGGGTGGGTCGATTAGAAACCCAAATAAAGTGATGGGAGAATCACCCTATTCCTACGAACCAGAGATTAAATGAGTTCGGGGACTTGGTTACACTAGTTGGATAACTAATGCCCTTTCGGTACCTTTTTACCATGTTCATTTCTGAAAATATTTGTTAGGCAATTTGGATTGATTTTAGGACCTTTCTCCTAGTATGTGAGGTGATCAAGCGAGTGCATAATCATAAATGATTAGCAGTCAAGATAGATATGCAGCCTAAGGTTCTAATCCTAACTAAGGCGGACAACAATTAAAACATAACAGTTCATGCAATTATATTCTAATTAAAAACATGCATAGTAATATCACAACAGTAGTAAAAATAACATGCAAAATAATACCGTACAACCCTATAGGTTTGTCTAATTTAAACATGGCAATTTGTGCAATTAAAATTTAATTAAAAATAACATACATAATAATATAATAATAATTTAAAACATTCAGATATGTCACATAATTTAGAAAAATATTAGACAATACTATATCTAAATTATAACCTAATTTTAAAAATTAAAAAAAGTAATGCTTTTTAAAAAAAATTAATAAAATAATAATATAATATTAAAAACCGGGTCGAGTCTGCGGATCTGGGTCGGTCGGATCCGACCCAAAACGTTGATCGGGTCGGATCTCTGGATCCGGGTCGGGTGATTGGATTCGGGTCAGGTCGGGACAGACCCGGATCCACGAAATCGACCCGAATTGATAAATTCGGGTCGGGTAATTGGATCCGGGTCGAGTCTGATTGACCCAAATCGATGAACCGACCCTGAACCGATTTTCGAATAGAATCGGGTCGGTTCAGCCGGTTCCCAAGCCTCAAACACCGAAGGCCACTGACCGGACGAAATTCCGGCGATTTGCTGGATGTTTCGTACGGCCAATGGTATCATTCTCCTCAGCCCATCAAGCTGAGGAGTATTTGATGCCTGGTCGCCGGAGAACCGACCTGAATGATCACCGGCCAGGCCCCCATCGGAGTTCATCAACCCGAACGCCGATCGCAGCTTGGCCGATGCACCCAGACCACGATTCGGCTTCCTCTGGTCCCTAATGGTCTCTACAACACAAACCCGAGCTGACCTTGTCACTGCTCGACCGCCTGACGTCTGGCGAAGCTCGGAACTAAACGGCCTCATTGAGGCATTTTGTCGAACACTTGGCGTGCACAACCAAAAAAGGAAACTTTTGACCTCTTTTGGGGCCCCGCCGTCCTCCGGCGACCTGTACCTACCTTCAGCGATGACATACGGGCTATGGGGAACAACGGTATGGGCCAGGATTCGCGCGAAACGGTCAACGCGAGTCCCGGCCAAACCAGACACCAAAACAGGGGAAAACAAAGGCGGTCGGGACCCGGGGAGGCTCACCGGTCAACGACACATCCGGGTTGCTTTCCGGTTGCTCCGCGGGCGATGGCGAAGCTTCTAGTGGCCCTTGGTGACCTGTAAACACTCTGGACTCACTCTTTCTCTTTCTTTTCTCTCTCTGTTCTCTGTTTCTCTCCCAAAACCGCCGACCGAGGCTCTCTCTCTCTCTCCGGCATATATAGCCGACGATGACGTGGCCCCCTGCTCCATTACGCATGCTAATGACGGCCTGCACCGGCCTACTCTGGCCCGTGACTTTCATGGCCACGGGGGGCCGGTTCAGTGCAGAAGAAAAAAGAAAGAAGGTGGGAGAGAAGGTCGGGTTTTCGGGGAGGACGGGACTGGCCATTAATGCCAGTCCCATTGGCGTGCTCCTTTGGCCATCCTCTGACTTGATAGGGACGGCGAGGCGGCGCTCCACCGTCGGTTGCTCGACGGTCAGAAACAGAGGAGAGCAGAGCAAATGGGAGGAGAGGACCGGCGCGGGGGAGAAGAAGAAGAAGGAGGAAGGAGCTGGGCCGGGCCAGGCCTAGCTCCCGCGGGGGGGAGAAAAAAAGGAAAAAGAAGGTGGGCTGGGCCCGTGCGGGGAGAAAGAAAAAAGAAAAGGACCGGGTCGACCCGGCCCAACCCGGCCCAACTCGAATTTTTTTTTTAAAATGTTCTAATAGACCCTATTAATATAAATGTACCTAATATTTATATGCAATGTAATTAAATAGAAATATTTTTTGTTTTAGGAACTAAAAAAATTAATTCCTAATTTTTGTGCAATTAATTTTTTTTTGGCAATTAAAAATAGGTATCAACAGTTGCCCCTCTTTGAAGGTGATCTCGTAGAGGTTGAGCTCGCGGAGATTGCGTTCAAAGATAAAATGACACCTAAATTTGGCCCATGCATATTCAATGGATGCTATTTTTTGCGGGACCATGAGTCCCATTTTTTATGATGCAATAAGAGGATGCGTGCTAAAGCAAATAAAAACATACCTGGGGCTACTTACCTTGCCAAAGGGTAGAGTAATTCCAGATAGTTGGTATCATGTGTCGAGGACTTGAACCTACCTTCGGTCGCCTCGACTGAATTTCATTCGTCTAGGACTCGAACCTATCTTCGATCGCCTTGACGAAGGAAATTGTTTATCTAGGACCCGAACCTCTCTTCGGTCGCCTCGACTGGATTTCGTTTGTCTAGGATCCGAACCTTTCTTCGGTCGCCTTGACTAGATTTCGTTTGTCTAGGATCCGAACCTTTCTTCGATTGCCTTGACTGGATTTTGTTTGTCTAGGACCCGAACCTTTCTTCGGTCGCCTTGACTGGATTTTGCTTTGCCAAAGTACCTGCATCTTATGAGGGGTACCTGAAAAAACTTGATGTGAACAGAGGGGGTTAATCCTATGCTCAGGAGGGGTACCATAACAATCGTAGGTAGATAGTAAACAGAGGGGTCAGTCCAATGGTCAGTTGGTGAACAGAGGAGTCAATCCAATGTTCAAAGGGTACCATAACAATCGTAGGTACATGGATTTCTGGAACCGGGCGTGAGTAGAAAATACTTACCTGAGCACGTTCCTACCTCTTAAGGGCATGTCTCCTGTCAGATAAGTTTTTTTGTGCAAAGACATATACATTCATCGGAGAAATAGACAACTAAGGCTATTCTAGAATATCGTATGAAATATCTTGACTGCAAGTCAAGATGATTTTTTTTTTTCAAAGAAACACCTGGTTTACCTTCTGGGTGGTTTGAAAAGAATTCTGAAATACCTAGGGTTTCTTACCCGGAGGTTTGATGCATCATCTGCTGAATACCCGACCTTTTTCGAGGCATCTCTCTTAAGATGATAATGAGGGCTTCTCCAGCGCCCGAATTTTCGTGTCCTATCACTGGGGGTTAAAACTTTGAGCTGCAAAAGCATGCTGTGTCAATTCCACTCGGGGAACAGAATAGTTTCTCTTTTTTTTTTTTTTGTCTTTGGAGACGCTCCAAAGGTCATGTGTTCTTTGAGTCTTTGAGGACATTTTACCTGTCAAAGACGATTAGCGCAAACATGCATGCATTAATCAAGGATAGACAAGCTAGGCTATTCCAGAATGTGTATTTGAAAGTTCATGCAAGATGATTTTGCCATGTTTGCATCACCAAACATCCACTGAGGGTAATTATCAATCAAGACAATTTTCGCTCGCAAGGTGGACTTCTCGAGATGATGAACGAGAGACCTTCAGTCAGAAAGGACTTTCCACTTACTCTCATTGAAAAGGATTATTTGTCCCGACCATTAATGCGGGAACATCGAAAATACTCAATCTGACCGTCATCACATTAATAAGGGTCTGAGTTTTCTTGCAAGCGGTACGATTTTACCAATCTGAGAGGTCTTTATTAGGATTGTAGTGCAGGCTTGGTCAATGGCTTAACAAAGGAGACTGTTCTAGTCAAAGCCATGAAAGAAAATATTCTGCAATATCTCCAGGTTTACAAGTCAAGAACCCTGCAAAATGAGATAGAAGTAGTCTTGCTCGCACTTCCATGAGCGATACTTATAAACATTTGAAATTTCACGTTAATTCAAGTACCCTAGTCAGAAGACACTTCATGAGGGATGTAATGTAGGCTCGGTTCACAGTTTGAGGAACGAAATGATTGTTGGGCTAAAAAATGTGTGTAAGGGTGAGAATTGGTGATCATCTTGGCATTGTCACCAGTCTTCTTCTCCACCATCAGGATCCTCTTGGAAAACTTCCTAGGCAATCCCGTATTTTTGCTTCTTGGACTTTTGTCCAACAATTGCAAATTCGCTTGGGGGTACAAATTCCTTCGCTCTTTTTTTTTATCGGCTTTTTCTTGAGGAGCTTCTATGTCAAGCATCTTCCTCGATACCATTCGATCTCTGTCCCAATTGCTTTCTCCAGAATAGGTTCGTCTTCATCTATCATGTGATAGATCTTTATCAAGACAGAGTTCTTAAAGGAGGGGTTTGTATCGAAGAAGAACTCAAGTTTAAACCCTTTGGAGTCGTCTATTCTACACCACTTAATATCTTTGAGGTATTTGAGAGCGCCTTCATCACGCTCAGAGATCTCCTCAGCTAAAACTTCATTATTTTTTATAGCAGCTACCCAGAAACTAAGGACTCCTTTCTCTTCATTTTTTTCATCGTTTTTCTTCTTCTTCTTTTTCTTTTTCTTTGTTTTTTATTGATGGGCATTGGCCTTGCTTTTACCAGGAACACTACTTTTTTATGCCCCTAATTTTCATTGATTTCATCATTTTTTGCTGTTCTTTTGGTGTTGTCAAGACTAGCTTAAACAAGTTTGAATAGAATAATATTATTAGGCTTTTGGACTCTTCATCTTTATTTGGTAGCTTGGACCACAATGCTCAAACTGTGATGACTTTTTCCTTGCCCCGGTATGGGAGATGATCACCAACTGGGTTCATACGAAATGAAATTGTCGGCTCAATTGGGCTAACAAGGGATATAAGTGTATGGGATTGAAGAAAAACTGCTCTTCGTCATCCTAGGGCACTTAAATTATTGTGAGAGTTCATCTGTAATAATAACACTCAAAGATTAATGCAAGTGAGAGCAAGAAAATTTTTATTCATATATTTTCACCTTGTGCGAGCTGTTGTGGCTGATGATTATAGAAAATTTTAGATATTATAAACTCCTCATCCTTTTTATCCTGATCAGTTCCTAGGTAAGAACATCACTGTTATCGATGATATGTTGGCATTTTGGACAGGCTCTAGTTAGTTTGCTGCTCCTCTCTTGACAAAGGCCTCTTAGCCTCGACCATCTTGCCATCGATGGTGTGCTTGTCCTGGAGGACCCTGTCGAGGACCGCCGGATCCGTGAAGATGATGAAGCCGAAGCCGAAGCCGCGGGGGCGGTGATTGAAAGGGAGGGACGCTCTTCTTGCTCCCTCTGAATTTGAATCCTCCCTGTGATGCCGAATTACCTCAAGCTGCCCTAGTGTGGGGTGGTTCTTAACGGGGGTAATTTAAAAGGAACCTCCAAGTGTATGGGCTCAAAATGGTCAAGCAAAGGATCAACGGTAGTGTATGAGGCAGAGAAATGAACTGCCTCTCATCATTTTGGCTACCGTACCTTATGCGAGAAATCCCTTTACCTTGCAGAAATGGAACCTTTTTGCTCATCTTGCTAGGGTTTGGTACGTGAGAATGTGTATAGACTAAGGATTGCCTCTCATCATCCTGACATCTCTCGTTCAATACATCGGAGTAGTTCGACACCATTTGTCGAATTGTCAAAATTTTCACAAGGAATTGGTGAATTAAACAGGTAAAATTACCATGCAAAATTTCTTTCCAAAAGACATGCGATGCATTTGGGGGAGGGTTAAGCATTCATTTGCTTTAACATGTTTCCTCTTTCTTTGTTTCTTTGTACTCTTATGAGAAAAGTTTTTAGGGAAAGAGATGCTTACCTATGCTGCAATAGTAAGGCAAACCTACAAGGTGATAAGAAAGACCGTGTTAATGAACGGCTCTTTGAGGGACAAGAATTGGGGACGATACAACATTACCCTTCGTGATTCCCTTCATTTGAGTTTAAATTGACAACTCCTTGAGTTTTCTCGGATGTTGACAATTTCTGTTGACAATAGCATGAGTTTATGTTAGAAATGAGATGACAAAGGGTAAATTGAGAACGATACGAAACTACCCCTTGTGTCTCCCTTTTGTCTTCAAAGTTAGTAGAGTCTTTTCTCCTCTCATGATTGGTCTCGAAGCTCAAATGAAATCCTCTATAATTAATGGTGCTTCCAAATAGACGGTCCTATTGTCAGCGCATGCTGTGTCAATACGGTCCCGGCATATTGAGGAGTTTCTCATAAATCCTCTTATTCCTGACTGCATAGGGCATGTGCAATTGCTTGCATGGGGATCTTCGCAGTAAAGCTAATTTCTGCTTTAAAGGTCTTTGACGGATATGGGCGTGACTACCATTGAAACTTCTGTGGTTGTCAAGATCGACCTTGATGCCATTTTGTCATGTGCGAAATCCCTTTTGGTCAGACTTGCCACCAAGAGTGTCCTTATCAATAACTTTTCTGCCAATTCCCTTGTTATCAATAGGAATATAAAAGTTATTTCAAGGGTAGTATTTCTTCATAGCATCAAAGTTGACCGGGTTGGAGAATTGACGCCCGTCCATCTCGGTCAAAATCAAAGCCTCTCCAGGGAGTGCCTTTTTCACAACATAGGGACCTTTGTAGTTTGGAGCGAACTTACCTCCAAGCTTAGGGGGTAGTGGTAGCACCTTTCTCAGGACAAGATCGCCTGCTTCGAAGTGTCTCGGGTGGACCTTTCGGTTGAATGATCTGGCTACCCTCTGTTGATAGCATTGCCCATGACAAAGAGCCTTCAGCCGCTTTTCATCAATCATATTCAGCTGCTCCAGTCTTTACTGTTTCCATTCTGCATCAGACAGTTTTACTTGGGACAATACCCGCAGCGAGGGGATTTCTACCTCAATAGGCAGGACTGCTTCCATGCCATACACCAAGGAAAAAGGGGTTGCCCGGTAGATGTCCGAATTGATGTTCGGTATGCCATTAATGCAAAAGGCAATCTTTCATGCCAATTTCGGTAGTTCTCAGTAGTTTTGGCTAAGATCTTCTTGATGTTTTTGTTGGCAGCCTCAATAGCTTCGTTCATTTGGGGATGGTAAGGAGACGAATTCAGATGAAGAATTTTGAAGTCACTGAATAAATCATCAACAAACTTGTTATTCAGATTTGTCCCGTTATCTGTAACAATGACTTCAGGGACGCCATAACGGGCGATTATATCTTGCCTGATGAATTTCATCACATTCCGAGCGGTGACATTGGTATACGACGTGGCCTCGATCCACTTGAAAAAATAATCAATTGCGACCAAGATGAAGCGATGCCTATTTGATGCTTTCGGATTAATTGGGCCGATCACATAGATGCCCCACATTGAAAATGGCCATGACTCGGACAACTGGTGTAATTCAGTTGGTGGGGCATTTATCTTGTTTCCATGGATCTGACAACGATGACAATTTCGAACATGTCGAATGCAATTGCCTTCTAGGGAAAGCCAATAATAACCCAATCTTGTTATTTTCCTAGCCAACATGTGTCCATTCATGTGTGGACCGCATACTCTTTCATGCAATTCTTGCATAATTCGAGTTGCTTCAGTTACGTCCACGCATCTTAGCAGAATAGAATCATAGGACCTCTTGTACAAGTTCTCACCATTGATGAAGAACTTCGTCGCCATCTTCATTATATACTTTCTGTCCGCAGGGGTAATCCCTTCAGGGAATTGTTGTTCTTTGATGTAGTTCATGATATCGTAATACCATGGTTTACCATCGAATTCCTCAGTCACGGCCATGCAATGGGCCGGTCTGGTCAGGACTTTAATCTTCAGAGATTCTATTTCCAAACCACTGGTAACCTGTAACATGGATGATAGCGTAGCCAATGTATCGGCGAATTGGTTATGAGATCTAGATAGGTAGTTGAACGAAATCTCATCGAATTCTGTCACCAATTCTTCCAAATAATCATGATAGGGTACTAACTTAGCATCCCTAGTCCTCCATTCACCCACAGTATGGAGGATGATTAAGGCAGAATCACTAAACACTTTTAGTTTGGTTATTTTCATGTCAACTGCTGCTTGTAGATCGAGAATACATGCTTCATACTCAGCTATATTGTTGATGTAAGGAAACACCAATTTCGCAGCTACAGGATAATGCTGCCCATCTGGGGATATCAAGACTGCCCCGGTGCCAGAGCCAGATAGGTTTATTGCTCCATCGAAGAACATAGTCCATGTGTGTTCTTCTGTTGATAAAATGCGATCATCTGGGAGATCATCTTCATGTGTTTCCCCAGGGCATTCAGCTAGCATATCAGCGATCACTCGACCTTTCACTGATTTTTGCGGTGATGTTTGGATGTCAAATTCTGAAATTAGAATTTGCCATTTGGTTAATTTTCCCACTAATGCTGGTCGGTTAAGCAAATACCGGATGGGATCATTTTCAGTTACGAGGAACGTCTGGTGGTGCAAAGTATATTGTCGGAGCCTATGCAACACCCACACATGTTTTTTCTAATTCGGAATAATTCTGTTCCGAAATGGTGAATTTCTTACTCAAATAATAGATGGCCCGTTCTTTTCCATCATAGGGGTTGCTCTGGGCTAACAGTGCTCCCAGCAATTCACTGTGGATCGTGAGATAGAGAGTCAGAGGATGTCTTGGGATTGGTGGAACTAGTACCGGGGGACTCATCAAATACTGCTTCAGCTTTTCAAATGCTTCCCGACAATCTTCATCTCAGTTGATCTGAGCGTCTTTCCTGAGAAGTTTGAAGAAAGGCTGCGCAGTCTCAAAGAGTTGGGAGATGAACCGAGCGATGTAGTTCAATCTTCCCAAAAGGCTTCTGACCTCCCTCACTGTGGACGGGGGTTACAGTTCACATATTGCTTTGACTTTCGAGGGGTCGACCTCGATCCCCTTGCTACTCACGATGAATCCGAGTAACTTACCAGAGGTCGCCCCGAACACGCACTTTGCAGGGTTCAAGGGTAATTTGAACTCGCGTAACCGGCTGAATAGCTTCTTTAAGGCTTCAATGTGGTTCTCTCCGCATCTGGTCTTGGCGATCATGTCATCGACATAGACTTCAATTTCTTTATGCATCATGTCATGGAAAAGAGTGACCATAGCACGTTGGTATGTTACCCCAGCATTTTTCAGACCAAAAGGCATAACCCTATAGTGAAAGGTCCCCCATTGAGTGATGAACGCCGTCTTCACCTTGTCTTCGTTGTTCATCCTTATCTAGTTGTACCCGGAGAATCCATCCATGAAAAAAAATAATTCAAATCCAGTAGTGCTATCCACAAGGACATCTATGTGGGGGAGCGGAAAGTCATCTTTTGGACTGGCCTTGTTCAAGTTGCGGTAATCAACACAAACTCGAATTCGACCGTCTTTCTTCTTCACTGGCACGATGTTTGCTACCCAATCAGGCTATTGCGAAACCTCGATGAACCCTACTTTCAAGAGCTTCATCACTTCTTCTTCGATTTTTTTCGACAGCTCGGGTTTGGTCCTTCGTAACCTTTGCTTCTTAGGAGGCATATCGGGATTGGTGGGCAAACTATGCTCGACAATCCGAGGGTCTAGTCCTGGCATATCAGAATAAGACCACGCGAAGACGTCTTGATAATCTTTGAGGAGAGCGATCAGACGTGTAGCCTTCTCTTTGGGAAGGTTGGCCGCAATCTTTACTTCTTTTGGATCTTGAGTACCACCCAAATTGATGGTAACAGTATCTTCGGTTGTAAGGGGCTTGATTTGTTCATATTGCTCACAATTTCTTTGGATTTAAGTGGTGTCATCACTTGAATCATCAGAATCGCTGTTGTCAGTATCTACATCGTCAGGCTGGACCGTACTAACTCCCTCGCAAGTCGCACGATTATGCCTAGAACACAGAGTAAATTGATCAGAAAAACAAATGGGGTTACGACCATATATATCCTTTCATTGTTTGTTTTCTCTTAAAACATATTTTTTGAAGAAACAGTGAAATGTCTTTGATTCTCGAAAATTTTTAGAAACGAGGAAGCATGAGATAGCCCGGGCCTCAGAATACTTTCCTTTTCGTGGCTGGATATCATCAGCGGGCCGGTTTAGGATACTACCTCATGCTCTCAAAACATTATTTATTTACAACACATGGATTTACAACCTCAAAAGAGGGAGAGTTCAAAAAGATATTTCTTCCGGCAGAAATGACGACAAAAAACAAAATACAAGGATAGCACCTTTTCCAGGGATTCATGTAGAAGAAAGGAGAGGAATTCTACTCAAGCGGGCTTGCGCCCATTCCCTCCACCGGTCCTTCGTCTATTGTGCCGATGAAGAAATCTTTGAAAGTATCGTTCCAGGAATCGAGCTCGTCGACTCCTCTCTTTACTGGTGTCAGCTTTTCCATGCCGTCCCATCCACTAGGAATGCTATTCTCATGGTCTTCATAAAAACTTGATGGCATCTGGTAGTCAACGTAATAGTCAAACTTACCACTGGGCTCGCCTAGGGTATCTATAATTGCCTTCCCCTTACGTGCCTTATCAGAAAGCTCAGGGGCAATGGCACAAATGCTAGGTATCACCAAGAGGTCATTCCTACCATGACACAGCCATGGGGCACGAAAAGTGAATGCCCTGACGTTCAGTAGGTCTTGAATTCTATTCTTCAAAGTATCGCAATCATCCAGCGAGTGCCCGATCTCTCCCAAATGATAGTCACAAGATCTGGAGAATTATAGTTAATGAAGTACTCAGGAGTATGGTGTTTTGGCATCCTTGTGATCAGCCCCTTCTGCAAGAGGATAAGGAATATCACATCTATAGATTTAGGGACTGGCGAGTATCGTCGTACGTTGCCCTGCCACTGTAAGAGTTGGATATCACGCCAAGTCATGTCGGGAAGGACTCCCGACGGCAGGTTTTCTTCGGGACCATTCAATTGAGTCAGTTTTTCTTGATCGGAAAGCAGTAGTGACATGTCCGGGATGTGGCCAATGATATCCATTAAGGATGTGAGCAAATCTCGTAGTTCGCCTAACTGATACTGCAAACGTGCAAACAAGTCAAGTGGGTTTACACTCATTTCTGGGGTCGAGTCTTCGTGTATGGCTCCTACGAAGATATCGTCAAATAGGGTGACCACGCTATCCAACGTTTCTTCTCGTCCATAATCTTTCTCAATCGGTAGCTTGTCTAAGTTTTCTTGTTGATCAACAGCAACATTTACAGGAAGCGTCGAGGAGCTCGAGTGACTTGAACATTCGGCAGGATGCTTGAACCCATCACCAGATTATCCTGAGAGGTTAAGATAAATTTTTTCATCCTGCAACAATTTAGTAGGTGGCGGAAAAGTCTTCCGGATATGGAGAAGTAGCAAACTAGCTTGACCCCTCTCGAGCCCCTTGTTGGCTTGTGGGTTTCCTCCGCGATACCCTAGACCAGCGGTACGGTGATTCCTAGCGGCCTGGATAGGCTCTCGGATGCCATGGCCTTCTCTGCCGAGTCCTCGACCTGGGGTGAAACCATTCCCAACCATAACCTTCCCTATCATGATTGTGGCTTTTGACATATCAGGGATGAGAGGAGAAGTTCCTCGATATTCGTGCACGGTTGACATGAGCTCGATAGACTGATAACTGGATTCTACCTCGCCACTTGGCTCGACATACGAGATGGCAGTTTCTTGATAGATTCGATGGTCTTCTTCTCTAACGACTCTGATTAGCTTCCCTTGGGCTACAAACTTCATACTTTGGTGAAGGCTTGAAGGTACGGCTTCAGCAGAGTGAATCTAGGGACGGCCCAGCAGAAAGCTAAACGCAGTGGGGATATCCATTACCTGAAATAAAATGCTGAACACGATTGGGCCAATCTGGACATTAAGGTCGATCTTACCAACAGTGTCTTTCTTCATCCCGTCAAATGCTCGGACGGATGTTTTAAAGGCACGGAGCTTAGACGTGTCTACATTGAGACGGTGTAAGGTTGCCAACGGGAAAATATTCAAAGCGGACCCATTGTCTATCAGAACTCGAGCCACATGGGAGTTTCTACATTTAACAGAGATGTAGAGACCCTTGGTATGCCCCCTACCTTCGGCAGGAAAATCATCCTCCGAGAATGTTATCTGGTCCTTCAACAGGATGGACCCCACGAATGCTTCTAACTTGTCATGCTCAATTGTCCCTAGGATGTTTACTTTGTTGAGTACTTTCATCAGAGATTTCTGATGCTTCACGGACGTTTGAAGTAGCTCTAACAAAGAAATCTGGGCGGGCAACTTGCGTAGTTGATCCACCACGTTGTATTCACTGGCTTTGATGATGGCCAGGAATTCCTTGGCTTCTTCATCGGTAACAGGCTTCGGAGGCTGCGCGTTAGCTTGGGCATACGTTCGACCTGACCTGGTGATTAGGTCAACATCCAGTTCGTAGGATCATGGGACTGCTTTGTCGTTCTCGTACTGGTAAGGCTGAGGTATCTCGATCACTAGTGCTCCTCGGTTAGGGGTACTTTAATCGTCAGTTCCTCCTCCTCGTCTGGGTTGTCAGTCAAAGGTTCGTTCACAAGTGTGGGGATGGATTCACTTGTTTCGGCATTCAATGCTGAGAGTTCTTTGTCTCAGTCGATGATAACCTCGGAGATGGTGGCCACTATGCCGGTGTGGTCACATACACAATCAAACCTACTTTCGCCATGCTGGCAACCCTTTCTTTCATTAGGGACAAGGGCAGTACTTCACCAGTAGGATAATACCCTGCTTTCACTAGACTGTTATAAACGTCAATGGTGTATACCCTCACATTCTTAATTCGACCAACGTCGAAACTGAATATGGCATTAGTTTTGCTTTCATGTTCGGGTAGTGGGTTGTTTTAGATATTTGGCTTGGATGTCTGAAACGAGAAGGCTTTGGTGTCGAGCAAGTTTTGGACTCGGTGTTTGAGGGTATAGCAGTTGTCCGTCGAATGTCCTACCTCACCCATGTGATAGTCATATTTCTTTGACGGATCGTAATTCGAAAAGCTTTTTGAGTTGGGCTATTTTGGCTCGGTAGAAAGCAAGTGTTTCTTCTGGAGTATGGCCAGGACTTGAGAAAGGGATCTAGGCAGTGGAGTGAATTGCCTTTTCTTATATCTCTTCAGAGGCTGGCGACTTGAGGTCGGCTGCTGCTCACCGCTCACCTGGACTGTCTGGGAAGGATGAACAATCTGGGTGTATGCGATGTTCCCATCCGTCAGGGACTCCTTCTCCTTTCTCGTATTGAGTCTCTTGCTTGTGGAAGTGGGGTCTGTGAACCACCCGTCACGCAATCCCATTTCAATTCGTTCGCCCACAGGAACAAGACGATTAAGGGATTCAGCAGTGGCACCAACCAGGCGGTGTCTGTATTCGTAGGGAAGAGACTTAATGAACAACTTCATTTGTTCATGATCAGTAAGTTCTAGGGTAACCTGGGCGGCCAAGTTCCTCCATCTGGTGGCATACTTTTTGAAGGACTCACTCTTCTTCTTCTCAATGCGTTCCAGGTCGTCACGAGAAAAGGTGACATCGAGGTTGAATTGATACTGCTTGAGGAATGCATCAGCGACGTCATCCCAAGATTTAAAAGCATCCACATCTTTTGACATATACCATGTCAAAGCTGGCCCCGTCAAACTTGCTTGAAAGGTCTGAATCATGAGGGGTTCATTATCAACATACTGGGTCATCCGCACATGATACATGTGCAAATGGTGTCTGGGACATGAGGTGTCATCATATTTCTCAAATTCTGGCATCTTGAACTTTTCTGGTACTTTGACCCGTTTGTATAGAGACAGGTCAAGTGGGACAGCATGTTGCGGTCCTTGTAGCTGTTTTAGCGTCTCCTCGACCTTTGCAAGGCATTTGTCATGTTTTGTCATCGGTGCACTTTCAAGTTCAGTCTTCTTGATGGCAAGTGGAAGCGGATCGTCCTCTAGCAGGGGCATTTTGCTGTCGCTGGCGGAAGCTTTATCTTTTCCAATAGACGGTGGCGGTAACACCACCTCGATTACTGCAGGGGCAGACGTGAGCTTGCCATTGATAGATTCTATCTGCTTGGTGAGATTTTCAAGTGCATTGAAAACCATCTTCATTTCGTTTTCCATATTATTTATTGAGACGGACATGTTCTTCGGCCATTTTTATAACTACCTGTGAAGACGTTGAAATGAATGAGTATATGGCCTCGTAAAGAATCATGACCTAGTCATAATATTATATCTATTTATTACATATTTTCTTTATTTTCAAAGAAAAAAAATAGGCAAAAGTTTTTATTAATATTAACATTACAAACGGCGTCCCCGGGGTTCGAACCCCGGTCGCCTCAGACCGCTTCCGCTCATCCCCGGATACCACTAGGCTAACGCCACGATGGTGTAATTAAAGCGCAAAATATATTATTTATATAACAAAAAGTGATCTGACTTATATTAACATTAATACAACCCATAAACACTTAAGACTAGAAAGCATAAACTCCTAAACATAAATACTAGGAAAATCTAAAAGACAGGGGCTTTTAACAAAAGGGCGCCCTTCTCGGACACTCATTCTATAAACGATGGGGAGGTCACAGTCTCTCGGAGCCGCTTATTTTCACGAACAAGCTCCGCAATAAGCGTATCCCTCGTCCCCACAGTCCTTTAGAGATGGTCGATCCGTGCTTGGCGACTGGGCTTGTTGGTTACATCTGGGACCTTTGGCTGTAGAGCTACCGGGATTTGATGATGTAGAATGTAGAATAGAGAGGCATGGTGGTCCTTTTCTTGCCCTTTCAATAGTCTAGGCACGAGAATGTTCTCAAGCTGACATTCAGTCTACACCCCCTAGATGGCACGAATTTCGCCAACGTAATTGTAGTTCGAGCGAGTGAATCGAACTCGAAACAAGTCTGTCTTGAGAGGCGGCGGGATATCCTGAAGGGCTCTGTACTAGCGGGCTACCCGGTAGGGGTAGTACGAAGTGGCGCTAGATAAACCGAGCAGTGGAACAGGATTGTGAAACCTGTGAGCATAACGAGCCTGACCCTCATGGAACCATTTAGCGTGCCATAAGAATGCCTTGGGATCGGGGTTTTTCAAAAAGTTTATCCAACAAGAGTAATCTTTATAAGGGGAATTACTTTTTAAGACCTCGAATCTTTGTATCGGGTGCGTAAGGTCATCAATTTCAAAAAGCTGCATGAGGTGTCCAAATCCTTTTAAGTGGGATAAAAACCAAATTTGTAAAATTTCTAGGGCAGCCCGCATAATTTTCTCGTCATTTTGTTTAAAACGGTTAAGAGACAAAACTGTTTCTGCCAGAACCGAATTAACATAACCCAAGCCAGCGCAAATTTGTTTAGCCACATACGCAATCGAGGGGTTTATTGAATTTTTGCGATGAGGGAAAATGACACACCAGATAAAAGCAAGGACAAAAATCTTAGATTTTTGGCTCATGGGTTGATTTTCAAACCATTCATTTAAAAAAAACCAGGGGCATGCATTACAATGAGCTTTAACAACTCTTTTCACGGCATTGCTCTCGACTCACAAAAACTACGATAATTCGGGTAGAGGGGACACACCCAAAAGTGGTTTGATGAGCTCAGATCCCAAAGACTTTCCAATGACAACACTATATTCTTCCAGAGTCGGGGTCATTTCAAACTTACCAAATATGAAAGTGGATGTCTGTGGGCACCAAAAATGTGCTAATGCCTGCATCATGCCAGAATGGACATTGATCTTCAGCAGTGGAAGTAGGCAACCAATTCTTGCTTTGACATACTGTTGGCCATTCTGATCGAGTCGGTCCCACCATGCCAGAAGCTCTTTCTTAGGAGTGGGGATGAATTGGACATCAGCTCTTCCCATCGTATATAGAATGCAATCAACGGGTTGCCTAACAGTAACAAATCAAATGAATAAGTAGGCTGCATAATAAAATAAGAAGGGATAGAATATATACCTTTCCTTGAATCATGGCAATCACAATTACATGCACATGAGCAGTGAGGTTTAATTTCTATCTAGACTGGTTCAGCAAAATGAAGTTAAAAGGGTGCCTGACCGTTGCAGTCTCGCGTTGGTGTCTAGGCCTTTTAACCTCGGCCAAATTGAAAGGAATATCTTATAGTCACGCGAATAGCGGCTAAAGATATTTCTTTACGATTTTTTTAGAAATAAATTTTGGGGAAAAGAAAGGCAACCTCTACATCGCGGGCTCGCGTTCGAGGTCGTATCTTTCTTAACACCATCCTGAAATGCCCTATCGCAGCCCAGGTCCGGCAGCGTGATTGTGTGTGCAACAGGGTAGTGCTCAATCATGAAAGCATGCACAACAATTCATAAACAATCAATTTGAACCTGCAAAAACAAATAACACCTTAATATTAGGGTCATACTTGGAGTCCTCGCTGCCAAACAAAAATTATTTTTGAACAGGGTAAAAAAAAAATTTGGCTTAAGTCCACAAAAAAAAAACAAGTCCCCAGCGGAGTCGCCAGTCTGTCGCGACCGACCTCCGTTTTTTATCAACATACAAAAAGGGGGTCTCGCCTGGTATGCGCTAAGTCTAGGTTCGAGACTTAACTCGGGCTCTCCCAAGCCCATACCATATCGCGACTTAGGGTTTAGGTTTTTAACCTGCAAGTGGTTTATATCAAGGAGTCGCCACTAATCGATTTGGGGTGGGTCGATTAGAAATCCAAATAAAGTTATGGGAAAATCACCTTATTCCTACGAACCAGAGATTAAATGAGTTCGGGGACTTGGTTACACTAGTTGGATAACTAATGCCCTTTCGGTACCTTTTTACCCTGTTCATTTCTAAAAACATTTGTTAGGCAATTTGGATTGATTTTAGGACATTTCTCCTAACATGTGAGGTGATCAAGCGAGTGCATAATCATAAACGATTAGCAGTCAAGATAGATATGCAGCCTAAGGTTCTAATCCTAACTAAGGCGGACAACAATTAAAACATAACAGTTCATGCAATTATATTCTAATTAAAAATATGCACAATAATATCACAACAGTAGTAAAAATAACATGCAAAATAATACCGTACAACCCTATAGGGTTATTTACTTTAAACATGGCAATTTGTGCAATTAAAATTTAATTAAAAACATGCACAATAATATAACAATAATTTAAAACATTCAGATATGTCACATAATTTAGAAAAATATTAGACAATATTATATCTAAATTATAACCTAATTTTAAAAATAAAAATAAAATTTTTTAAATAATTTTTTTAAAAAAAATTAATAATATAATAATATAATATTAAAAACCAGGTCGGGTCAGCGGATCAGGGTCTGTCGGATCCGACCCAAAATGTTGACCGGGTCGGATCTCTAGATCCGGGTCAAGTGATTGGATTCAGGTCCGGTCGAGATCGACCCGGATCCATGAAACCAACCCGAATTGATAAATTCGGGTCGGGTAATTGGATCTGGGTCGGGTCTGATTGACTCGAATCGATGAACTGGCCCTAAACCGATTTTTTAACAGGACCGGGCCGGTTCAGCCGGTTCCCAAGCCTTAAACACCGGAGGCCATTGACCGAATGAAATTTCAGCGATTCGCCGGATGTTTCGTCCGGCCAGTGGCATCATTCTCCTCAGCCCATCAAGCTGAGGAGTATTTGATGCCTGGTCGCCGGAGAACCGGCCTGAATGATCACCGGCTAGGCCCCGATCGGAGTTCATCAACCCGAACGCCGATCGGAGCTTGGCCGACGCACCCAGATCACAATTCGGCTTCCTCTGGTCCCTAATGGTCTCCACAACACAAACTCGAGCTGACCTAGTCACTACCCGACCACCTGACGTCTGGCGAAGCTCGGAACTAAACGGCCTCATTGAGGCATTTTGTCGAACACCTGGAGTGCACAATCAAAAAAGGAAACTTTTGACCAGTTTCGGGGCCCTGCCGTCCTCCGGCGACCTGTACCTACCTTCAGCGATGACATACGGGCTACGAGGAACGACGGTATGGGCCGGGATTTGCGCGAAATGGTCGGCGCGAGTCCCGGCCAAACCAGACACCAAAATAGGGGAAAACAGAGGCGGTCATGACCCGGGGAGGCTCACCGGTCGACGGCGCATCTGGGTGGCTTTCCGGCTGCTCCGCGGGTGACAGCGAAGCTTCTAGCAGCCCTTAGTGACCTGTAAACACTATGGACTCACTCTTTCTCTCTCTTTTCTCTCTTTTCTCTCTTTTCTCTCTTTGTTCTCTATTTCTCTCTCTGTCTCTATTTCTCTCTCAAAACTGCCGACCGGGGCTCTCTCTCTCTCTCCGGCTTATAAAGCCGACGATGACATGCCCCCCTGCTCCATTACACATGCTGATGACGGCCTGCACCGACCTGCTCTGGCTCGTGACTTTCGTGGCCATTTAGGCCGGTGCAGGGGGGCCGGTTCAGTGTAGAAGAAGAGAGGAAGAAGGGGGGAGTGAGGGCCGGGTTTTCGGGGAGGACGGGACTGGCCATTAATGCCAGTCCCGTTGGCGTGCTCCTTTGGCCATCCTCTGGCTTGATAGGGACGGCGAGGCGGCGCTCCACCGTTGGTCACTCGACGGTCAGAAACAGAGGAGAGCAGAGCAAGTGGGAGGAGAGGGCCGGCGCAGGGGAGAAGAAGAAGAAGGAGGAAGGAGCTGGGCCGGGCCGGGCCCAGCTCGCACGAGGGCGGAGAAAAAAAGGAAAAAGAAGGTGGGCTGGGCCCGTGCGGGGAGAAAGAAAAAAGAAAAGGACCAGGTCTACCCGACCCCGACCCGGCCCAACTCGGATTTTTTTTTTAATTTGAAATTTTTTTAAATGTTCTAATAGACCCTATTAATACAAATGTACCTAATATCTATATGCAATGTAATTAAATAGAAATATTTTTTTTTTAGAAACTAAAAAAATTAATTCCTAAATTTTGTGCAATTAATTTTTTTTTGCAATTAAAAATAGGTGTCAACAAACCACAATTCTGTGTCTATTGGAGATTGAACCCACATCCATTAGGCTTTCCAATGAGGTATGATTGGCCTCGATACGATATCGAATGATGGTGAAAATTGGGTTACCTTTGTGGTAATAGATTCTAAAAAGTTTAGTTGTGAATAGCTTGGGTATGTTAATGAGACATCTAATTGTTTGGTGAGACATGGTATCATTTCATATGAAATGTGTGCTGAATGAAATGAGTTACATGGTATGTGAATGTCATGTCATTACATACGTGTGATATACCTAAAATGTGTGTGATAGAAAGATGTTATGTGATGCCTAAGGCCGATAAACCTTGGAAGTCCGGCCAGTAATCTAGAAGTGAATGCCTCGATGATGCTAGGTAGGGGGTCAGCAAGTTCGGCCAGTAAATTGAAAGTGAATGCCTTAGCTAAAAACCAAGATGCCTTGGAGTTGGGATGCCCGCAGCTAGCAAACCGTGGCAGTCCGGACAGTAAATCGGAATTAACCCGCACGGACCGGCCAGCAAACCGGTTGAACCGTGAGATAGGGGTGGACCCGATGATATGACATAAATGAGAAATAAAACGTGTGATGCATATAATGCATGCTGGCATTATACATGTGACTATGAATACTGCACTTAAATCATGTGCGTTTATTATAGTGTGACTCAATTGTTTCATGCTAGATGTGTCCTAGGAACCGAGAGTTAGTCCGATCGATAGGTTTATAAGTTAGTCGTTTCTCTTGTTGATATTCATTTTTATAGAGTTTTAGACATGCCGCCAATCCCTGCATCTCCCATAGCCCGTTACAATGTGACATTCTGAATTTCGACCCATTTTTGGGATTTATGAAATGATTATCTCATCGATGCACTTTCAGTTAAATCTCACTCTGAATTGATCACTCATGAGATGACTAACCGTTAGGGAATGGCCTGTTGGGAATTTAGTACACACGACCTAAGAACATGACCCTGGATTGACGAGGGGATATTTTGAGCCATTATAGACCGATCCAAGGATGGTTCTAGAATGCTTTGCCAATGTTATACAATGGGGTCGCGGGTGATTTCGTTTGGCCATTGTATGAATTACGAACATTCCTAAATCAATTTCTAACGATCGTGTCCTTCAGAGCTAATGATTAACCCTCGTAATTACATGACAATCGAGGTCACCATGGTTTGAGTAAACTTAAACGTGGCTTGATATCGAATCAACCACGGGTTGAATACGTGTAACACTTAAAAGCCGCCCGTTAGTTTGAGATACACTAAAGTCGCAATTGATCGATTTTGACCATGAATTAGAATTCGAACTTGGGTATCGAACTTTCAAGGATATCAAAATTATTATATTGGACGTTATCTCTTTAAGCTCGCGTAGTTATCGGTTTGCTCGGAAATTCTTGAAAAAGTGAATTTTGGCCCGGGAATTGGAAAAGACCCTTTCACCTCTTAGTGTTCTAGAACTTCTTGGTTGAATGGGAGGCGTGTTGGTCTTTGTACGCCCTAGTGATTCCGAATTCATGGACAGATTTGCCCTTCTTGCTTTGGTTATTTTCCTAATTACCCCTTCTAGAAACCTTTTCAAGAATCAACCCTAGGCTTTGGATCTTGACTTGGGGAGCAAGAAGTGATCTCAACCCTTCATTTGGATGATATTATTCAGCCATTCTCTCTCTCCCCATCATTTTTTCATATCAGCCATTTCTTCACTCACTTTCACTCTCACTCTCACTCTCACTCACACTCACACTCCACCATACCGACCAGCCACCACCGTCCACCACCAACACCATCACGCCACCACCCCTAGCCGCCATTCAAGCTGTGACCGGCCGCCGTGTCAGCCGCCGTTTGTGGTTTCGCCGTTTTGCCGTCCGCCATTCGCTGGAGTAGCTGCTGCACGCCGAGGGCTGTTGCAGCTGGTTTAGTGACACTTTGGGCTTAGGATTAGTGGTAAGTAACTTCCTAAACCTTGATTTGGTTGATGGGTGACGAATGGACTAGTTTAGGGGCTGATTAGTGGTTAATTGTGGGCTAATTAGGCTACGAATGATAACCATTATGTTTCTCTATTTCTGTTCCAGAAATAGGTTTGGAACAGAAATCCGTTTGGTAACGCAATTTTAATTTCTATTTCTGGAACAAATTTTTATTCCAGAAATAGATTTGAAAGAGAAATCAGAAGTTAAAATTTTTAGCTTCTCTATTTCTGGAACAGAAATGAGAAACAAAATTTTTTTGTTCTTCTCATCACTTTCCCTCACTACTAGTCGGTCGCTCACCCGCCGCCCATCGCCGGCCGCCGCCACCCGCCGACCGCCGCTACCCTTCATTAGCCGCCGCCACCGGCCACCGTCTCCTGCCACCGGTTGCCTCCCACCACCTCCGGCTGCCGACCACCGGCCACCTCCCTCCACCATCGGCCGCCAGCCGCCTTCCGCCGGCCAAAAAAAAATTCCAAAAAATCCTTAAAAATTGAAAAATTCCAGAAAAATTCATAAAAATTTCTAGAAAATAAAAAAAAGTCAGATTTCGGGAAAATAGGAAATTTGTTCATTTTTTCCAAAAAAATTAAAAAAATTCAAAATTTCACATAATGGCTTAGAATACTTGTGGCCACTCACTTTGAATGAAATTTAAATTTTTTGAAGTGCCCAAAAAAAATAAAAATAAAATCAAAAATTTCAAAACTTTACATAATGGCTTAGAATATATGTGGCCACCCACTTTGTGTGAAATTTAAATTTTTTGAGGTGCCCAAAAAAATCTAAAAATCAAAAATTTCAAAACTTCGCAGAATGACTTAGAAAATCTGTGGCCACCCACTTTGCGTAAAATTTAAATATTTTGAGGTGCCCAAAAAAATTTAAAAATAAAAAATTTCAAAACTTCACAGAATGGCTTAGAATACCTGTGGCCACCCACTTTGAGTAAAATTTAAATTTTTTGAGATGCCAAAAAAAAACCAAAAAATTTAAAACTTCACAGAATGACTTATAATACTTGTGGCCACCCGTTTTAAGTGAAATTTAAATTTTTTAGGTGCCAAAAAAATAAAAATAAAAAAAAAAATTAAATTTCACTCAAAGTGGGTGGCCACAGGTATTCTAAAGCCATTCTGTGAAGTTTTGAAATTTTTTATTTTTTGATTTTTTTTGGGCACTTCAAAAAATTTAAATTTCACTCAAAGTGGGTGGCCACAGGTATTCTAAGCCATTCTGTGAAGTTTTGAAATTTTTGATTTTTTTTGGAAAAAATGAACAAATTTCCTATTTTCCCGAAATCTGACTTTTTTTTATTTTCTGGAAAATTTTATGGATTTTCTGAATTTTTTTAGATTTTTAGGAATTTTCCAGATTTTCTAATTTTTTTATTCTATTTCTAAAAGAAATGAAGCGATTGTCCGCCGCCCGCCGTCCACTCGCCGGCCACATGAGAAGGAGAAATTTTGTGCCGTTATCAAACAAATTTCTGTTTCTGAAATAGAAATTTTGTGTCGTTATCAAACATGTTTTTTAGCTTAGAAACTCCTCCAGAAACAGAAATAGAAAAATCAATTTTCTGGCCAGAAATTGATTTCTGAAACAGAATGGTTATCATTCGCAGCCTTAATGGCTAATTGTGGGCTGATCTAGGGCTAATTAGTGTATGGCTGATTAGTGGTTAATCATGTGGTTTGGATTGGTTGATCATGTGATCATAGTTAATCGTGTGGCTTAGAATGGTTGATCATGTCCTAATTGTTTGATCATGTGGTTAATTAGTTTAATCATGGATGATTAAGTGATTAATGTTTGATCGCGTGGTTGTGATTGATGATCATGTGGTTAATTAGTTTAATCATGGCTAATTAACCACGGCTGATTAAGTGATTAATGTTTGATCATGTGGTTAATTAGTTTAATCATAGCTGATTAAGTGATAAATGTTTGATCATGTGGTTGTGATTAATGATCATGTGGTTAATTAGTTTAATCATGGCTGATTAAGTGATCAATATTTGATCGTGTGGTTGTGATGATAATCATGTGGCCGAAATAGATTATTAATGGTGAATCTTATGCTTTGACATTAATCTTGTGGCTTGATAATGGATCATGTGGTTAATCATGGCTAATATTGGTGTAGCATGGCAATTTGTGACAAGATAATGATATTTGATATGATTATGAGTGCGATTCATGACATGTTCGTTCGTAGGAAAATGCACGTCATAAACACTCTGCATTGGCTAATTAAGAAAGATGAAAATTGGCAATGAGTGATTATTTGTGTACATGGCCATGACAAGTTCCGTCTAGGCAGGAGTTCTAGACGATGCCCGGCGGGAGTTCGGATGCCGTCTAGGCGGGGGTTCTAGACGTTGTCGATCGCGGTGGAGGCCGGATCGATGCTCCTTATTGGAATGCCGTTGGGTACCCAGCTTACCGGGGGGGTTCGATCCCCAACGTTGCCGCACCTGAAGTAGCGGGGCGATGCCCAGCTAGACTGGAAGATGGGCAGGGGTTCGGTGTGGCCCGAGGTGATGTGGACATCGTGCCATATCGAGGAGGAGGTGCTAGGGACCCATTGTCCTATCCTCTTGGTCCGATTACTCAAGCAAGGGCGAAGCAATTCAAGCAAGTTGTTGGCATCATGGTTCGAGATCTTTGGAGTGGAATCGATCTTGGATCGGAACTTGAAGAGTCTTGGACCTCTTGGCGCAACACGATCAAATTTGGTTAGTTGCAAGGAAACGGGCCGCTGATTAATACTCACCGCTAATGCCGTGATCGATGTCGTTTTTTTCGCGCTTCGGAGTAGTTTAAGTTTTTTTTTTCTTTATTTAAGCGCTTTTATTAATTCTAGTGGCGTTTTCGTAATTTGCATTTAGGGTTAACACCATATAAAAAGGGTGTTTAGGGTTTCTTTGGAGACAGATGATTCACTTTAAAACAACGAGAGGTTCTTCTCTTCTTTGAGTTCTCTGTGGACTTGACCTTATCAAGGCCTTCCTTGTGGCGGTCGATTCGACTAATCGAGCAGGATAGCGAATTCTCTTGTTCGTGGCGTCTATAACGTCGATTGGTTGACACAAGTTTGTCAACAGGTCACGTTTATACCGAGGTTACCAATCACAGGTTCGATTGGGGGTCAAGGTTTTGCGATTCGCACTTTCCAGATCTTCGTAGAACGATCAACTTCCGCTCAAATTCACTTCATCTGGTATCAAAGCCTAGGTTCTACAAGGTCTAGTTATCCTAATTTTGTTACTTTCATTCGGCAAATTGAGAATTATTGAACTAGGATCTCAGATTTTAATCGAATTAGGGATCCAAATCGTTCTTGCTGCATTTTTTTTTTCTTTTTGGTCCTAATGTGTCTTGATTGTATTTGAGTTCGTAAAAAGAAAAATTCAGCAAAAAAAAATTTCGGCCAAAAAAAAAAAGAGCAAGCCGAACAAAAAAAAATATCAGCCGAAAATAATCGAGAAGACGACTCGTTTGTTAGTTGGACCGAGTTGAATTAAAAAAAGTATCAAAAATTAAGTTTGAATTTGACAATTAGTGAGAGGTTGACGAATTATTTTGATCCTGCTTGGTGGTTTGGTCGATTGTTGTGAGGCGGGTGAGAAAACGGTTTTTAGTCCGATAAAGAGCTTGTGAGAAGGGAATACAAGAGGTAAAAGGCAAGAGTATGTGAGCTTAATTGAAAAAAAAAACCGACATTGAGTTTGAGTTAAACACGAGGGGGAGCGACAAATACCTTGAGCAAAACACGTGAGGGAGTGTTTGGTGAGATTTCTTTTATTTCTAACATTTTCTTGCAGGTAAATCATGTCACACGACCAAGAAAGCGTAAATCAAAAGGAGGAAGCTTCCAAATAAAGGGATGATGTAATTTTGGAATGCATTCAACAGTTGAGATTGCAACTTGAAGTACTTAGTACCCGAGTTATGGGATGTGAGACGAGGCTTGACGGAGATCGAGAGCCACCACAGGGGAGGCCGCGAAATCAGCGAGATGAATCTAGAACACGACCTAGATGGCAGCGGCAATTTGATGATGAGTTTGAGGCCGACATGGAGGAAGACCGAGATGGCCGGTTTGGAAGGTGGAACGGAGGACGAGGCCAAGAGGTTAGACATCGAGAAGATGATGAGCTTGGCAACATCAAGATGAAGATTCCATCTTTTCAAGGAAAGAATGATCATGATGCATATCTAGAGTGCGAAAAAAGAATAGAATTGGTATTTGACTGCCAACGATATTCCAAGCTTAAGAAGGTAAAAATCGTAGCTGTTGAATTCACTGATTATGCTATAATTTGGTGGGATCAGCTTGTGACTAGCAGGAGGCACAATGGTGAGAAGCCAATAGACACGCGGGATGAGATGAAAACAGTTATGAGGAGGCGTTTTGTACCGAGCCATTACCACCGAGACTTGTTCCATAAGCTACAAAATCTCACACAAGGCAATAGGAGCGTAGAAGAGTACCATAAGGAGATGGAGATTACCTTGATCCGTGCTAATGTGGTAGAAGACCATGAAGCCACGATGTCACGATTTTTGAGTGGTTTAAGCCGAGATATAGCGAGGGTGGTAGAGCTGCAACATTATGTTGAGTTGGAGAAATTGGTGGAAAAGGCCATCAAAGTTGAGAGGCAATTGAAGTTGGACCGAAATCACAAGAGTAGTAGAGGTTCAAGCTCGAATTGGAAGTCCCATTGGAAGAGAGATGAGAAGTCGAATTGGAAGGGAAACAACCCCAAGGCCGAAACTTTGAAGGAGAAAGAGAAGGATGGCAAAGTTGGTTTGAATTCGACTTCAAGTAAAATTGAAAACCCTAACACTAAGACTCGTGATATTAAATGTTTCAAGTGTTTGGGCAGGGGTCATATGGCAAATCAGTGCCCTAATAGGAGGGTGATGATCATGACTGGGCATAATGATGTTGAATCAGAAAGTGAGAGAGAGGAAGAGGATGATGACATGCCACCATTAGAGGATTATAGTGATGTTGAGATGCCAGTAAAGGGTGAATTGATGGTGGTTAGGCGTTATCTTAGTGTTCAAGCCAAGGAGGAGGATCAACACCAGCAACGTGACAATTTGTTCCATACACGATGCGTGGTGAATGGCAAGATTTGTAGTTTAATTATTGATGGGGGCAGTTGTGCGAATGTGGCAAGTTGTACCATGGTGGAGAAATTGGGGTTAAAAACTGCAAAACACCCTAGACCATATAGACTTCAATGGTTGAATGATAGTGGTGAGGTGAAGGTGTCGAAGTAAGTCCGAGTTCCATTTGAGATAGAAAGATATAAGGACGAGGTGATGTGTGATGTTGTACCTATGCAAGCGGGCCATGTTTTACTTGGTAGGCCATGGCAATATGATCGGAAGGTACATCATGATGGGTACACTAACCGATATTCATTGATAATGAATCAGAAGACCTATACCTTGGTGCCAATGACACCTAGTGAGGTGTATGAGGATCAATTGAAACTAAAACGTGAGGCTAAGAGGGAGAGAAAAGGTGAGAGAACCGAGGGTTTACGAGGAGAGACTGAGACGCAAGGAAAAGGAGAGATCGAGGAAAGAAGAGTGGTAAAAGCCAAGGGAAAAGGAGAG
The DNA here is from genome assembly GCF_021117445.2 of Syzygium oleosum. Taxonomy (NCBI): domain Eukaryota; kingdom Viridiplantae; phylum Streptophyta; class Magnoliopsida; order Myrtales; family Myrtaceae; genus Syzygium; species Syzygium oleosum. The sequence goes on from NW_026607529.1 coordinate 1,578,705, forward strand.
AGAAAAGAAGAGAGGCAAAAGAATTTCTATGCAAAAACCAGCGAAGTGAGGAGAGCTTTAATTCTGGATCGACCGATGCTTGTACTTTTGTATAAGGAGGCACTATTTACTACTAACGATCTTAACCCGAGTTTGCCTAGCTTTGTTGTGTCTTTATTGCAAGAATTTGAAGATGTCTTTCCCGATGAGCTTCTTGGAGTGTTACCCCCAATTCGAGGCATAGAACATCAAATCGATTTGATACCTGGTGCGCCACTACCTAACCGACCCGCATATCGAAGCAATCCCGATGAGACAAAGGAACTTCAACGGCAAGTTAGTGAACTATTGGAACGCGGGTATGTGCGAGAGAGACTTAGCTCGTGCGCCGTCCCTGTTTTGTTGGTGCCAAAGAAGGATGGGTCATGGCAAATGTGTGTTGATTGCCGAGCAATCAACAACATTACGGTAAAATATCGACACCCTATTCCTAGGTTAGATGACATGTTGGATGAATTGCATGGTGCTAGCATATTTACTAAGATCGATTTGAGAAGTGGTTATCATCAAATTAGGATGAAAGAAGGGGATGAATGGAAAACTGCATTTAAAACCAAGTATGGATTGTATGAGTGGTTAGTCATGCCATTTGGACTAACTAATGCACCTAGCACGTTTATGCGACTTATGAATCATATATTGCGTGCTTTTATTGGTCAATTTGTAGTTGTCTATTTTGATGATATCTTAATATATAGCCGAAGCCTTGATGACCATATTGAACATGTCCGAGCTGCTTTGCAGATTTTAAGGACCGAGCAATTATATGCTAACCTAAAGAAATGCTCTTTTGTGACTAACAAATTAGTATTTCTAGGGTTTGTTGTTAGTGCTGATGGTATACAGGTTGATGAGAAAAAGGTGAAAGCAATCCGTGAGTGGCCGACACCTAAGACTGTGGGTGAGGTGCGCAGCTTTCATGGCTTAGCAAGTTTTTATCGACGATTCGTGAAATACTTCAGCACCATTGCTGCACCTTTGACCGAAGTTATCAAGAAGCACGTGGATTTCACATGGGGAGAAGAGCAAGAGAGAGCATTCAATCTGTTAAAAGATAAGTTGACTAACACTCCTTTGTTATCTTTGCCGAATTTCGGTGCTGCTTTTGAGATAGAGTGTGACGCTTCTGGTACAGGAATTGGAGCCGTGTTAATGCAAGGAGGACGTCCCATAGCTTATTTCAGCGAGAAATTAAGTGGAGCAACATTGAATTATCCTACTTACGATAAGGAGATGTATGCTTTGGTGCGAGCCTTGGAGACTTGGCAATATTACCTATGGCCAAAGGAGTTTGTGATCCACACTGACCACGAGACCTTAAAATACTTGAAGGGACAGTAAAAATTGAATAAAAGACATGCCAAATGGATGGAGTTCATCGAGACTTTTCCATATGCGATCAAGTACAAGAAAGGTAAGGAAAATGTAGTAGCTGATGCACTTTCTCGAAGGTACGCAATTCTAACTACTCTAGGAGCAAAATGTCTAGGTTTTGAGCATATCAAGGACTTCTATACTGATGATGAAGACTTTGGAAGAGTGTTTGAAGCTTGTGAACATGCTGCATTTGAAAAATTCTATAGGCATGACGGCTATCTCTTTCGTGAGAACAAGTTATGTTTGCCTAAATGTTCTATGCGTGAGTTGTTAGTGCGAGAGGTGCATGGTGGTGGCTTAATGGGACATTTTGGCATTAATAAAACTTATGAAGTGCTGTATGAACATTTTTATTGGCCACACATGAAGAGAGATGTCACACGTGTATGTGAGAGATGTATTGCATGTAAGCAAGCTAAGTCTACAACTAAACCACATGGCTTGTATACGCCTTTACCTATTCCGAAGCATCCTTGGGTTGATATTTCAATGGATTTTGTGTTAGGATTGCCTAGGTCTAAGCATGTTCGGGATTCTATTTATGTGGTTGTTGATTGGTTTTCAAAGATGGCTCATTTTATACCCTGTCATAAAACCGATGACGCATCGCATGTTGCTGATTTGTTCTTTCGTGAGATTGTGCGTTTGCATGGCATGCCTAGGTCCATTGTTTATGATCGAGACACTAAATTTCTTAGCTACTTTTGGAAAACATTGTGGAAGAAGTTAGGCACACAGCTTTTATTTTCTACTACTTGTCATCTACAAACTGCTGATCAAACTGAGGTAGTTAATAGAACTTTAGGGGTATTGTTGCGTGCTATAATTAAAAAGAACATAAAGTCTTGGGAAGATTGTTTGCCACATGTTGAGTTTGCATATAACAGGAGCATGTATTCTGCTACTAAATTTACACCGTTTGAGATTGTTCATGGCTTTAATCCTTTAACTCCATTGGATTTAACCCCTTTGCCTGTTGATGAGCGTATGGACTTAGATGGTTCTAGGAAGGTCGAATTTTTCAAGGCATTGCATGAGAAGACGCAGTTGAATATTGAGCACAAGACTAAGCAATATGCAAAGCAAGCCAACAAAGGGCGCAAGAAAATAGTGTTTGAGCCCAGCGATTGGGTTTGGGTTCATATGGGCAAGGAGTGTTTTCCCGAACGGCGACTTTCTAAGTTACAACCGCGAGGGGATGGACCGTTTATGGTATTGGAGAGGGTTAACGATAATGCCTACAAGCTTGACCTTCCAGGTGAGTATGGTATTAGTGCTACTTTCAATGTTTCTGACTTAACTTTTTTCGATGCAGGAGATGATTTGAGGGCAAATCCTTTGCACGGGGGAGGGAATGATGTGGACATCGTGCCATATCGAGGAGGAGGTGCTAGGGACCCATTGTCCTATCCTCTTGGTCTGATTACTCAAGCAAAGGTGAAGTAATTCAAGCAAGCTATTGGCATCATGGTTCGAGATCTTTGGAGTGGAAGCGATCTTGGATCGGAACTTGAAGAATCTTGGACCTCTTGGCGCAACACGATCAAATTTGGTCAGTTGCAAGGAAACGGGCCGCTGATTAATACTCACCGCTAATGCCGTAACCGATGTCGTTTTTTTCCCGTTTCGGAGTAGTTTAAGTTTTTTTTTTCTTTATTTAAGCGCTTTTATTAATTCTAGTGGCGTTTTCGTAATTTGCATTTAGGGTTAACACCATATAAAAAGGGTGTTTAGGGTTTCTTTTGAGACAGATGATTCACTTTAAAACAATGAGAGGTTCTTCTCTTCTTTGAGTTCTCTGTGGACTTGACCTTATCAAGGCCTTTCTTATGGCGGTCGATTCGACTAATCGAGTAGGATAGCGAATTCTCTTGTTCGTGACGTCTATAACGTCGATTGATTGACACAAGTTCGTCAATAGGTCACGTTTATACCGAGGTTACTAATCACAGGTTCGATTGGGGGTCGAGGTTTTGCGATTCGCACTTTCCAGATCCTCGTAGAACGATCAACTTCCGCTCAGATTCACTTCACGAGGGGTCGTTAATAATCTGGACAACTACGAGTGTTAATTGCATTGGGGAATGCTTTGTGTTCAAGAGTGATATTTGAGCATGTCTGGATTATTAACTATCGATATGTATGTTTATGCAATGCCATGACTTGTTTGTGTTTGGTGACAATGTGTGGTATGGTGAGACCATTGAGTGTTTGTTAGAACATATATATATTTTGCAAGTTGGTTGTTCTAAGGAAAGGTTTTACTATTGAGTTACCCTGATAGATAGGATTGCATGATTAGGGTGATCCGGAGGTACGTGCTACCCTAAACGAGGCTTAGGGAGTTTACTTATTGAGATTTATTCTCATTATTGCAATTCAAACCTTTCATACCCTCGACCATGAACATGAATGGCCCTCCGCAACGTTTTGGGGTCCCAATGGATATGGAGCATATGTTGGCGAAGTTTTCGGTAGGTAAAGATAGGGATCCTTTCTTTTGGATGCCGTCTTTTGATAGAGAAGTTAGGTAGATCGACCACCCAATCCTTTTTGAGTATGTGTGTGGTTTGTAGTGGAGGCCTCTAGTAAGGCTTGTTTGGTATGCCGTTGTAAGTAACGTTATGTTTATAAAGTGGTTTGTTATTCTGTTTCATTTATCTCTTTACTATCCTGTTTAATTGAATGTTGAATGGAGTGTTCGAGTTGCTTCCGCATATATTACTCTTAGTTCGTTTGTATCGGGTCGGCAACTAGTCCTGGGTAGTCGTATTCTTAACGACCAAGCGGGGTGTTGCGAGCTCGTAGGGTGCGGGGCGTGACATCCCTGTTTAATTGGTATCAGAGCAAGGTTAGCTCGATCCAAGTTCAGTCGAGACCTGGAGTGATAAGGAGCGATGGCTTTTGGGATAGTTAGTTAGGGAGACTTGCCTTGATCACAAGTTTAGAATGTTTAATGCATGTCCTGAGAGCATGTGCTTGTGATTGCTGGGTGTTTTTGTGTTATTATTCTGGATTACTAACGTGCAGGCGCAAAAAGTTAAGAGCTAGAACCTTGCTAATTGTGTACTTGTGATACTTGTTTTGGTGATTACTTGCTTGTGATTACTTATTGAGGTTTGCTGCTTAGAGTTGTTTAAGCTCAAGTAGTTGGTTTAGGTCTCTAATTCCTCGGTGGAATTATAGTAGGCTGTGTGAGATTGGAATAGGATGAACAACCGGGGTAAAGGGACTAGAGGTCAGTCAAGTTCTCAAGCAAGACCAATGGAGGATCCCAGAGTGAATGGAGTCTTGAGAGCCCTTGAGGCGATTGGACAGTTAATGGGACAACAGGCTCAAGAACGAGTTGCTGCTGCGATTGTTGCTGCCGAGGCTGCTGCCGTTGCCGCTCAAGATAATCCGGGGAATGGGAATGGAAATTGTCAGATGCATCAAGTGGTAGAACAGTTTCTGAAACTTAAGCCACCCAAGTTCAATGGAAAGGGTGATCCCGAGCCTGCCACCCTTTGGGTTGAGGAGTTGGAAAAGGCTTTTGAACTTCTAGGGTGCACGGAGGAGGAAAAGGTGGCAGTGTATCAACTCCAAGGTAATGCAAGTGACTGGTGGAAGGCCACCAGAGGTAGAATCTTTCCGGAAGGCATGGTTCAGAACTGGGATGCCTTTGTCGAGGCCTTTAACGTGAAGTACTTCTCTAAGAATGCACAAGAAAAGAAAATGGCAGAATTTATACGGCTTCGTAAGAATCAGATGACCGTGGATCAGTATGAGGCAGAGTTTGCAAGGCTGTCTAAGTTCGCACCAAGAATGGTCGAGAACCATGTAGACAAGGCAAGGAGATTCCGGGATGGTCTGAAACCGAAGCTCCGTAGTCAGTTGATACTCCTAAACCTAAGGGATTACAATGAACTTTATGAGAGGGCTCAAATTGTTGAGAGGGATATGACTGAAAGGGCTGCCGCATCTGGATCGCGGTACGCACAGACTAGAGACAATCGTAATTTTGGAAAGAAGCCTATGGTTGGCAATAGACGATTTGTCCCTCCTATTAGAAAGAATATTGGGAAGTCGACATTCTACTCTAGTGCCCCGTGTCGATCTTGCGAGAGGAGGCATGAGAATGGCCCTTGCCTTGGCAGGAATGGAGCGTGTTATGGATGTGGCCAACATGGTCACCAAGTGAAGGGTTGCTCGAATTGACAAGTTAGACCACAAATGCAATCGCAACAACCCAGAGTGGGACCAACTGGGAATTCTCCGCAAAATAATCAGAATAGACCGCAGGCGCAAGGAAGAGTATATGTGATGGCAAAGGAAGGAGGCGGAGGATGCGTCTAGCGTGATCACAGATACGATCTCTTTGTGTGATCATGCTGTCTATGCTTTATTTGATCCAGGAGCATCGCATTCATTTGTGTCAAAACAGTTTGTTAGATTGACTGGAATTGAACCGAAATCGTTAGGAGTACTTCTGCATGTTACCACCCCTCTAAAGGATGAAGTGCTAATTTCAGTAGGATGTTCCGAATTGTAAGATAGTTATTGGTGGTAGGGAGGAAAGGATAGATTTGGCAGTTTTGACTATGTTTGATTTTGATGTTATTATTGGGATGGATTGGCTTGTTAAGCAGAAAGCTGTGATGGACTGTAGTAGCAGGGTGATCCAATTTAATCCGATTGGTCATCCTAGATATGAGTTTGTGGGAAATCGAGGAGGAACCTCGATTCCTTGGATTTCATCGCTTGAGGTGACTAAACTGCTGGATGAAAGATGCCAAGGTTACTTAGCGACTATAGTTGACTCGTTGGCTGAGGAGCCAAGGCTAAAGGACATAGCCGAGGTGTGTAACTTTCCCTTTGTATATCCTTAGGAATTGCCGGGATTACCACCTAAAAGGGAAGTGGAATTTGTAATTGAGTTGGCCTCAGGGACGGAGCCAATCTCTAGAGCGCCCTACAGAATGGCATTGTCAGAATTAAAGGAATTGAAGGTTCAGATGAGCTGCTTGATAAGGGATTCATTCGTCCGAGTGCATCACCATGGAGAGCACCAGTGTTGTTCGTAAGAAAGAAAGATGGGTCATTGCGTTTATGCATTGACTATCGGCAGTTGAACCAGGTAACCATCAAGAACAAATATCCATTACCAAGAATAGATGACTTGTTCGATCAACTGCAAGGGGCATCGGTATTTTCCAAGATAGACTTAAAAATGGGCTACCATCAACTAAGGATCAAGAAGAAAGATATACCGAAGACGGCATTTCATACAAAATATGGACATTACGAGTTTACCGTTATGCCGTTTGGATTGACTAACGCCCCAGCTGCTTTTATGGATTTGATGAATTGGGTATTCAAGGAGTTCTTAGATCAGTTTGCCATCGTGTTCATCGACGACATTTTGGTATACTTGAAGAGCTTTGAAGAGCATGAACAACATTTGAGAATGGTTCTACGGATCTTGAGAGAACACCCACTCTACGCCAAGTTTAGTAAGTGCGGGTTCTGGCTCAATCGGGTAGCATTTCTTAGACATATGATCTCCGGGGATGGAATCTCGGTGGATCCAACTAAGATTGAAGCAGTTACGAATTGGCTAAGACCTACGACAGTGACGGAAGTTCAGAGTTTCCTAGGACTTGCAGGCTATTATAGACGATTCGTGGAAAGGTTCTCTACGATAGCCACTCCTTTGACTCGTTTACTAAATAAGGAAACAAGGTTTGAGTAGACGGATAAGTGTAAGAGGAGTTTCCAAGAGCTTAAGCATAAGTTGACGACCGCCCCTGTATTGACAATACCATCAAGTCCTGGAGGATACTAGATTTATAGCGATGCATCGCTAAAGGGATTAGGAAGTGTTTTAATGCAGCATGGAAGAGTTGTTGCATACGCATCGTGACAGTTGAGACCTCACGAGCTAAACTACCCGACTCGAGATTTGGAACTAGCGGCTATCATCTTTGCTCTGAAAATTTGGAGGCACTGCTTATGCGGAAAAAAGGTTTCAAATCTACACAGACCATCAGAGTTTGAAATATTTGTTTTCCCAAAAGGAGTTGAACATGAGACAGCGCCGGTGGATGGAACTTCTGAAGGGTTAGGACTGCGACATTTTGTATCACCCTGGGAAGGCTAACAAAGTAGCAGATGCACTTAGTCGGAAATCGAGCATCGCATAGATGATGGTTAAGGAATGGATTCTACTGAAAGGAGTACGTGATTCAGAGTTTAAATTTAAGGTAGGTCACCTCTCGAGCTTGTTAGCCACCTTAAGGATCGAAGCGGAGATTCAAGCTAAGATTAAGGCATTACAATCTACGGACCCTGAAATTCAAAAGATTATGAGTATGGATACAAGTAAGAGAAAATCCGACTTTCAAGTATCCGAGGATGGAATTTTGAAGTTTCGTGGACGATTATGCGTTCCCAATGACGTTGAGCTTAAGGACGAAATCTTGGTTGAAGCTCATCATAGTAACTACAGTATTCATCCGGGCAATACCAAGATGTATCAGAACTTACGCGAGCACTATTGGTGGAACGGAATGAAAGTGGATATAGCCAAGAACGTAGTTAAGTGCCTAACGTGCCAACAAGTGAAGGCGCAACATTGTAAGCCTGGTGGACTGTTGTGACCATTGGAAATCCCAGAATGGAAATGGGAATATATCACTATGGACTTTGTTATGGGTTTGCCAAGGAGCCAGAGAGGCCATGATTCTATTTGGGTTATAGTCGACAGGTTGACTAAGTCAGCACATCTTCTGGCAGTGTGAAAGGATTTCGCAATGGATAGGTATGCCGAGCTGTATATGCGACAAATAGTTCGTCTTCATGGAGTACCAGTTACGATCACGTCAGACAAAGACCCCAAGTTTACCGCAACCTTTTGGAGAAGTCTTCAAACGGCTATGGGGGCGAAGCTGCAATATAGCACAGCCTATCATCCGCAGACAGATGGCCAATCTAAAAGAACAATTCAGACGCTCGAGGACATGTTACGAGCTTGTGTGATAGACTTTAAAGGAAGTTGGGAAGAATAGTTACACTTGGTAGAATTTGCATACAACAACAGTTATCAATAGAGTATCAGAATGGCACCATTTGAAGTATTGTATGGCAGAACTTGCAGAACTCCAGTGTGCTGGGATGAAGTTGGGGAACGGAGTATAACGGGTCCGGAATTGGTACAACAGCCAGTCGAGGCAGTTAAGATCATTTGAGAAAGGCTTAAGACCGCTCAGAGTCGTCAAAAAAGTTATGCAGATAAGCGACGTAAGCCTTTGGAATTTCAAGTGGGAGATCATGTCTTCCTCAAGGTGTCACCAATGCAAGGAACCTCTCGATTTGGTAAGAAAGGAAAGTTAAGTCCAAGGTACGTAGGTCCATTTGAGATCTTAGAACGAATTGGAATTCTAGCCTATCGACTCGCTTTACCGCCGAATTTGTCTCAAGTTCACAACGTCTTCCACGTATCCAAGCTAAAGAAGTATGAGCCGGATCCAACCCACGTGCTGAACTATGAAGAATTAGACATGGACAACAGGGTGTCATATGTGGAGAGACCTATTCGGATAAAGGACAGAAAAGATTAGGTTTTATGAAACAAGACGATTCCGTTAGTTAAGGTAATCTGGCAGCATCACGGAACAGAAGGAGCCACGTGGGAAAGCGAAGAAATCATGAGGCGTCAGCACCCCCATTTATTTGAATGGTTTGAGTTGGTTGTAAATTTCGAGGACGAAATTTTTGTAAGGGGGAAAGAGTTGTGACATTCTGAATTTCGACCCATTTTCGGGATTTATGAAATGATTATCTCATCGATGCACTTTCAGTTAAATCTCACTCTGAATTGATCACTCATGAGATGACTAACCGTTAGGGAATGGCTAGTTAGGAATTTAGTACACACGACCTAAGGACTCAACCCTGGATTGACACTTCGACCATAAGGATTGACGAGGGGATATTTTGGGCCATTATAAACCGATCCAAGGATGGTTATGGAATGCTTTGCAACGTTATACAATGGGGTCGCGGGTGATTCCGTTTGGCCATTGTATGAATTACGAACATTCCTAAATCAATTTATAACGATCGTGTCCTTCAAAGCTAACGATTGATCCTCGCAATTACATGACAATCGAGGTCACCATGGTTTGAGTAAACTTAAACGTGGCTTGATATTGAATCAACCACGGGTTGAATACGCGTAACACCTAAAAGCCGCCCGTTAGTTTGAGATACACTAAAGTTGCAATTGATCGATTTTGGCCATGAATTGGAATCCGAACTTGGGTATCGAACTTTCGAGGATATCAAAATTATTATATTGGACATTACCTCTTTAAGCTCGCATAGTTATCGGTTTGCTCGGAAATTCTTGAAAAAGTGAATTTTGGCTCAGGAATTGGAAAATACCCTTTCACCCCTTAGTGTTCTAGAACTTCTTGGTTGAGTGGGAGGGCATGTTGGTCTTTGTACCCCCTAGTGATTCCAAATTTCACGGACAGATTTGCCCTTCTTGCTTTGGTTATTTTCCTAATTGCCCCTTCTAGAAACCTTTCCAAGAATCAACCCTAGCCTTTGGATCTTGACTTGGGGAGCAAGAAGTGATTTCAACCCTTCATTTGGATGATATTATTTAGCCATTCTCTCTCTCCCCATCATTTTTTCAGATCAGCCATTTCTTCACTCACTTTCACTCTCACTCTCACTCTCACTCACACTCCACCACACCGACCAGCCACCACCGTCCACCACCAGCACCATCACGCCACCACCCCTAGCCGCCGTTCAAGCCGTGACCAGCCGCCGTTCGTGGTTTCGCCGTTTCGCCGCCCGCCGTTCGCCGGAGTAGCTGCTGTATGCCGGGGGCTGTTACAGCTGGTTTAGTGACACTTTGGGCTTAGGATTAGTGGTAAGTAACTTCCTAAACCTTGATTAGGTTGATGGGTGACTAATGGACTAGTTTAGGGGCTGATTTGTGGTTAATTGTGGGCTAATTAGTGGCTAATTATGGGCTGATCTAGGGTTGATTAGTGTATGGCTGATTAGTGGTTAATCATGTGGTTTGGATTGGTTGATCATGTGATCATAGTTAATCGTGTGGCTTAGAATGGTTGATCATGTCCTAATTGTTTGATCATGTGGTTAATTAGTTTAATCATGGCTGATTAAGTGATTAATGTTTGATCGTGTGGTTGTGATTGATGATCATGTGGTTAATTAGTTTAATCATGGCTGATTAAGTGATTAATGTTTGATCGTGTGGTTGTGATTGATGATCATGTGGTTAATTAGTTTAATCATGGTTGATTAAGTGATAAATGTTTGATCGTGTGGTTGTGATTGATGATTATGTGGTTAATTAGTTTAATCATGGCTGATTAAGTTATCAATGTTTGATCGTGTGGTTGTGATTGATGATTATGTGGTTAATTAGTTTAATCATGGCTGATTAAGTGATCAATGTTTGATCGTGTGGTTGTAATGACAATCATGTGGCCGAAATAGATTATCAATGGTGAATCTTATGCTTTGACATTAATCTTGTGGCTTAATAATGGATCGTGTGGTTAATCATGGCTAATCTTTGTGTATCACGGCAATTTGTGACAAGATAATGATGTTTGATATGGTTAAGAGTGCGATTCATGACATGTTCGTTCGTAGGAGAATGCATGTCATAAACACTCTGCATTGGCTAATTAAGAAAGATGAAAATTGGCAATGAGTGATTGTTTACGTGCATGGCCATGACAAGTTCCGTCTAGGCGGGAGTTCTAGACGATGCCCGGCGGGAGTTCGGATGCCGTCTAAGCGGGGGTTCTAGACGTTGCCGATCGCGGTGGAGGCCGGATCGATGCTTCTTATTGGAATGTCGTTGGGTACCTGGCTTGTCGGGGGGGCGGGGGTTTGATCCCCAATGTTGTCGCGCCCGAAGTAGCGGGGCGATGCCCGGCTAGACCGGAAAACCGGCGGGAGTTCGGTGTGGCCCGAGGGGTCGTTAATAATCTGGACAACTACGAGTGTTAATTGCATTGGGGAATGCTTTGTGTTCAAGAGTGATATTTGAGCATGTCTGAATTATTAACTATTGATATGCATGTTTATGCAATGCCATGACTTGTTTATGTTTGGTGACAACGTGTGGTATGGTGATACCGTTGAGTGTTTGTTAGAACATATATATATTTTGCAAGTTGGTTGTTCTAAGGAAAGGTTTTGCTATTGAGTTACCCTGATAGATAGGATTGCATGATTAGGGTGATCCGGAGGTACGTGCTACCCTAAGCGAGGCTTAGGGAGTTTACTTATTGAGATTTATTCTCATTGTTGCAATTCAAACCTTTCAGACCCTCGACCATGAACATGAATGGCCCTCCGCAACGTTTTGGGGTCCCAATGGATATGGAGCATATGTTAGCGGAGTTTCCGGTAGTTGAAGATAGGGATCCTTTCTTTTGGATGCCGTCTTTTGATAGAGAAGTTAGGTAGATCGACCACCCAATCCTTTTTGAGTATGTGTGTGGTTTGTAGTGGAGGCCTCTAGTAAGGCTTGTTTGGTATGCCGTTATAAGTAACGTTATGTTTATAAAGTGGTTTGTTATTATGTTTCATTTATTTCTTTACTATCCTATTTAATTGAATGTTGAATGGAGTGTTCGAGTTGCTTCCGCATGTGTTACTCTTAGTTCGTTTGTATCAAGTCGGCGACTAATCCTGGGAAGTCGCATTCTTAATGACCAAGCGGGGTGTTGTGAGCTCGTAGGGTGCGGGGCGTGACATACAGTGTGCCCATTGACTTCGAGGGCAAGCTTTTCCAGTTCACTGATCCAGCATTTCCCTCTGTAGTGTTTGTGCATTATACTGCGATGCTGTGGGTTGATGTAGGTGCCTCGGGAGGCCATATACCCTACCGCTTTGTATCGATCTTCGTTCTTGTAGATGGACGATTGATGGGACAAATCCCTTATCCTGCATGTGGCAGCAGTAATGATGTTGGTGCCGGCAAGTAGTGGTCATTAGGGGACAATGTAGGATGTATTGGGGATCTATTTCGGATTACCACGGTTGTTACTTTTTGGCTTAAACTGTGAAGACAGGTGTTGTGTAGTGCCACTTAGTGGCGGTCAGGGAGAAATATATCTTTTTGATTCTCCCAGAAATAGTAACTTTCTTATTTGATATCACTCGTGTATATAAATAAGACAAGATGAAATGGAAATAAGATGTCCCCCTTTTAGCTAGAATGGATGTGTTTGTTTATGAATAATTCATGTTATAAATGTTTAAGTTAAATATTATCTTCCGTTTGCGTGATAACATAAAAGAGAATAAAGAACCGCGCTAGTAAGTGGCATACTAGGACGCTACAGAGAAAGGTGGGTGATATGTCTCTGGTGAGGCGTGGTTTGATGATGAGCGTTGGACTTTTGTCTTTGCTGGTAAATTAAATGGGCTGAAAGTGGGTTTCTTTCTGACTCATTAAAATCAGCAAAAGAATACTACAAGTGCCATAACTTGTGTACGGCGCTCACTTTGGTGCCATAAGTTTTTTTTGGATCACTTTAGTGCTAAAATTTTTGAAAAACGATCATTTAAGTGCTAAAATTTTTGAAAAACGATCACTTAAGTGTCAACTCCGGTGCCGTACACAATTTTTCGCCGGAAATCCGACGTGGCATTTTTTTTATTAATTTCTGAAGCTGACGTGGCTCGCCGGAGATTGGCACTTAAGCGATCGTTTTTCAAAAATTTTAGAACTTAAATGATCGGTTTTAAAAAATTTTAGCACTTAAATGATCGTTTTTCAAAAATTTTAGCACTGAAGTGATCCAAAAAAAACTTATAACACTTAAGTGATCATTTTTCCTCCGACTTGGCACCAAAGTAATCCGAAAAAAAGTTATGGCACCAAAGTGATCTCCGTACACAAGTTATGGCACTTATAGTGTCCTTTTGCCCATTAAAATCCATTATTAGTTCGAATTTGCTCCTTTGGACTCATTTAAATCCATATATTGAATTTTAACCAATTCATATATGACTCATTTTGTTAAATGTGAGTTAAAATATGGGTGCAAAACTCATTTTGACAGCTCTACCTACAACTCTGATTGGAAGGATGAGAAAAGTCCCTTCAACAATCTCTTTGATTGGTGGATTACAAGCATGCATTTCGTCGACAATTAGAGGTATGATTGGCAGGTGTTTCCTCTAGCCAGGGTATGAAAAATGAAGTATGATTGGCAGTATTTTTCTCTAACGGGGGTTTTAAAAATGCGAATTTCTGCACAAAGATGGCGTATGACTTAGCTACTGGCAAAGATCCCAACAGAGAAATACCAAATGATTGGTCTTGGATTTGGCGAACAAGAGATTTATCTAAAACCCAGAACTTCATTTGACTCCGTTGTCATAACATTATTGCTTGTAAGAGTAACCTTGCACACAGAGGTATTCCATTCTAATGATTCTTCCAGGCTGTGTTGCAGCGAAATCTCTCTGGGAGATGTTCTGATTTTTCTTGGGGAATCATATTCTCGCAAAACTATTTGGGCTTTGTGGGTACAAAGAGATGACAGAACAGTTAGAGAAAACTCTTCTGACAAAGATTTAGCTCTTCCTTGAATCAACAGAGCTTCTCTTTATGGACCAAACTTAAAGTGACTGAGGTGCCTCCCTTCTAGTCAAAGAAACGACCACCAAAATGTTCTTGGCCCTATTCTTGGACAGGTGATCGTCCACCATCTCTGCATATCTCCTGAAGAGCTCGTCCATCACCACCAAAATGCCTCCACCGAAGTGAGACTCCAGCATCGACTCCACCACCGCCCGCACCATCTTCGCCACTCTCTCCCCGCTAAACGGCACATACTCCTCTCCGCAACCGAAATAGTCCCAACTGGCTTCAAATGTCTCGAGGTAATCTATGGTAAACGACCCTTCTCGTGTTATCTCGCTTTTCAATTCTTCGGTGGATGGAGCGTAGTATGGCGCATTGAAGGAATCCACTTTCGTTTCTTCGACCAGTCCCTACATCAAGGCGGCCATCCGTCAGTTATTATTGCCCGAACTCATTCGAATGGACTCAACTTCGTCAATATTGGCATTAGCCCAGAAGCATTTTAATGACATTACCATAATCATGTCATTTGTCTTGATTTATGTGTTTCTGTAGGCAGGAAATGATCTATTGAATGTAAATGGTTACTTAGGGCCCGTTTGGTAACGTGCCAAATAGTGAAAATTTCTGTTCTTTTGTTCCCAGAAATAGTTTGGGAACAGAAATGCGTTTGGTAAATTTTTTGTTCCTGGGCACATTTTTGCAGAAATTTGTGCCGAGAAACAGTTTTGGAAGAGAAACAAGAAGTAAAAAAAAGTTGCTTCTTGTTTCTCGGCACAATTTTGAGAATCAGTTTTTTTTCTTCTTTTTCTTTTTTTTCTTTTCTTATTTTTGTGTTGTTCTTCCCTGGGCTGGGCCGGCCGCCGACGACCGGCCACAGCCCAGGGCCGGCGAGGGCGTCACGCCCTCGCCGGCCGTCGCGCGGAGCGAGGGTCGCCCTCGCCGGCGAGGGCGAGGCCTGGACCCCGTCGCCGGGCGAGGCGGCCTTGCCCGAGATCGAGCGAGGCCGAGCCTCGCCGTCGGTCGAGACGGCGAGGTCGACCTCGCCCGCAGACTGGCGAGGCTCGGCCTCGCCAGATCTGGGCGAGGCCGAGCCTCGCAGTCTCTGGGCGAGGCCGCCTCGCCCAGGTGGCGAGGGCCGTGACGCCCTCGCCGGCCCTGGGCTGTGGCCGGTCGCCGGCGACCGGCCATGGCCAAAGAAGAAAATGGGTAGAAAGAAAAAAAAATTAAACAATTCAAAATATTATTAAAATATTATTTGGGAACATAAATTTTGTGTAGTTACCAAACGCATTTCTGTTTTTTTCTACTCTAGGAATAGAAATTTTGGACAGTTTATCAAACGCCTTCAAATACTCAGAAATTGTTTCCGGGCACAGAATCAGAAATAGCTCCCGGGCACAGAATGGTATTCATGCGCACCCTTAGAGTGATCCACCCGTTGAGTGTATAACGTGTTTCGTCAAATAACATTTTTTAGTTTACTCTCACAAGGGGTGAGTGGTTTCAGGTTTCATTCAAGTTCCATCGGAAATCTAGAATCTACCTGTTAGAACAGGTTCCTCATTTTTTGGAACTTGTAACCTACCCTGCATATCCTAGAACTTGGAATCTACCATTAGGGTTGGTTATAAGGTCTACCCAAGTTCCACATATATTATTAATTGAACGATTGTAGTAAATTATCACCTTTAATGACCACCATTTGCTGCTACAATTCATTGACCACGACTTATATTTAGATACCTAAAGAATATGAAACATTAACAAAGTAAAAGTCTCGGTCATAAAATGAAAACTCAGACTAGTGATTCCAAATTATACATTCATCATCGGATGCCATGGAATACCACAAGATCACAGGAAAACATAGACAAAAAAAAATACAAAAACTTGTTTCAGGTTCCACCTACCTAGAACCTGGAACCTACTCGTCAAAACAGATTCCCAATTTTTAGAATTTGAAACCTACCCTGATACCCTGGAATAGAACATATTCCCAAAGGTCCGGTTCTCTGACCTTGGAACCATACTCGCCCCAAACCCTCACAAGAAAAATGTTCTATATCCAGAAGGTGGGGCCTTAGGGTTGGGCTTAGGCTGAGGGCACAATGTTGTCCGTCCCCTTAATTAATATTGTGGATACAAAATGAGGGATGGACCATTTATTTCAAAGGTCGCCATCTTGCTGGACCATGCGGCTCGGTCCCCTCAATTTCTGTGAGAGAGAGAGAGAGAGAGAGAGAGAGAGAGAGAGGTGAATACCTTGGATGCCATGGCCATGAGGACAAGGGAAAGGAGCTCCCACAAGAAGGCACTCTCAGCGCTGGGGTCATTGGAGATCCTGCCCATTAAGGACAGGACCATGCGCCCACCGGTTACCATTTCCGCGGACCTCGACTCCAGATACAGCACAAAGTCGCGCTTGAATTGATCCGCGTAGGCTCGAGCCACGCACTCGGGGCTGGTCTTGGATATGTATAACTTCCCCTTGTTCAATGTGGGTCCCGCCTTGCCGTCCAAACCTGATGGAACCTATACATGCATATCAAATTGGGACCATATTTGTCATCCCATCAAAGACCGAGTAGGAGCATTCGTAGTGATTGCGATTGGACCACAATGTATGGATCGTTTCAAGCAAATAGTAAGTTTGAAATGGCCTTGTAGACATGGTATCTTCATGGAAGGCATGGCCAGTGCCGCGCCCAATTTATCAAAATCGGTACTTATTTTTCTTTCGGAAAATATAGAAGTTACTAGAAATAATTTTCGCTCAATCGTTTTCAAGAGAACCTTCCAAAAATAAGTGCAAACGTGGGAGATAAATCACTTGTAGTTATTTACCTTCAGGGAATGTTACCGCATATCATTTCCACATTTCATCTTATTGCCGCTAACCTTCCTCTACTTTTAGAAACACCGGTTAACATCTTGAATTTTTGTCATCGGATACCACTTTGCATTTTTCACGTTTTGCCTTACTTACAAAAAACGTCATTTCCTTTAGAAACACCAATTAGCATCTTGAGTTTTGTCATTGGATACCATTTTGCATTTTCATGTTTTGCCTTGCTTACAAAGACGCTATATCCTTTCCGAAAATGACCACCAAAGTTCTAAATTTCCTTCCATACCTAAAACTTAACCACCAAACCTTAAACTCAGCATCACTGGTGTGTTGCCGTAGCCTTCTACCGTGGTGGCGGCAGACGGAGGGGGTAACGGAGACTAGGGTTGTGAGAGACTTAAAAGATTGGAAACTCTAAATAGAAGCAATTGAGCATTTCTAACAATGAAATTTGTTAGACAGAAAATGGTAGATGGCATTTTTTGAAAATAGAGGGAAAGTGGTAATGGAATGAAAAGTGTGGCTAGCATCGCCACATCGTTTCTGTCGACCAGTATCGGTGCAAGATGGACCACACATTTTATTTAGTATAGGATAGGCAACAAGCATTAATTTTAGAATTTCATATTCATGTAGATATTATGTAGTTTTTGGTTTTACAATGGGAGAAACGTAACCTGGTGACACTATTCAACCGGGGAAAAAAACACTTTAGGAAATTTTGTAGTAACTTTTAGGCAGATATTGCAAAAAGAAAGAACAAGGATACAATAAAATTTAACAATTGAGAATTACGAGTAGTAAATCTCCTATACATGAATGATAAACTGTGGGCTTTTAATTTTTTTTGAACTTTTCCTGATCATATACACAACAACTATGATTTCAGTTGTTGTTTATCGATATATCTTTATTTTTGCTTGAATTAAATACGCTTAAACCATTTTTTTGTAATTTGTTGTCGACATGGAGTTCCTTTTATAGTAATTAGATTAATGAAAATATATTACAAGAAAGGTGAGCCAATTATTTAATTAAAGATGCTAATGATGAAGAATTATGACAATAAAGAACAAGGAATCTGTGTTATCTTATATGGGCATAGAGTTTAATTCTTATAAGTTCATACATTTTAATACCTTTAGTAGAAAGCTGAATTTGGCGTTAGAGTTCTAAATTTGTATAAAAGGAAAAATAGTAATGAAAGTATAATTCTTTGGAATGTGATAGGAAGATTCATATCGTAAACAAAACAAAACAAAACAAATTCAAATTAAGATGTAAATATGAATTAGATAAAAAAAAATGTCATTTCATACTCGTCACTATCTAATCATTAATCATTTTAGGTGGGATTTGTAGTGGGATTCTTGATTTCCCAAGGAAACAATTACCTTAAGAAGTATATATATAGAAAAGTAGTAAACTAAGAAGTGTTCAATAAAGAATTTATATATATATATATATATATATGATGGAAACTGCACCGTTCCTCTTTCAAAAGTAACGATGTGGTCAATTTCTCATTTTCCTTCTTTTAATAATTAGTAAATTTATAAGTGGCTATTGCTCGTGTGTGGTTGCGCCTCGTGGCTCAAGCACGTGCGAGCATTATGTATAAAGTATTATGTTTTCTCTTTGTTAAATTGGTGATGACATTTGGACCCAATTTCGGTTATCTTATAAAATGAAACTCCGGGAAAAAAAAAACTTTAAGGTTGCTATTTAAAGATATTACGAATGATATGAGGCAAGCATGTTTCTTCCCTGTGCAAGTAGTTTTAGATGTTTAACTTAGCCGTCAACACTGTTGTAGAATCTACGTGATCTGTCAATTCTGCGAAGGTTAGTACAGCAATATATCGAGGAAAAGTCTCATATAGGTTCAATAGGTTGTCGGCGCGACGAGGAAAGTCAAACATTAGTTTAAAGAAATGATTAATACTTCGAAAAACTCCAAACTGATACATATATGACAGATTTATTTCAAATTAATTTTTTTACCACAAAAAACCTCAAACTGGTACACTTGTGATAAATTTATCCTCCGTAAAATTGGATTAATATCACAAAACATCACAAATTGATAAACTTGTGACAAACGGAGGGGTAAAACTCCAAACTGGTACATCCATTAACTGTTACGTGTCATCCAACTCAGCAAATCAACGGTACAATTTAATGGAAACTAACGAAGGGTAAATTTGTCACAGGTTTATCAGTTTAGGGTTTTTCGTGATATTAACCCTTAAAGAAATTGCATAAGTTTCCCATTCACTTTCGAATTTCTTATGAGTTATAATTGCATGACTTGACTATGAATGTAAAATATAAGGACAAACCTAGTTTTAAATAAAAGCTAAATCCAGCTTTTAAATCTCTAGTCGAATTATAAACCTCCATCAAAATTCCATTACTCAATCATAGGAGCTTAAGATCATGGATAGTTGCTCTTCAGTATTTATTTATATTTGAAGCTCCAGGGTTTTTAGTAACCAAATTATACTTATTCAAATTTATGGATTTTTCAATTTTGTTGAAAATAAACACTAGAAATCTCACTATTCCAATGAATCTCAATTCCAATCGATAGTTAAAATTTATGGATTTTATGAATGATTAGCTTTTGATAAACTTTTCATGGCTCAAATGGAGATTCAAGATTTGGTTCTGATTTCTTTTTTTTGGAAATAGGATTTTCACTTGATTCTGCATAGATTTTGAATTTCAATTCCAATTGATAGTTAAAATCAATTTATACTCCAAGAC
Organism: Syzygium oleosum; assembly: GCF_021117445.2. Lineage (NCBI taxonomy): Eukaryota > Viridiplantae > Streptophyta > Magnoliopsida > Myrtales > Myrtaceae > Syzygium > Syzygium oleosum. The sequence continues at coordinate 1,598,375 of NW_026607529.1, forward strand.
TGACAAAGCCCGCACATTTTGTTATTGGACTATGATTGAAATGATACTTGATCTCGTCAGAAATCCAATGATCCAAAGTTCTAGTGACTGGATGCCATGGCCGGCGAAGTTAGGACTCTGATTTCCCGAACTTCAAAACGCTTAGAATGTAATTATACTTTGCAAACATGTAGAAATTGACTATGCTTTGTACAAAATGTCTAGAGCTTTTGCTGTCAGTATATCATTTATATTACTATTTTATTCAAACTAATAAAAATATAGTTTGTCGGGTTAGATCATGATAGCTTGGACCCTCCATTGAAAGCCCAACTCGGGTTTGTGATAGGTTCGGGGCATAGCTACCAACATCTTCAGCTCTACAACTATGAGTGTGATGTGTCAGTTATGAAGATCCGACCAATCACTCTATCAAGAAAGCGTGAGTACTTAGCAATAAAACTAGTGGGGAGGCGTCTTTAATTGATGAGTAAAAGGCCATGCGGTTCAAACCTGAGAGAGCCAGTGCAGACTAGACGAAGAGTGCACAAAATGCAAGCTTTTTCTTGGAAATAGCCGGCCATAGAACGAGCCGGGCATGCCTGAGACGAAGCAGGGCCCAAACCCGGCGCCCTTATCAACCTTCAACTTCTTGTGGAATTCGGGTAGCGACATGAAAATGTTGTTGAAGTCGTTGCCGGGGAGATCGTTCAAGTAAACTCTAATCTCGGGGGACAAACGTCTCATATTCACGCACTTGGCATGGACGATGTCGATCACCTCGGATATTACTGACAGAGTATTGGGTCCCGATGAGCACCCTAAATCTGCGATTCCTAGACTTTCGGGAATGTTGGAGCACAAGACCTCCAGGATGGCTTCTTCCACGAATGGTTTGGCAACTGATATGATCTTGCTCTACAAAAAAAGAAGAAGAAGGAAATTGGTACGCAAAGTACTTTTGTGATGGACTACTAAATGAATGTGTGACTCTATGATCTACGCTTATGTCTTAGCATTCCATGCATGAGCATAATTATTATAAGATGAATGAGAGAAGTACCTGAAGTGTGGAGTTCTTTGCATAACTAGTCTCACCAGTACCTTTGTTCATGTGAAGTACTGTCATGACTTCCATCTCTCTCTCTCTCTCTCTCTCTCTCTCTCTCTCTCTCTCTCTCTCTCTCTCTCTCTCTCTCTCTCTCAACTATATGCTTAGAAAGACAGTATTGGGCATGGAAGGTTGGAGAGAGCTGAAGTTCTATATATAGAAGGAAGAGGGATCTGCGAACCTTATTCAATATGTTAGGGAAGCTAGAAAGAGACTTTTGTATCTTTTTGTGCGGGGCTACCATCATGAGAATCGCAAGAGAATGAAAGCTGTTTGCTCGAGAGCAAAATATGGTCCTCAATCCCCTTAGTAGGATTTAGACAAGCTAAACTTCTTTTTCTTTTTCTCTTGTTTTTGGATTTTTATTCTTGTCCACATAAAATGTCAAGCTCTTACTATACATGCAGTTGAAATTTACTCTTGGAATATTTCACACTTCCATTGTAAGATTTTAATATTGCATGTAAAATTTCGTTGTGGATCAAATTATTGTAGTGGTATGCAAAACGGACTGCCCAAACTGGGAACTGCTTGGACTGGATCGAACCGGCCAATTAGGTCCAGTTCCCGAGAGTCTCAGTCCGGTTTCTAGTTCCTAAAATTGTAATCGGTGTCCGGACAGTCCAGTTCTTGTTTTCAATAGGGAACCGGACTGAACCGGATCAATCATACCGGACTGATTATATATACTTTTTTTTTATTTCTTCAAAAAAATTAGTAAAATATAAACTAAACCTTAAGTGAACTTCATTGACATAAATTCATTGACAAAAATTAGTAAAATGTGGACTAAACCCTAAGTGAACTTTATTGACATAAATTCACTGACAAAAATTAGTAAAATGTGAACTGAACGCTAAGTGACCGGTTCCATTGGACCCGAACGATGGACCGGTCTGGTTCCTTGTCCTAGGACCAACCTGTCTGGTCCTCACACTACAAAAAAACATCTAATTTGCGACAGAAATTTTTCGTCGCAAATTTTGCGACGGAAATAAACCGTCACTAATTTGCGACGGAATTTGCGACCGATGAAAAATCCGTCGGAAATTTGCGACGGAATTTTTATACGTCGCAATTTGCGACGGAAATAAAAAACCGTCGCTAATTCCGTCGCAAATATGCGACGGAAAAAAGTTCGTCGCAAATTTGCGACGGGAAAAAAAACCGTCGCAAAATCTGTTGCAAATTCGCGACGGAAATAAGTTCGTCGCAAATTTGCAACGGAAAATAAATCCGTCGCAAAATTTTCGTCGCAAATTTCCGACGGAAAAAAAAAACCGTCGTCAAATCCGTCGCAAATTTGCGACGAAAACGCACATCCATCGCAAATTTGTAGTTTATTAGCCCGTGATATTCCAGCCCTATCTCTCTCTCTCGCTCTCTCTCGCTGTCTCTCACTTTTCTCCCTCTTTCATATGTCTGAAATCAGCAAAATTCGCGCACGCACGTATTAATCTCGGTGAAGCTTTTGTACCGGTAAGTATCATTAGCTAGCTTCGTGACTATTCATCGTTGAATTGTAATTTCTTTTATTTTATATATGTTTATGTTTATTTTTTTTTCGTATCTGCATCACCGATTGAACGACCGTCGACACCTCGCTGGCCTTTGGATGAGGCAGAACGGCCATTTCCGTCGCAAATTTGCGACGAATAAGTGAAAATTCCGTCGCAAATTTGCGACGGATGAATTCCATTTCCATCGCACATTAAAAATTATTAAAAAATGATTCTTCAGTGATTATTCTTTTTGGGTATGTGTCTAATTGAAGGTCTCGCAATCCAAGTGGACGTTGCAATTCTCATCAAATTGACCACTTTCTCCTATCAATATTTCAGTCAAATATTTGGGTAAGTCTTCTTTACATGGTAATTTTTTCTATTTTTGCAATTTCATATTAATTGTTGCGTGAATAACAAAAATTATAATTTCAAAAATTTTATGGTTTTAATTAAGAAAAATAGATATGATATTTTAAATATTTTACCATAATTTTTTATTTTAATACAGACACAATGCAAAGAGAAAGGGCTTGGATGTATAATAAGAACTTACCTGGACGTCAAGGATTGACGAGATGAGTTTAAATCTTGGGTTGGAACTATTTTTAGACTTTGCTAGTAGTAAATATGAGTTCATGGATGGAAATAAGTTAAGGTGTCCGTGTAAAAAGTGCGGTAATGATAAATTTCTTGTGTGTGATCAAGTTAGAGAACACCTTACTAGATTTGGGTTTAGTCCGAACTATTATAATTGGACTTCCCATGGTAAACCATTTATATCTGATGAAGGATATGGAAGAAGTGACCAATTTTCAGTTAGGGAAGAATGTGGCTATTATGAGCAATTGAAGCCATACGAGAGGATGGTGATTGATGCAGCTAGTTATAATTTTGTCACAGAATCAAATCATGCAAGTACTAGTTTTACTCCTATACGTAAACAAGTGGGTACTAGTCATGCTTCACAATTGGAAGATATAGGAGTAACGGGTTTTGATGAGAATGTCTATAATGAAACTTTTCAATCTAATCAGTTCCGGGATGTGTTGAAAGCAGCAGATGAACCTTTATGGCCAGGTTGTGAGGACCACACTAAGTTATCGGTGACAGCCCGACTATTAAATATTAAGGCAGAGCATAATGTGTCTGCGGATTGCTTCAACTCTTTTGTTGAAGTAATGCGGGAATCATTGCCTCGTGATAACATCATGCCAAGTGATTTTTATGATATGAAAAAGCTAGTGGATAACTTAGGTCTTCCGGTTGTAAGGATTGATGTATGTAGTAGGGGTTGTATGATATATTGGAGAGATGATGAAAATGCAGAATCTTGCAAATTCTGTAGCCAACCTAGGTACAAGATTAACAGGAGATCGGGTCGTAATCAGAAGCGTAGACCATGCAAGCAAATATTTTATCTGTCCTTAATCCCTAGATTGCAAAGGCTTTATGCGTCTAAAGCCACTGCTAAACACATGACTTGGCATGCAAATCATGAAACAGAAGAGGGTCTAATGTGTCATCCTTCAGATGCGGAGGCATGGCAACATTTTGATAGAACACACCCTGAGTTTGCGATGGAGCCTCGGAACATCAGGTTAGGTCTCTGTGCTGATGGATTTGCTCCATTTGGGAAAACAGGAAAAAGTTATTCATGTTGGCCAGTTATCTTAACGCCGTACAATCTTCCACCTGGTATGTGCATGAAGACACCTTATATGTTTTTGACATTGATCGTGACAGGGCCGCAAAATCCGAAAAAGTTGATAGATGTTTATATGCAACCATTGATTGAGGAGTTACAACGGCTATGGGTTGAAGGTGTCCCTACGTATGACGTTTCTACCGATCAAATATTTGTAATGAAGGCTGGCCTTCTTTGGACGATAAATGACTTTCCAGCTTACGAAATGTTATCTGGATGGAGTACAGCTGGGATCTTAGGATGTCCGATATGTTTGGAGAGGTCAAAGTCATTTAGATTAAAACATGGAAAGAAGCCCAGCTATTTTGACTGTCACAGACAATTTTTACTGCCAAGTCATCTTTTCAGAAGGAATAAGAAAGAGTTCACCAATAATAGGACTGAAAGAACGCGTCCACCAATGAGGTTGACCGGCGATCAAATTTGGGAGCGTGTGCAGGACTTTCCAACTGTTATTGAGAACCCGCACGGCACGACTTTTGCGTACGGAAGTACACATAAGTGGACAAAACGCAGTATATTTTGGGATCTACCATATTGGAAGGCTCATCTTATTCATCATAATCTTGACGTCATGCACATAGAAAAGAATGTTTTCGACAATGTCATAAATACTGTGATGGATGTCGCCAGAAAAACAAAAAACAACTTGAACGCAAGAAAAGATATGAGAGATATTTGCGATTGGCCAATACTAGCTGTGGATACAAGCAGCAGGGGACCAAAATCGAAAGCAGTTTATACATTGGATAAGCAGCAGAGGCGAGTTGTTTGTCAATGGTTGAAATCTGTGCGGTTTCCTGATGGATATGCTTCGAACCTCGAGAGATGTGTTGATTTAAATGAATGCAAGTTCACAGGTTTGAAGAGTCATGATTGTCACATCCTGATGGAAAGACTAATTCCAATAGCTTTGAAGGAAGTTCTACCGAACTTTGTATGGGGCGCCATTACAGAGTTAAGCAATTTCCTCCATGATATTTGCTCGACAGTGTTAAAAGCATCGCACATGGAAAAACTAGAGAGAGATATTCCAATTATTCTTTGCAACTTAGAAAGGATATTTCCTCCAGCGTTTTTTGATTCGATAGAGCATCTCTTAGTTCACTTGTCTTATGAAGCCAAAGTTGCAGGTCCAGTCCAATTTCGATGGATGTATCCATTTGAGAGGTAATGTTTTTTTTAAAATACAGTTCAAATTAGTTTATCATATAATATGTTCCGATAAGCTTCTTTCTATTTCAACTAGATTCTTATATTATTTGAAGAAAAAAGTGAAGAATAAGGCACGTGTTGAAGCTTCAGTTTGTAATGCATATATTGTGGAAGAAGTGACAACATTTGCATCGTACTATTTTGAGCCACACGTTCAGTGCAAGAGGCAGAGAACAGGCAGAAATGATGAGGGCCCCATTGATCCCAATTGCACAGCGTTCTCTATTTTCAATTATCTGGGTCGACCAAGCGGCGCATGTCAGTTTCGTTACTTATCAGGCGAAGAATTTCATGCAGCCCGTACTTATATTTTACTGAACTGCCCAGAAGTCGAGCTATACTTCAAGTAAGTGTAAATTTGCAAATATATGTTTTGTGTGTCAAATATTTGCTAATATTTATATGGTTTTTAATATTAGGATTTTCCAATCTGAAATGTTTAGACTACAACCAAATGAGTTTGACCATTTGTGCGATGAACAATTTGCAGCATGATTCAAGACATATGTAAGTTGCCTATGGACCAAAACAAAGTTATTAAAATTATATACATCATTTAGTATAATATATATTATTGACTTTGCATGTGTAACCTTAGGTTCACAGTAATTATGATGAAATTGGAGGGCAAGGATTGCTATATCATCTGTCATGGGGTCCACAGTTAAGAGTTCGAAGTTGGCCAGCATATTTCATAAATGGATATAATTTTCATACTCAAGAATATGGAATGGGAAAATCCACAATGAATAGTGGTGTGTCTGTTCGGTCATCCAATAGTAGCAGTTCAGAAGATGATTTTTATGGCTTGTTGGATGAAATCATAGAGATAGAGTACCCTGGACCATTAATGATGCGGGTTGTGTTATTTAAGTGCACGTGGTTCGACCCGGTCAAAGGAATGAAGGTACATACGAAGTTCAATTTGGTTGAAATAAATCACAAGAAAAGGTATATGAAGTATGAACCATTTATCTTGGCACAATAAGCAATTCAAGTATGTTATGCATCATATCCTAGTTTGAAACGTGACAAAGCTGATTGGTGGGCTGTATGTAAAATCAAAGCACAGAGCAAAATCGAGGAACACTGGAAGGATAGAGCCTACCAACAAGAGGAAGTGTGTAACACGGTTGAAATTGAGGAATATAACATACCAACTTTACGAGATCCGTGTGGAGCAATGATAGATGTGGATCCAACTAAAATTTGCGAATTAAATGTACAAGAATATTCAGAATCTGATTTTCAGACAGATGATGAAGACAAAGACGAAGACGAAGACGAAGATGAAGATTAAAATTTTTGTCACAAAACACTATAGATGTGTAATTATTAACGCTACAAATACTATTTTGGTTATTATCATTATTGTTCTTGTTATTATTGTTATTGTGCTTTTTTAGTATTGTTATTGTCGATTATTCTTTTTATTTTAATTGATCATCCGAAATTTTGTCCCTAAATGCCGACAAGTCAAATATTATTAACGTGCCCTAACATTTTCGATATTCTAATTTCCATTGCAAAATTTGAGATGCTAAAATTTTGGACTGACAAAAAGATGTGGCAAATTTAGGACCCAAATAAATGAGATGCTAAATTTTTGACCGAAAAAAAGACGTCATAAATTTACAACGATATGTAGTATGTCCATATTTGTGACGGACCAGTATATTCCGTCGCAAATTTGCGACGGAATCAAGCTGTTCGTCGCAAATTTTCGCAAATTTTGGGAGGAAAATTTTACCGTTCGAAATTTGCGACGGATAATTTAATCCGTCGCAAATTTGCGACGGATTTTTATTTCCGTTGCAAATTTGCCACGGATTTTTTTTTACGTAGTAAATTTTTTGTCGGTCGAAAATTTGCGACGGACATACTTTAATCCGTCGCAAATTTGCGACGGAAAGTGGAGTTCCGTCGCAAATTTGCGACGGATCAGTATAGTCCGTCGCAAATTTGCGACGGATTAAATTATGTCCGCCGCAAATTTGGTGACGAAACTCAACCTATCCGTCGCAGATTTTGCGATGGACTATACTGATCCGTCGCAAATTTGCGACGGACTATCCTGATCCGTCGCAAATTTTGCGAGAGAATTTTTATGGTTCGAAATTGCGAACGGATTTTTTTTTACGTTGCTTGCGACGGATTTTTTTTTCCGTCGGAAATTTTTGTCGGTGGAAAATTTGCGACAGACATTCAAAGTCCGTCGCAAATTTGCGACGGAAGGAGGAGTTCTGTCGCAAATTTGCGACAGACATAGAAAGTCCGTCGTAAATTTGCGACGGAACTCCTCCTTCCGTCGCAAATTTGCGACGGACACTCCAATTTCCATCGGAAATTGCGATATTATTACCCCCTTCCCCGACGCCGCCCAAGCCCGATCTGCGCTGCTCCCCCGCCGCCGTCGCCGTCGCAGCCCATCGCCGTCGCCGCCCAGCCTCGCAGCCGCCCCCGCAGCTCCCGCGCGTCGCTGTCACCCCGCAGCCTCCCGCCCGTCGGCGTTCGCCGCCAGTGCCCATGACCCCCGCCCGTCGTCGCCCCCTCCCCCCTCCCACCGGTCGCGCCCTCGCCGTCGCAGCCGTCGCCGTTCTTGTCGCCGCCCGGCCTCGCATGCTGCCCCGCAGCTCCCCCGCTGTCGCCCGGTCGTGGGCCAGCCGCCCTGCCCCCGCCGTCACCCGCGGGTCGCACCCTCGCCCGCCTCGCCTCGCCGCCTCGCCGCGTCCAGAGCAACGGCCCGAAGCCTCGCCGTCGCGGCCTAGCCTCGCCGCCCTTGCCCGTCCGCCGGGAGCCACCCACTGTTGTCCGCCACGGCCGCCGCCGTCGCGTCGCCGCCCACCATCGGGCGGCCGAGGCTCTCGCCGGAGCAGCCCCCCGCCCGTTGCCGCCCTCGCCGGAGCTCACGGCCCACCGTCGTCGCCGGCCCGGCCGCCGCCGGCGCGACGCCGTCGTCACCGTCGCCGCCGCCCGGCCGCCTCGCCGCCGCCGGCCACCCGCCTCCTAGTCGCCGGCCGACGCCGTCGCCGCCGAGCCGTCGCCCGACGCCGTCGCCGCCGAGCCGTCGCCCGACGCCATCGCCGCCGAGTTCCGTCGTTGTTTGCCCGGTCGTGGCCGATCACCTGGCCGACTAGTCACCATTTAGGCCCACGCCCCCGTCGGGACTACAACTGTTCAATCGGCCGGTTTTTGTTGTCCTTGAACCAAGTAAGCAACTCCCTAAACCCAAGTTAGTATAATTAGGTAATTAGTCGGACTTGTTTAGGGATTATTTATGATCACTTTTCGTTGGCTAAGTTACGGGTCGATTTCAGGATTGCATGTGGCTTTGATCGATGGTCGACTGGTTAATTTGTCTATTATGTGAATGATTAAGTGTTAAATGACGATAGGGTGATTGATTAAGAGTTTTCACAGAAAATGCTTGAAAATTGAACAATTCTATAAAAAATCATGTAAAATTACGGAAAATTAAAAAAACGGTATATGTTGACAACAAATATGAAATTTGACCGTAAAAGTTTTTTAAAATTTTTAAAAAACTAAAATTTCATAATATCACAAAATAGCAAAAATTAATAGTGACCACCCATTTTGAGTGAAATTTAGAGTTTCTAACGTTCCAGGACAAAAAATATTAAAATATTAAAAATTTTCATAACCTTATAAAATGGCTTAAAATAAATGTGGTCACCCATTGTGAGGGAAATTTTTATTTTTTTTGGGTGAAAAAAAAATTAAAAATATATAAATTTTCAAAATTGCATAGAATTGCCTAGAAAACATGTGGCCATCAACTTGCAGTGAAATTTAAATTTTTTTAGGTGGCCAAAAAAAAATTAGAATTTAAAAAATTTTAAAACTTCGCGGAATGGCTTATAATACTTGTGGCCACCCACTTTTAGTTATATTTAATTTTTTTAACGTGCCCTAAAAATATTTAAAATAAAGAAGGACAAAAATTTTGGAAACTTTACCTAATAGCTTATACTACCTGTGGCCACCCAATTTTAGTATGGAAATTTTTTTTTATTTCACGGGAAAAATTTTATATTAAAAAATAATAATTTAAAAATTCTACAAATTTTTAAATTTCAAACCTTTACAGAATATCTTAGAATATCAGTGGCCACCAACTTTTAGTGAAATTTATTTTTTTTAGGTCCCAAAAAAAATTTAACAATAATAACAATTATTCTCTTACAAAACTTTACAGAATGACTTAGAATACCTGTGGCCACCCACTTTCAGTGAAATTTAAATTGTTGTACGTGATCAAAAAAAATTTAATCAAAATGAATGCGATTCATATAGTGATGTTTGATACCTGTGGCCACCCATATCGTGCTCATATATTGATGTTTCATATCAAATGAATGGGATTCATAGTATATTTGTTCGTAGGAAATTGCACGTCATAAGCAATCGACATTGACTCATTTCAAGGAAACATTTTCTCAATCTTTCCATCAAAATGGTAAGCTTCGTCATGTACATCATTATGTGTCCGTAATACGTGTCAATAGTTCTTTACATATTCGCATAACCTTCCTACTTGTCAGTATAAACGTGGAGGTCATTCGTATAGAAGACAAGCATCTTCCTCGTCCTCGTCCCCGGCCCTTTCCTCTTCCCCTGTCCCATCATCTAACCCTCAACCACAATATGGTCCATCACAATATGGACACGTTGGCCCTTCCTCCAATACTCAACAACATGTTACGGGACTTGGCCACATGCGAACTGAATCTCCTCCAGTTCAATCTCCTTTAGATCCCTCTCCTTCCGTTCCACCCCATTATTCGGCGGAACAATCGAATATTGACAGAAACACAGGTCAAGAAGATAACCGATTCTTCATATGCCCATTTGGAGATTCGTAAGTACTTCATTTTTATTTTAGTATATGTAATATTTAGGGCTTTAGATATTGATGTCAACTGAATTGTCGATGTTGCACAATATCCGTATGATTGCGAGATTCACGGATGCTCGTCTGCATTGTGAGGGAATTGAACAAAATAGTAAGAAACTTTTGGATGGGAGAGTATATTAATTACAGAAGTGTTCCACAAGAAGTGAAAGAAATGTGGTGGAATGAGTTCAAGGTAAGTTTTACATATTTTATTTTCTCACCAATTAAGTTTGGTGTAGTATATTGATGGTCAAGAATGATGTAAAGGGACCGAACAACTCGTAGTTTTCGATACCTAAAGGACCGAGATATTTTTCCCGACATGAACTTTACAAAATCTGTCTATATTTGTCTGGTGCATGGTTATGGATATGTGATCATCATAATAACTTTCAATTTGTGTTTTTATTCATTGTAGCGGAAGTTCAAGTGGGAGGAAGCGGAAGACAATGAAGTGAGAAGAATTTTCGATAAGAAAAACAATGATTTTATGCGAAATGTCATGAATAGAGCGAAGATCAAGCAAGTGAAGCCGTCTTTCTTTACAGCTGACAATTGGGCGGCAATTAACATATTTTGGGCATCTGAACAGAGTCGGCAACTCTATGAGCAGAATAAGAAGAATCGATCTTCTAGCTCTAGTGATGGGTCAGCCACATATGCTGGGGGTTCTATCAACATTGCGGAGCATCGCAAACGACTGGTAAGTCTGTTAAATGAGTTATAAGTTAATTTAATTCAATTACTCATGTTTACATTTTGTAGGCACAAGAATTGGGGACGGAACCCACATTTGCAACTACATTTGAATGCACATTTCAAAAGAAAGATAAGACATGGACTGGCGATCGAGCAAAAGCTGTTAAGGTATGTAAGGTTACACTTTGGCTTATATGTAAATTATAATGAAAACCGTGAATGCTTTCAATATTTATGGTAGATATATGTATATATATATAGTGATTTTATTTTCATCTACATTATTAATGTAGGAAAAATATGATGAACTTTTAATGAGCAGTGCTAGTGGTAGTGATGATTGTCCTGAGTCTGGGCCACCAGTTGATAATATGGCATTATGGATGGAGGCAGCGGGTGGGGTGAAAAAAGGGAAAATATTTGGGATGGGATCGTTGTCAAGGATGTACATGCCGAATAATCCTGGAAGTTCATCATCCACTGCGACTGGTCAAAGGAAGCCACGACAAGACGAGCAATTGACCCAAGAAGTGCATCGTCTGAATAATTTACTTGTTCAAAAGGACGAACAAATAAATAACTTAGAACAACAAATGAGACTCGTTATGCAACACCTTAACCTCAATCGCTACGACGATCCTCCTGTACCTCCAGCCAATCCAGTAGGTGATGGGCACAATGATGACCAACACATTGATGCCGAGAATGCTAATGATGATGATGATGATGATTTTCTCCAGTCTTTCTAGTTAAAATTCTCAAAATCGGGGGTAAGCTTGCTTCATAATCTTGGTTTTTCATAATTTCACTCATATTCATAAGTAAGAACATTTATGTTCGTCCTGAAACGTATTTTTGTTAACCCTCTTGTTATTTTACACCTAGTTCCACATCCATGCATAAACGCTTCTTTTATATTCTGGACTGATTTATGTATCGACATTTCCTCAGGTCTCGACAAAAGTGACTACTTTTGGTGTCCTGCCATCGTACCAAAGCTGCGTCTTCTTGTGTATGGTTTTTCTGCGTCTTCTATGGTTGTCCCGTCTCTTAGTTCATGTTTTGAATGTATTATAAGATTGAATATCCAATAGCATCATGTCAGACTCTGTAACTTTCCTTCAGTTATTTGTTTCAATTATATGTCATTGTGGCTTGTTTATCAGAATTTATGATTTGTTCGTTTTTCTGTTTCAATTATATGTCATTGTCTCCTTTGTTTGATATGGACAAGAATTTATGGCCGAAATGATGTAAACATAGCGACGAATATTTTAAGCCGAATTTTGCGATCATTACAGTTCGTCGCTAATTTGCGACGAATACATTTTTCAACGAATTTTTGCGACGAACTTTGAGACGAATTTTGCGACGAAATTGCAACGAAATTTGCAATGTAATTTGCGACGAATTTTGCAACGAAATATTTGCGACGGATTGTATTCGTCGCTAATTTTGCGACGAATTTTGCGACGATTTTGCGACGACATTTGCGACAAAATTTGCGACGAATTTTGCGACGAATTTTGCGACCATTTTGCGACGAAATTTGCAACAAATTTTGCGACGAATTTCCGACGAAATTTGCAACGAATTTTGCGACGACTTTGCGACGAATTTTTGCGACGAATTTGTGACGAATTTCCGACGAAATTTGCGTCGAATTTTGCGACGGATAGAGTTCGTCGCAAATTTGCGACGAAATATTTGCGACGGATTGTATTCGTGGCTAATTTGTGACGAATTTTGCGACGAATTTATGTTCGTCGCAATTTTGCGACGAACTTTTAAATTTTCCGTCGCAAAATTTTGCGACGACCTAGTAGCGACGGAATTTTTTAATTGCGACGAACTTTTAAATTTTCCGTCGCAAAATTTTGCGACGACCTAGTAGCGACGGAATTTTTTCCGTCGCAAATTCGATTTGCGACGGATTTTTCCAAATTTTCCGTCGCAAATTTCGTCGCTAATTCGGTGTTTTTTTGTAGTGTCAGTTTTCAATCTTAAAAATCGGATCGAGAATCAATCACTCCTAAATTATTGCTTCCTCTTGTTTTTCTCTTTCTGGGAAAGAAGGAAGCCACAAATTCTATATAACGTGGACATGCTGAGAGCCAATGCCCTCGTCGGCCAAGACTGTCATACTTTGTAATAAAGTCGCCATTCCATACTCATGGTCGATTTCATGCCTAACTTGACTGTTCCAACTTGGGATTGACATACAATGGTACGGTTGTTGAATGTTAGATACACGCACAAGATCTTGTTAATGACTGTCATTGAAACTCTTGTTAGATACGTTAATGAGGAATATTTCAATTTGCAAGAAAAATTGGACATTGAAAGATTGCTTACTCTGATGGGGCATTCACAATCTTTAGAAAGATTATAATCATCCAGTATTGGAGATGATCCAATTGCATGTCCATTATAAACCTTGTTATTAACTCAACTACTCTTAAACCTAAACATGTCCTTAAAAGGTTCAAGGAGAGATATGGGAAGCACTTTCCAATATGGTGGAGGGATCTCCTAATAACTTCTTTCCGTATTCTTTTTTTCTGGAAAGAAAAATAACGAGAGGGAACTTGAGGGCCTTCTGAGTAAAAAGGGTATACTCAACGTCAATTTTAGCTGGTTACTTTCTAGATAAGCTGGTATAGTAGCCACATATGCCCGGATGTGACAAGGGAGGAGTTTTGACTCTTGCTAGTTGGCTTGTGCTTTGCACGGTGTCTAATAATCGGCTTGCCAACTAATATTCCCGGTTATTAGATACTGTGCATTTGTAGAGAGAGATGGGCAAATGCAACGTGTGATGGTGGGTAGAACCAGGTGTTGCTTTGATGTGGTGTGAGAACTTTTCTAGCGGTGGTTGGCTCTATGAAGAACAAACAGGACACGTGGGTGATTTGGGGCCAGTTTATTTTCAAGATTGATACATTGGATATTGAATCTTGAGCTTCAATTATAAGAATGGGAAATCGTACCAACAGTTTTGACCAGTTTCTCTGATATGAAATCAAGTTTGAAAAATGATTCAGATCAGTTTGTATCAATTTTATGGGATTTGAACAATGAGTTGGAAATCATGGAGAACTATTAGAGATTAAGTCAGTCAAAAGAGAGGAGAGCTGCTCCGACGCGGTTGAGGACTGGCTCCAACGCGGTTGCCCCGATCTGTGCCGCCTCCATCCCCGACGACGAACTGTGTTGCTGCTACCTTCTCGAGCGGGGCCTGCTGTTGCTGCACAGAGCGTCGACTCAGCCACTCCGCCCTGCATCAAAAGCCTGATCGCAACAACTTTGCTGTTGATCCTCCCAGAAATTGGTGGCTGTTTGCTGTGGGACTCTGTTCTAGGTTGCTGAGTTGTTGAATTTCTGGGGATGCTGAGTTGCTGTTTGCTGAAGGTGATGTCCACGAGCAGCAGAATAGAGAATGCATACTAGGTGTTCGACAAAATTCCTCAAAGAAGGAATGTTGTCCACCTGACTTGCGAAGTGCAACCTTCCTCGGGCATGCGTCTCCAGGACCACGACCGAACTCCTCCAACTCCACGACCTGTCACTGCTCCTCTGCCACGAGTTTGACGCCGGCTCCGACGTTGTTGCCCCAGTCTATGCTGCTCTGGATTGCTAGAGGTGATGTCCAGTGTTCAACAAAATTCCTCAAAGAAGGGAAATTGTCCTTTAGCTGTGGCTGGACTGGTTGGTTGGTTCTGGTCGTGATCCATGGTTCAGGCCCTTGATCGCGTCGACCCAGACGCCTCTCCATGCAGGATTCGACGCACCTCCTCTCTAAAAAATATTGCTCCATCAGCGATGGTCCAAACTCGTAGCAGCAAATCTAGTGTTCTGAAAACCTCAATATCCAAGAAGTTGAAGAACCAAGCTACTTCAGCTGAGATTAAAAGCAGCCTTTTCAAATCTTTAAAGGAGAAAGAGGTTGAGACTTTGAACTCAATTGCTCCGAAAACTTGTTCCAACTGTGCCAATATAGTTCAAAATTGTAATCTTAATGCTGGATGTGGCTGTGGTAATCTCGATTGTAATTTGGCTATTGATATCGGTGGTGTCAAGCCTGCTTCTATGAGTCCAAATTGTGTTGCTGAACCCGAAGTTGAAGCCTCCATTAAGGAAGATGGTATTATGTGCAATAGTAGCATGACTGGATCCATCTTTGCTGAGTCACTTCCTAGCCAAGATCCACCTTCACCGAACCCTGCTGCTGCTCCAAATCCATCTTGGAAAAGTATTACCATGGTGAAGATCTCCCAAACAGCAAAATTGGATTTCATCCCTCCAAACAAACACGGCAATAAGCTAGGTGCCCCCCCCCCCCCCCCCCCTCCCCCGGAGATTATTGAAGAAGGGAAGGCACACTTTGAGAACTGTCTTGTTGGTCACTTTCTCATTGCTAATGTCTCATTTTACCGGGTGAGAGGTATCGTTGAAAAACTCTGGGGCAAAGAAAATCTTTTAGAAGTTTTGGCTACGGAAGACGGTTTTTTCTTTTTCCGATTCTCTAACGTCCAAAAGCTAGTCGAGGTTATGGAGATGGGGATATGGGACATAGCTGGCAAACCATTATTTTTACAGAAATGGCATCCCCAAATCAGACTGGAAAAGGCAAAGATTACTTCCGTGCCAATTTGGGTACGTCTCTATAATATACCCCATGTCCTTTGGACCAAAACCGGTCTAAGCTATGTGTGCAGCTTTCTTGGTAGACCTTTGTACATGGATAAGGCTATCGAGGAAAAACGACGACTAACATTTGCTCGTGTATGCATTCTCATGGACTTTGATAGCTCATTCCCGGAAAATTTTGATCTTGATATGGGAAACGAGGAAACCTTTGGGATTACTGTTGATTATAGCTGGATTCCGCTAAAATGCAAAAAATGTAACTGCTTTGGTCATAAGGATTGCAATGTGCCGAACAAGACAATATGGGTTCCTAAATCCCAATCGGTGGCAAGACCACCGGAAAATAATGCTTCTATTGCTCCCATCCCACCTGGAGCGATTACCAAAGTGCTGCCAAATAAAAATTCCTCGGCCATACTATCGAAAGCTCCTGCTCCTGTCACTGATACTGGTATTTCCATGGTCAATCAGCCGAAGAATCTTGTTCGTGATGCTTCACAGTCAGGTTTTTCCTATACAAATGTCAAACATGGTGGAAGTCAGAAGTCAGGCTCCATTAACAAAAGTAGAGATACTTTCAATTCTTTGAATCTATCTCCAAATAGATTTGCGTTATTGGACGAGGGCGATCATTCTGCTATTTCTGATTGGCCCGTTGCTCTACTTGGGGATGTGGGGAGTGGAGCGGAACCCCCTGACCAATGAATATCCTCTCATGGAACGTACGGGGCCTTAACAGTAGCCCCAAACAAAAGGAAATTGTAGATTTTGCTTTATCTCAAGATCCTTCTATTCTTATTTTGATTGAGCATAAAATAAAAGAGGGAAATGCGGAATTTGTCATCAATAGTAAGTTTCGAGGCTGGAAATTTATCCATAACTATCAGAACAGCAGTCTGGGTAGAATATGGGTATTATGGAAACCATCTATTTTAAACTTGACTATGATGGAAGGTTCGGCTCAAGTCATTCACTGCCTTGTTGAAAAACCAGGAGATGACTCATTTCTCCTATCTGCAGTTTATGGAGGCAATTCTGAAACTGAAAGGAGATCCCTATGGCATAATGTTAATACATTCTCCACTGGTAATACAGGAAATATGCCTTGGTTACTTATAGGTGATTTCAATGAAACGAGAGATACAATTGAACGGATCGGATCTAATACCCGATGGACTTCTGGAATGGATGAGCTAAACACAATGATTGAGGAGCTGGCGCTGATTGAGCCTAATTCCACAGGCCCATTTTTCACATGGACAAATAAAAGGTCCAATGATGATCTTAGAGCAAGCAAGATTGACAGGGTCTTCATTAATGCAAATTGGCAGAACAGGTACTCTCATTATTCGGTAGAATTTTTACTGCCGGGTGTTTCAGATCACTCTCCATGCCTAGTGCGTCTTAACACCACTGATAGGAGAAGGAAGCCCTCTTTTAAATTCTTCAATTTCTGGACTGAAAGTCCCGATTTTCTACCGATTGTCTACGCTGGCTGGCAACTGGATTTTAGAGGATCCAAAATGTTTATTCTGGTGAACAAGCTCAAAGCATTGAAACAAAAACTCAATCACTTGAATAAATCTCAATTTAGTGACCTATGTCGTAAGGTCAAAGATGCTAGAGCGAATCTACAGCGAATACAACGAGATCTTGCATTGGACCCGTACAACATAAACACCCGGGATGAAGAAAAGGCACAATTGGAGCAACTATTGACCCATAGCAAACATGAAGAAGTCCTCCTAAAGCAAAAATCTAGAAATCTATGGTTGAAGGAGGAGGACAACAACAGCAGGATTTTCTTTGCCTCCATGATGCGTAGAAGTGCTCAGAACAGAATTAACCAGCTCTCACTCGATGATGGCACTACTATAACAGATGAAGGAGTTCTTAGGGATGCAATTGTATCTTATTATCATCGTGTACTTGGTAGCTCCAGGCACACTCATTTCCCTTACGAACGATTTGCTTCCCTATTCCCTGAAGATGTCAGTACCGCCATCATTTTACCAGACTTTCAACGTACTGAGATCATTAAAGTGCTCAAAGGCCTAAATAATTTCAAAGCCCCGGGTCCAGATGGATACAATAGTTTATTCTTTAAAAAAGCCTGGCCCATCATAGGGCGTGATATAGAGGATGCTATCATGGACTTCTTCTCCTCTAGAAGACTGCTGAAAAAATGATATGCTCTTAAAAATTCGAAACTTCCATGATTAAAATTGCAATTAGAGAAAGTCATCAAGGCTGTAAGGTCCAATTGTGATGATGAGTACTATGGTAAATATGATACAATTGGACAACAAATGGGGCCATTTGCCAACTGTTTGCAAGATTGGGGGATGATTGCCCAATATGCTATGCCATGTAGTCCTGAAGAAAACATTATGGTCAAATCGCACTCTTACGGATATGGTGAGGAGTATGATGAGTAAGTGTAACTTACCGGATTATCTTTGGGGTGAAGCTCTTAGGGCTGCCATGTATATCCTAAACAGACTCCCTAGAAAATCTGCACCTAAAACACCTTGCATAATTTGGACCGACAGAAAACCTTCCCCTAACCATACTTGCATTTGGGGCTGCACAGCTGAGGTAAAAATCTATGACCCTTGCAAGAAAGAGAATGATCATAGGATTACCTGCTGCTTCTAGGGGTGTCAAAAATCGATCCGAACCGAAATTTCGTGCATTTTCGATTCGGTTCAAGTTTCAAATCGGATGAGCTGCCAGTGAACTGGAGGCTGAACTGAGACGAATTGGTTAACTGCAGCAGGGGGGCTTTTTGCGAGGAAAACACTGATCGGGGGCCTTTTTCGGAGAAACGGAGACTTGGGGGGGCTTTGTGAAAATTTCTCCTGGAAAAAGTTAACTCGATCGTGATATATATTGTTTTGAATTGTTTGGAATATTTAGGTCTGTATCCAATTGCGCGACAGAATCAAACGACTCGTGACACCGATGATCTCTCTCTCTCTCTCTCTCTCGCTCTGGCTCTGTGTGGACTGTACAGAGTGACTGATTTCCTTCCTTCCCACCACCCAACTTACGCTCAGCATCTCCCCCACTTCCCTCGCATCCTTTGAAGTCTCTCTCTCTCTCTCTCTCTCTCCCCACTTCGGTTCTCACAACCTCTGCACTTCTCTCTCCAACCGCCTCCCGCCCTCTCTCAATTCTTCCTCCGCCGGTTTTCCATCAAACAGGTGGGTCGCGCCATCATAATGCGCGCGTTCTGAAGTTCGCAAGCGCAACCGGAGCGCACCCTTTTGGTTTTTTTTTTGTCTTCACAATCTGCATGTCTGAGCTTTCTCGCTTCCCTTCGGGCTGTGCAGCGGAAATTTGAAGTGACCCAATTGCGGGGCGTTCGGAAATGGACCTGATTCTCCTGGAGGAAAAGGATGCTGCCGATTGGGTTTACAGAGGCGAAGGAGCTGCGAACATCGTCCTCGCTTACGCTGGATCCGCTCCACATCTCGTGAGTAGTTTGTTTGTGCTTCGAATTTCGGCGCATTAAGTTAAAGATTGCGCCCTGTGAAAATTTGGAACTCTGTTCTCGAGAGATGGAGTGAAATTCTGTCGAATGAGTTGTTATGATTGCTGCTGCAACTTCTTTTTTAGTTTCGGAACGGAGGAGGGAAATACGGTGCTTGAAAAGTCCGAGGACGTTGTTCTAGGGATGTTTTCAGGGAAGGATAATGCTTGGAAAGTCCGAGAAATTTGTTCTGGGAATCTTCTTTCCTGACCACTACAATCTTTTATCCCCGAAAATAGCACTAATTGGAATGAACCCCCTTTCCTGTACCCATGTGGCCACTGACGTCAATGTCATTGCTGTTGTTGTGTATTGCATTCTTGCTTTGCTTTTGCTTATCCCAACAAAGAAAAAAAAAGAATCTTTGGGTTTGCTTTCTCTCCTGGTAAATGAGTGAAGGATAGTAAAACTGTCGTGCTGAATCTTCACGTAAATGGATGTGCCTTCACCTTTTCCACTAATGAGGTCTCAGGAATTTGATCTTAAAGTCCTTTTTAGTATCTTTTTCTTTTGGATGATGAAGAGATGTGTGATTAACTGGGGCAAATTAGTGTGATTGCTGCTCTACTGTTTGTCTAGGTTGGAAAAGTTTTGCGGATACACAAGGCTCCCGAAAATGGAACACATTGCTCCAATGGTTCCTTGAGCTTTTCCAAGCACGAACGTCTCTTGTGGAAAGATTTTGAAGAACTTGTACAGTCCCCGACTAAAGAAATTGCAGCCCAGCAATATGCACAACATGTGATTAGCCCGTTGTTAGGTTCAAAACATGTAGATGCCGGGGTATGTGCGCTTGTCCTTGTTTTGTTCTTTTCCCGAGTTGATTCTCAGAATTTATACTGTTGCATCGGTGTTGATCTTTGAGAACGATTAATATATTACTCCTAAGCCTTTGAATAGTTTAAATCGATTAATTTTTTAAAGACCTTGATTTTAACTCTTAGTCTAAGGCCATTAAATTGGTGGCTTTATAAGTTGCCTTGTTATCTTTGAGCCTTCCAGAATATTTGCTTGATGGTATGTCGAGATATATGCTTACACCCCCCTAGAAAGCTACTCCGGACCATTCAATCAGTACAGTATTGTATGCTTTCGTATACATCAAAGCTCGTACTTGTTTGCTGGTTGGATAATGAATGTTTACAATGGCATTATCGAAGTACAAAATTTCATACAACAATCATATCTCTAGCTGCTCTAAGACATATTCCTTACGCTTTAGTTTCTGTTCATATTGCCGAAAAAAAAAAATTGATACACAGCATAAAATATCTTTTTCCCTCTCTGCCATCATTTCTTTCACACTGCAGATTCAAGTCCTTGTATCTAGGGAATTTCTTGAGGAAATTGAGAGAAATATTAAGAGTCATCGTCCTGATTGGCGAATCGATGCTGCCAAGGTTGATACACTTAACGAATCTGCACTTCTAATTTCTGACCATTCCCTTTTCCCTCATGGTGAGTACTTCTGTCCAATCTTTACCCTCATTTCGGGACTTTGTAGTTGACTAACTTCCTCCTATTCAATATGTACACAGTAATACTTTGACGTTTTGAAGTAAGACTTCTCTATTAACTGAATATATTCCATCAGCTAAATAAAATATCTTCACCAATAAATGTCATTTTGTTGGACCCCACGATTGGCTTCTGTAAGCTTTAGGTGTAAAAGGAAAGATGCATACAATGAAATTGCCCAGACTGTGTACATGTCCTCCCCTGTTGCTAGGATCCTTCACAGAGATTATTCAAAAGTTTGCTATTTTACTGCTCCATTGATTTTCATCATTGGGCAAAGGGACACTGTATGAACTCAATTTTAAGATGTCAGACTTATCCCAAGAAGCAAATAGCCTTGTTCATTAACTGGGTCTTGCAAATATAAGCTCGAATGAAGATTGTAAATGAATTTTTTGCATGATCTCCAAGATAGAGTATTTGCTTATTATATCTATTTTGTTTCAGGTATCTTCAAAGGCAATGCCTGCATATCTGTAGAGATAAAGGTGCATCACTTTAGCTACTTCTTCTTTCTGCAATGATTCATTTGTTGCATCTTTTTTATCCTCGAGTTTGTGAAAGTTGTTCATTTTTTTGCATGCTTTTTTTCCGTTTTGGAGTTTAGCCCAAATGTGGATTTCTACCATTCTCCAAACACATTGCCAGGCAGAATGCAATTAAGAGGAGCACTACTCGTTTTAAAATGCACCAAGTCCTGAAGTTCCGTCAACAAAAGGTAATAGTTTAAGATTCTTTTTGAATCACAAAGATTACTTTCCTTATACCGGTGCCAAATAGTAGTGCTACCTTGCAAAACCGCTCAAATGGTGTAGCCACTTGTATACAAGAAAGGAAACAAAACTAATTGGATCTGTCAACCTATTGGATCCCATATATGAAGTTGCGCTTTGCTATTGTACCAAAATACATAGGTGGAAAATATTTTCTCATTTTGCCAAGAAGACTCTGTACCTTTAAGAGCTCCTGGTTTTCGTTCCAAAGATCAGCCAAAGAGCAGCTAGAGGAGTTATTTAAGTCATTTCTTTCCCTTGTAGGAAGAGTCATCCATTCCCAGTCTACCTTAGTTTCTTCTCCAAGGAGCCCATCTTACAATTATAATAATCACAGACAAAGCACTCATCCCCTTCTATCTCATTTAGCTGCAATGCAGTAATTGTAAAAAGAGGTCCCATCTCGCTTTGTGAGTTTACTTCAGTAGTTTAGCTTAAAGTCACTCTTAACAGATTTGAGCTATGATTCCCTTTCTCTTGGTATTAGAAAGCGTGCAGGCTTTTTATTTTGAGTGGGTATGCCATGGTATGTAATTAAGTCTGACCAGTACCTTTTGCATTTTTTGTCCAGATACCAAATCTAAGTGAATATGATCCGTTGGATCTGTTCTCTGGATCCAAGGAAAGAATACATGAAGCTTTAAAAGCTTTGTGCAACAACCCGCAGAACAATTTCCGCGTGTTCTTGAATGGTTCTCTCATTTTGGGTGGGTTTGGTGGTGTTGCAGACAATTCTACCACAACTGCTGAAGCACTTGAAGATGTATTTAAATATGTCATCGAGGCAGATGATGGTTTACGAATGACAAGTTTTCTTGAGCTTCTCACCGAGACAGTTTATAAATCTGGAGTATTGGACCGTCTTCTTGATGTTCAGAAGCTCGATAATTATGATGTAGAAGGAGCAATTCATGCATACTATAATTTTATATCTCAACCTTGTTCAGTATGTAGACAGCTGGGTGAAGACAAAGTCTCGCCCATATCTACCTTTTTGCATGCGCTTCCTCCCAACGAGAGCTTGGAGATTGTGAAAAAATTTTTGATAGCTGCAACTGCAAAAGATTGCAGTTTAATGTTTTGTTTCAGACGAAGGGAAGATGGTGGTTCAGATTCTCCATATGACCGGGTTTACCTAGAGTCAACTAACCAAGTGTTTGATTATAAGGTAAAACATATCTTTTGTAGTTAAAAGCAATGGTATCTTGATTTGATCTTTTGTTGAAGATTCTGCTCGTCGTAAGGGATTTAGTCTTTCTATCTTTAATGCGCCTAGAAGTGAACTATATTGAATATCACATTGATCACTTTGTGGTAAAAAGGAAATTATACAATGATATGTTTCTTAAAAGTTTGCAGAAATTTTCTTGCTATCTGGCGTTTTATCATGTTGCTAGTGTATTTCATGCAATAAGGTTCATCTATACGATAAAGTATTATGATTTTGGTGCCAAATAGTTCCTGTATTCTGGTCAATGCTGCTTTATAATTATCCATCTAGCTACAACCCAAAAAGAAGATAAACCATCTGCTAGTATTGCAGTAGTTTCAGCATGAATTTTGAGTTTCTTGTTTCATGTAAGTTCTTCCGGAAGTAATGACTTATGTAAGATGCAATCACGTAGGTGCATTTCATTGACCTGGATTTGAAGCCTTTGGAGAAGATGGAGTACTACTATGAACTAGATCAGAAGATTGTGAGCGCCTACACTGAGGCCCTGCAAAATGGACCGGGAACAGAGAACAATCATACCGTCAAATTGTATGAAAGTATACAATGATGGAGGACATACTGTATAGCCTAGGGATTACAGTTGTTGATGATTCTGTGGTAAGTGTTACATGTGTACCATTGAATGGTTGGAGTAGTATTTGAAGGTTTTCTGTAAAAGCTCTCCAAAGGTTTGGATAGAGACTTGACCTATGGGCAGAGATTTTGGTGTAAACTTAATTGTCAGTCCCTTCAAGATGGAAAACATTTTACACTCTACATCGATGGTAGCTCTTTTTAGCAAACGTTAGCAGCTACGAGTAAGCAGTATCGTGCTTTGATTATTACTTCTACTTCGCTGTTACATTTATTAATAAATGGCTAAAGCTGCCGCACGAACTAATTCTTGCTCCAGATTCCTGGTTTCAAGGACTTTTAAATTACAATGGTCACAGGTACTTTATGATTTTGTTGTCAAATAGTTTTGCTCTACAAGGTTTGAAAGACCTTTATGTCTTTCAAGGAACCAGAGCTATGAGAGTCCATACGCTTCCAGAAGCAGCTGCTGCTATATGCTTAACCAGATATTCTTTATGTGAAGGCCGGTCCTGGTACAGATGTGTATTAGTTCTTGCATCATCTAGATACATATACGCATCTATCTGCACATATTAATTCGATATTCTTTCCTTCTTATGCGGAGGCTCATGCAGCTTTGACAAGTTAGGTGAACAACTGAGTGTCCAAAAGGAAATAAATAATAAAAGAAAGATGATATGGACGGGACAGAGTTTTTGGCCATGGCCGCAGAGCCCAATAGAAAGTGATGGATTAACTACTTAAAGGGTCATACCATCCCATACCACATGGCTTATTAATTCATCCAGCTGGATCTTGATTTTTTGCATTTTTCTTTTCTTCTTGTTCTTTAGCTGTATGCTAAATGTGCTGGATGAAGTGTTGCCCTGTCCATCCCTCAGTACACTAATAACTGCAAGTTTTTGGTGTTTCTGGCGCAATATATGTGACATAACCTTTTAAGATTAATTTCTATATCGGATGAAATTTAGCAATCTATTTTCTAGGTTCTGAGGATGTTGTGTAGTTGGAAATGAATGAGCTGCCTGTCTTCTTAATGAGCTCATTAAGCAAACCGACAATCTGGGTGGTCAAGATGTACAAGTAGTTGTAGTCGTCTATTTGGAGATGCAAACAGTCCTTATGAACCCGATGGAACCAAATGCAAGGTGTATATCCTGTGCTTTTGATATCCGTGGGGCTCCATTGTCTCTGTCTCTTTGTACCTTTTTTAAGGAAAAGCTTTCCAATGTGGCGTCAAGACATGCACCTCTTGCGCTAACATTATTCATTATCAGAGTTGTACTGAGAAGCTGATCCCTTCTATGACTGTCTAATTAGCACTCTTTAAGGATCTGATTCTTTACTTGAGTGGGATTTGCTGCAGATGGTTGCAGAACTGTCCGCAAGCCAATATCGGCGTGATAGCAAAGCAACCATTCCACGGACAAAACATTGCCAGTTCGTCTTACCTTCATCTTTTGAAAGACCGGATCTGATGAACAAACTCCAAGTGCTTATAGCTATCTTACTATTTCCTAGAGGATGTTCAGGTAATCTGGTGCAAGTAGCCTAAGATATTCAGAGGACGTTCTTGATTGGCAATTAATACTGTTCCGACACACATTTACTTCCAGTTACCAACCCAC
Source organism: Syzygium oleosum (assembly GCF_021117445.2). Taxonomy (NCBI): domain Eukaryota; kingdom Viridiplantae; phylum Streptophyta; class Magnoliopsida; order Myrtales; family Myrtaceae; genus Syzygium; species Syzygium oleosum. The sequence goes on from NW_026607529.1 coordinate 1,623,421, forward strand.
CCTGCCACTCCATTTAGTTTTCAACCAATGGGGCCCATTAGCAACGAGAGAGAGAGAGAGAATTCCTGTTACAACCCAATAGATTAAATTCGTGTTTCCTTAGTAAATTACACTGATGTATTAGTTATATATATAGCAGATTCTCTAGCTTTAGTATCTTGCTCCATTTGTCAATAACCATGTCAAAGGTTTTTCCTTTTCTCCCCTAGTTTCTAATCTTGTGATCTTGCTGCTATAAGTAATGCTTTTAGTTGTGCATGTGATTCCTGAGTGGCTCATTTTCCTATGCAATTCTCTGCTCACTCTGACACAGCAGTACTTTTTCCAGCTCTTAGATGCTCTGTTTCTGCAAGTTCAGAGTCTGAGCAACTTCTGACTGCACTTTCTCTGTTGTAGAAAACCATAGTGTCAGTGGAGCTGCTGTGTTCAAAGTGCAGGCTCAAGGTTATGAAATTGGTGGCCACCATTGAAGGCATTACTTCCATTGTCCTTGACCCATCAAAGAACACTGTGACAGTGATTGGTGAAGCTGATCCAGCAAAGATCATAAAGAAGGTGAGGAAGTTCAGAAAGTCTGCACACTTTGTGAGCATCGGGCCTCCAAAAGAAGACAAGAAAGATGAAAAGAAATATAGTATGATTCCTCAGACACCCAAGACTTGTCAGAGATGTGTTTGGTATGTAGTTGCAGAAGATCGCTACCACAATTACTGTTCGATAATGTAAGCAGGTGCCATTTTCTTCATCGTTCGAGGGGCAATAAGAGCAATGTTTTGTCGGGGAAAACATGGAAAAGAATTGTGTTCATTGCTTGCGCCTTCCCTGGGTCTTGCTTCAACATTGGACATGATATAACATGAAGACTACGACTATCTATCCAACCGTGATTATTCTTTCAGAACACATTTAGAAGTGTTTCGTTTATTTCTTTAGAATTTTAACTGTGACGTGCAATGGAAATTACGTCAAGAATCCCTTTTCCCCCTTCCAATGGTAGCTTGTTTTTAGCTGGGCCTCAGTTATGTTTTCGACTTGAGTGTATGATTTGCCTCGAGCTCTTCTAAGAGGATAACAAGCTCACTCCGTTCAAGCTCTTATAAAGAGTGTAAGGAGCTCACTCCGTATTACGAGGCATTCTTTGGTCCACCGGTTGCATCTCAATCTTTAAATCACATAGATCCCATGAGAAACTTACCAACATTAAAAGCTTAGGTACATTGAATTTAGTTACGCTCAGATCACCTACGAATTTTCCTGTACAATTGGTGGTACTTGTAAAAAGGCGTGTTGAGAATTCTCCTTTATTTTGGACGTTTTATTATACCTTTAAAGTTTCCACAAAAGATGATTTAAAGTCGCGTCATTTGATCACAAGATACCCAAGTGACTTTGTAACCATGCAATATACAAATATAAAACATGAGAAAAGAACACTCAGTCCGCAACCCAATGCCGATCTCTTTCACAGTGAAGCGACCAAGGCTGTGTTGACAAGAACTTGAAATAACAGAACATCTTTGATCAGGATGAAAACAAACGACGATCTTACGTAGATCACTCCATCCAGGTCGATTTCTTTTGCTTTCTCCTCGATTCTCCCGCCTATAACTCTCTAAACATGAGTAGTTGCAAGAAAGGAGGTTGCAGATTAAATTGAGTAGTAATGGAAGTACTCTCCCTCCTGGTGGCCGTAAATGGATATCAACCAGGAGTCTTCACTACCAGAATCAAGCAAGCAACTCACGGACGTGCCAACACGTACGCCAGTTGAATAATGTTACCAAACCACTCAGCATTCTCTCCACCAGTAGATCCCATATCTTCACCAGCACTTCTTCTGCCGCACAGACAAGAATGAGACAAACAACTGCCATTTTCAGATTGCAGGCAACAATAATCTTCGGCATCAAAATATACACAAATTGTATGCCCACAACCTGACCCCAACCCAGCAATGTCCAACTAGGTAAAGAAAAGAAAATCAACACATGCCAAATTCGTAGATGCAGCTCAGACCTTATGTTTGGCCGCATCGATATATGCAATAATTTCTTCTTGCCTCATCAAAGATTCAAACAGCGCCTGCTCACGTGAAAGGACATCATTACAATAAAAAGATAAATGCCAGAATTAGCACGCAATGAAGAGGGGAAAAGTGTCAAAAAAGTCTTAAACCTTTTTTTTTGTGCCAATTCAGTTATTTCGACTAATTTTGGCCTGATTTTTTTAACGTGGACGCCGACCGGTCTACATGGCACCGCCAACAATGACATGGACAACTTTCAATAATATTTTAATATTTTTTGAATTTTATTTTATTTTATTTCTTTTTTCTCTTTTTTTTTTTTTTTTTTTGTTCCCTTTCTTCTTCCTCCGGCCGGTCGCTGGTCCGGCGACCAGCTGGAGGCCAGGGCTAGCAAACCTCGCTAGCCTTTGGTGGAGCCCCACCCGGCCAGCCACTAGCGAGGGCGGCGAGGCTCGACCCTCGCCGGATGGCCGCGACGGTGGCCTTGCGCTAGGCTGGGTGAGGCTCGCTCTCATCGGATCTAGCGAGGGTTGCCTCGCCGACCATGGGGGAGGCTCGCCCTCGCCAGCGACAGCGAAGGCTAGCCTCGCTAGCGGCTGGGCGAGGCTTGCCCTTGCCAGATCTAGCGAGGGTCAAGCCTTGCCAGCCATGGGTGAGGCCCAACCTTGCCAAATCCGGCGAGGGCAAGCCTCGCCAGTGGCCGCCGGGGCTTGCTGCCCTGGCCTCCAGCCGGTCGCCTGAGCGGCGACGGGCTGGAGGAAGAAGAAAGGGAAAGAAAAATAAGACAAAATAATTTAAACAAATAAAAAAAATATTAAAATATTATTAAAAGTTGTCCACGTGATCGCCGGCAGTGTCATGTAGGCCGTCTGGTGTCCACGTTAGCAAAATTCGGCCAAAATTAGCCGGAAGGACCGAATTGGTATAAAGACAAAATGTTTAGGACCGAATTGGCACAAAAAAAAGGTTTAGAACTAAATTGGCACCAATGCAAAAAGTTTAGAACTTTTCTACACTTTTCCCCAATGAAGAGCCCATTCAACTCAGAAATCCTGAATGAATTTTAGTCTTTACCTTTTTAGTGGCAATTAGGTCTGCCTCTAATGCATCTAGGCGGCAAATAGCAGCATTCAGCAACTCTTCCTTCTCACGTGGAATTGCAGCAGGCCTTTCATGTTGCATTCCTACCTTCTTTTCAAGTTCATCCAGCCTTCTCCAAATAGATGAGGAAAGATCCCCCTCTTTATGCTTAGCAACAGTGGAAGGCAGATGGGACTCCTCAACAGGATCCATGACAGATTCAGGATTATGACGAGTGGAATTGAGCATAGAGCTGCTGACCTTCTCAATCAAATGGTATGCGACTGAACGGACAAAAGCCAGGACGAGCATAAAGCAGGCCACTAGCGCAGCATCGAAACGAGTATAGGTTCCTCCTCCATGTATATCAATGCCAGGCACAGGAAACATCCCTGAAACACATATCACATGACCCAAGCTACCTCAAATTATTTGTACCATCTAGCTGGTGCCAGAAACATATGCTCTCGAGACATTGTTACATGCCCACAAAATTGGACAGTATTCAACCAATCTCTTTACAAGGGTGCAAGAGGTTCAGTGTCCAACTACCATCATGTCATCGTCTCACATATGCTCCTATAATATGATCTATGTGAAGTGACCCCTCCATGTGTAATGACACTGAATGAATAGTAATATGTGACATAAGTGACATTGACTAATAAAATAAGGGTCATAGTTTATTCCACTTCGTATCCAACTTGTTTATGGACTGCTTAATTCCGTATTGTAGAGGATGAGTATGTTACTAAAGGCAACAAGGTCCAAGCTCAACTTTCTCGCATGCCCCCAACAACCAAGAAAATAAGGGCATTGATGATCACCCAGTAAATTTATTGAAATTGCTGACCTCCAGGAAGGCTGTCTGTCATCCCCGAACCCTGGTCTACAGCCTCGTCAATCATAGAACTACTTTCAACATATCCAGATAAGTTACCCACAGAAGTTCCGTTACTTGTCATCTTTGCCTAGAATAAGGAATCCCATGAATACCACTTGTAGACATTGCATATATAACTATCATTCTGATGTCAAATTAACTTACTTCTTCAGAGAAAGAAGTCACATCTGGGACAATATAGCTCCTTTCTGTTCTGGGAGAAGCTATATCATCCACCTCAGATCCTGATGCTGCCGCAGCTGACGTACCTTTATTTATCTAACTCAACAGTGAACACAAACAATAAACAAATGATAAACTTAAAGCAGGATAAAACCTTAGTTTAACATTGAGAAAACTTTATCACTGATAAACTTATATAAAACTCTTAGAGAGCATGAACGAAAATTTGTGAAACGATTGTCAGCGTCCAATTGTCTAGATAAGACCTCACTTTAGCAAGAACATACCAGGGGACGGGCCAGGGTATCACAAGAAGCAACTTCCTCATTGATGTTCCTGCCCATCGTTGTATGTCTGTCAGGTAGTGCTTGGCCATCAAGCACTATCTACAATAGTTCACACATGCAATGATAAAGTTCATTAGCATAGTAATATTAAAAAATATGCCTTCTCTTTCCCGCCGGAGTTAAGAATAAGGACTATCGTGTCTCACCTTTAGTATGTCGGGATCTTTCCATGGACCCTTGTCCGATCTCATGCAGCCACCCTGGTTGGCACAAGTACAGCTACCACCAAGAAATTCTGGCAGCTCACTGCAAACCTAGAATGTCTTAATGCCTTAGAAGTACACAGCCAGCTTAGAATTACCGTTACAATCACAATAAACGCAATGTCTAACCTTGCATCAATTACTTCAAGTAATTTGCTTCGATATTTGTTACCAAGAACCTGCATAGAAATTCTGTTAATTTATATAAGGCGGAGCAGAATTTTCCGTCAAATGCTCAACTGGACATTGAACTTTTACATGAATCTTTGAAATCGTCGTGGGATCAAGAAAAGACTTCACTGTGTTCCAGAGAAGCTTGAAACCAGGACCAGCGTTGATGATGAACATCCTGGAGAGTGTCTGTACAGATGTCATTTACTTATTACAATACTTTGTATCTGAAAACTCCATTCAGCCAAAATCATAACCATAACTGATCAAGACAGCAACTGCCAGAGAACAAGAGTATCAGGGGAACAGATTGATTTACGTACTTCGGGGTAATAATCACTATCAATCTTCTGTAACCGCATGACGAGTTCACGTGCTTGTTTTGTAAAGTTCTTAAGACCCTGGTGTTATGTATAATAACCAAAGATGATTATTTTAAGGCCATAATAGCTCTAGATAGAGATCAAAGGAACTGCCAATAAAGTATCAATCAACGTACCACGCCCTTAACATCCAAAATGGTTGTACTTGAATTTATTTGCTTCTTTGCAGCAACAGAGCAAGCTGGGAACTTAAAGGCAACAGTTTTCTCAAACTCCTGAACATGGTATCTAACATAGCGATCCAAAGTAGTCACTTGCATAAGCTTGTCAGGATTGACTTTCCCGAGTCTCTCAATATAAATAGGTCTTCCGTCTTTATCTATCCCATGATACCCCTGAGGGTAGTACTGAAGAACTTCATTTCTCTCTCTGAACTGAAAATCCTGAAGAAAGAAGAAAAAGAAGAGGGTCCAGCATCGTACAAGACTAAAACAGCGGCGAGCAAGCAATTTGATGCAGAATTAGCTACAAAGTGATATGCACTACATGCAAGAAAGAAAAAGATTTTGAAGCAATCAACTCCTGAAAACAGCCACATAAGCAGGCCAGTTCTAAAGAAGTTTCTAGAGATAAGCAGTATCACTCTTTAGCCCAATATTCAAACTCTCAATATGCAAGAGAAATATCGAAGTACCTCCAAAATCGTGTCAGTGCCAAAGTCCTTCCTCCATTGAATCATTTCAGCCCACAAATGTCTTGCTTTCTCGATGTCAAATTTCCTTGCTTTCAGAAATCTAAAGAAAAATATGACGTAAGTCTTGATGTACAGAAGTTAAGAACAAGCTCAACCTAAAAAGCTTGTTTAGTAGAACCAAAAGAATAAGTTTCGAAGGATGACATTAAAACAGAACAAATAACAAATTGAAAAGCCACTGCTGAAGGAGCTCAAGCTGAATGAGTTTTGACAAAATGCAGCAGATGCGCTAAGTTCATTTTACTGCCAGCCATTCGCAACAAAACTTGGAAGAAAAAATTGAGTTCTCTTTAGCATATTAACGAATTTCACATGATTTAGCGCTACATAATGGAACACCATTTAGCCAGACATTCCACTTCAGAAGACAAATCCACAGCAGGTAATGTCTAAACTTCAGTTTCTACCACATAATTGCCTGAAGACTAAGTCTGGTACTACTTAAGACAAATACATGTATAAACATGATAAAGTTTTATGTCGGCAGCCCATTCTTAGGTTGGGTCAAACACTTCCCAATATTCCAATTGCAACATAAAGGAGAAGAGAGAGATGACATGCAGCCCATCACGTGTGCATGATAAATAATCATGCATTGGTCGAATGTTGACTTAAAGAGAGGGGAATGAGAAAGTTGACAAAGAAGATCACCTCAAAAGTATATGATAATCGTCGTGTCTTGGAGGTAGAAACCCATCTGAAATCAGCGTTTGCCGAAATTCATCAACAATCTTTTGCTCCTCAACATCCCGGACATCCTCGATTGGGGAGTTTATAACTTGGCTATCGCTCTTCCTGTGGCCCCTTCTCTTGACAGAGAGCGAGCTTCTGAACTTCTGTGATGCATTGATCGCTTTCTTTTTCAGACTCCCCATCCTTGTCCGCCGCTCCTCTCCAAAACTTTCGAGTTCCCATTTTAGTTCTCTTTTTTCCTCATGGGAATCGGAGATCCCCTCATAACCTTAAAATATGTTTTAAGTCCAATTAAAGCTCCCATTACTTGCACCCCTCTTTCAAACAGTCATGAATATTGGAACAATTTCTTCACCCGTGATACAACGTTGCGCTATGCCCTGTTCCAGTTCTTTCACTATCTATTTTTGCAACAGATTAGAATTTAAGCAAGCATATCTCCAGTCAACTTTTGACGCACAGTATTCCATTAAAATTTTCCTTTTCTATGGAATGAGTCACAAGTCCTCCCTGTCTTATATTGTTCACGACCAGCAGCTGCAACTACAAGTTCAACCTCAGACTAATGGTGACATTTGCCTTCATTAATTTTCCAAGCATAACTGTCTCTGAAACCGATTCAGAGGTCCGAGCTTTAGCAAAAACCATAGAAAGCAGAAGCCACCGGAGACTTCATTTACGAAAAACGATTGCATACAACACCTGTCTATAGTCCGACGTTTCACAAAGACCACACATGCCCAAAACCAGAAAAGGTGCAGTCCAGAAGCCCAATTTATGCAAGAAATTACCCTTTTTACAATCCAATCAGAATTATCTAAATATAGGATGAACCGCCAACGAACAAGACAAGATAAAAGCCAGTCCAACAAGGTACACACAAATTCAAAAACGGTCCACACAGCAGTTAACAAAAGAATTCCATCTCAAGAATGCCATCTTTCCTGACAGAAAAGTCCAAACACATGCTCAAAAGTGGTGCAAACAAGCAGTTCATGAACAGACCGAACGAGCTCGGACAACTCAGGAGAACGTGAAGTTGCTGGGAGAAGGTGGGACTTACCACGCTCGAGGGAGCCGGACATGGCATGCGTGTGGAAGTTTCAAGGGAGCCAATTCCTAATGGACTCGAAGCTTGAAGGGGTTGGGTTTCATGGCGGATCTATGTAAATTCCGGTTGTGTGTCGTGTGACGGAGACCAGTTGTTCGATCTAAACACGCCAAAGCAATCGAGAGGGAGCGTCATGAGAGAGATTCTTGAAGAGGAGCGAATATGTGAATTTCGGCGGGTCCCTCTGGGTCTGCCACGTGGCGGATGTGTGGCTCGCCTGGTGTTATCTAGTGTGGCGGCAGTGACGCTACCTCCTCGCAGTGGGAGGAGAAAAGGCTGTCATGTCACCATCCGTTCATTTAACCACAAGAAATGCACTTCTAAATTATAAAATATTAAGAAGCGTTGCTTTTTCGACTCTTAGGCTGTGTTCGTGCCTTGAAAAATATTTTTTCGGAAAATATTTTTTGCGTTTTTCAATGTTCGGGGGCGGAAAATATTTTCCTTCCCCACCCCCAAATCCTTTATTGTTTTGAAGAAAATGACTTCCGCTTTTGAGAAGCGGAAGTCATTTTCCGGAAGTCTGAAGCTCTGCTTTGCTTCAGACTTCTTCCTATTTTCTTTTTTTTTTTTTGTTGCTTCTGCTTCTTCTACCTCAGCCAGTCGGCGGCCGGCGACCGGCGAGCTCGGCCTCGCCAGAGCCTCTTCGATGACCTCGGGCGAGGTTCGCCGACGTCCGGCGATGCCCCAGCTCGCACGGCCGGCGAGCTCGGGCCTCACTAGATCCGGCGACCTGGGCGAGGGTCGAGCTCACCCGAGGTCGCCGGATTGGGCGACCTCGGGCGAGGCCGATCTTGCGAGGTCCGAGCTCGCCGGCGGGGAGAGCTAGGGGCCTCGCCGGCCTGTGGCGAGGCTTGAGCTCGCCGGCGGGGAGAGCTAGGGGCCTCGCCGGCCTGTGGCGAGGCTTGAGCTCGCCTCTTGCCGGTCGCCGGACGTCGGCCGTGGCCGTGGCCGGCGCCCTGCCAGAGAAGAAGAAGGAAAAAGAACACAGCCGGCGCCGATCGTTGCCGAACGCCGGAAAATATTTTTCGAAACTTTTTCATATTTCAGCCGAACACCGGAAAATTGTGTTCCGGAAAAATATTTTCTAGGAAAATGATTTCCGGGAAAACATTTTCCAAAAACACAATATTTTCCGCCAAACGAACGGAGCCTTAAAGTACATTTGTTTCACGAAAAATATAACGCTTTTGGAAAATATTTTTCAAGAAATCATTTTCCAGGAAAACGGTTAGTTTTTCCTTTATTTGGTAATATGTGATTGAAAACGTTTTATGGGGTTTATATATTATTTGAAAAATGATTTTAATCTCATGACTTTATCTCGAGCAAAAAAAAATCGAATTTTTTTTAAAAGATTCAAATTTTATATTTTATATATTTTCTTTTATTTTTTTAAAAATATCGAATTTTAATTATTTTTCTTTTTCTTTTCTTTTTTAAAATTTGAATTTTAAATTTTTTTCTTTTTTTCTCTTTTCTTTTTCTTTTCTTTCCTTCTTTTTTCCTCTTCCTCCGCCGCAACCGGCCGGCGACGGCCACAGACGAACTTGAGGCTCACCCGACGACTGCCATAGGTGAGCTCGAGCTCGAGGCTCGCCCAAGCTCAGGCTCACCGGCCTTGACAGAGCTCGGGCTAATGAGCTCGCAGCTCGCCGGCCTCAGCCGAGCTAAGGCTCGACGCGGCGAGGCCAGCCCGCGATTGTGGCTGATCGCCAGCCGTCATCGAGGCCGGCGACTGGCGGAAGAAGGAAAATAGAAAAAGAAAAGGAAAGGAAAAAAAAAGAAAGAATAGAAAAAAGAAAAAGGAAATAAAAGAAAAGAAAAGAAAAAAAAATTCAAGACAGCAATTCTGGAAAGCGATTTTATCTTTTTACATCTCAGAATTCATTTTTCTAAATTTATGCATGAATATTTTCATAAAATATTTTCGATTGACTAGTCATTTTCCCGTAACCAAATGGATAAAAGTCCGGAAAATCAATTTTTGAAAAATATTTTTCCCCAGACAAACGCACTTTTAGTGTCCTTTTTTCAGTTTCTTCTTTTGCAGGTCTAACTTTCCTTCATCTTCGTCCTTCTTTCTTTCTCTCTCTTGCAGGCAATTGTTTTCTCGTGAGGTAGTTACCTTGCCCCTGCGATCTGAGACGGAGAGGATCCATCAGTAACAATCTGGCGGAGCCAATACAGTACTTGTTCATCAAGATCGTCAAGTCGCGAGGTCTCGCTCGCAACGACAGCCCTACGTAAACATCTACCTGTCGACTCACTATGTCTGTTTGAAGCCGACGATTCCTCACCCTGGCAAGCCGACCCACTCGTTGGAGTGGCACCAGTTCTTTACACTCGGCCGCAACAAGCGTGAGTTGGCAAGCTCCATACTGGAGATCTTCGTCTAGGACTCACTATCGGAGACCTTCCTTGACAGTGTATGCTTCTACCTCTCCGATCAAGCAGCGAGCCCGATGGAGCAATGAATAGATGAGAGGCACGTGGTAATCAAGTGGTTTGCGCTAAAGAGCAGTACCGGCGGAGGTGGGTCTTACCGTGGCTGATTGTATTTGAGGCCGTGCTTGGAACGCGATTATCACATGCTTGATGAGGCGGCGCACATGTCTTCTGGCCCATTGTTGTCCTAGTCCACATCTTGTGCTCGGTGCTCATGTGCTACTCGGATTTGATCATGCCGATGTTTGATCGTGCCCATCGGATTCTTATACATGTTCTTGAGTAGAGCGTGGTACTATAAATTCAGGCTGAGATACCGGCAAGGATGGACACTAGTTCTTTTGTATGCCAGTTCTTCTTATATGCTCGCTTGGATATTCCATGCTTACTTAAGTACTAGAAATTGAATGATGTGTTGCAATGATATTGCAAGATCTCAACTTACTGAACAATTCGATATATTCATGCTCATAAGATGTGCATCTTTTTTTGAATAGATTTTGTTATTATGCTTCTCTATAAGTTATGCTGCTCTATTGTTTCATTGAGACCAATTTAAACTTTTTCAACTTGTTAACAAATGTACAAATTGCAAACTCTGCTGGATTTGAAATGATGGGTTCAAAGGGAAATATTGAGGAGTCAAGATTGATGGAGTTTGAAGGTTTGTGCTTGACGGATGGATCCTCTCTGTATCGAAGGAAAATCTCAAGTGCGATAATAGCTAACTCATAGCTAACTCAGCAAGAAATCGGCGCTCGGAGGCCACCTCACAATCCTATCTCTCTCTGATTATCGCGCTCTGCATCCTCCTCAACTCCGCAGGAGGACACCAGGGTTTACAAAAAAGAGTGAAAGTGGGAGCCACAACCAAACAGAAAGATGATTGTATGCTAGGGAGAGAAAAAGAGAATGATGAAGATGAAAAAAAGTGGGACTCACAAAAGAAATAATAAAAAAATAATATCAAGAGAATGCTTAAGATGCTGAAAGGTGAGACTCACAATAAACGAAATGATCATAACACCTTATTGGAGAGTGTTTTAGCCAAATTAAGAGTGGAAAGAGTGCGGTTCAATATTAATATATACTAGAAAGAGGACACATGCTTTGCGAGCAAAAAGTAACAATGAATAAAATTATATGAGTAAAGAAAATAGATTTATCCATATAATTCATTCAATTTCATCCTTGTACCCATTTTTTCCGACGATGTGATCTATAAATTATATGCCTTTTACTAAAATCAGTCTTTCTATTAAATATGGAAATGAAAATGTTAACGTAGATCACCACATGAGTGCAACATCAGTTTTAGCCCAATAAAATAAAGGACATGATTTTTTAGTGCTGACTTAATGAAAATAAGTTTATAGTTTTATGAAAAATCTCAAAACCTCTGAGAGAGAGAGAGGATGGTGGCGGAGGCTCCTCCAAGCCACTGGCGAGGGACACCACCGCAGGGTTGTGTGACCTCGGTGAGATAGATCTCATCTAGGGTCGTTGGACCCCGATTAGTAGTTACCAAGGTTGTGCAACCCCACCTCGGAGATGCGTCATTAGGCCCTCGTCACACAACGATCGCCAGCGGTATGAGCCACAACCCCCCCGCAAGTTGCGTCGATGCTGGACCAATGTCTTCCTTTTTTCCTTTTAATTTTTCTTTTCTATAGTATTTATTGTTCTGATTTATTCGAAAAACATATAAAAGACACGTAAATTAGAACGTTAGCATGTGTATTTATATATCTAATGGAAGAAATAATTTAGACGAAAGAGTATTATTTTTTTTTTAGTGTATAGCTTAGGGACAACCAAATTGACAAAAATGAAGCACATGAACGATATTGAATAAATTTAAAAGTCAAGAATTATTGGTGTTATTATCCCAAGAACAACTATTATGGAAGATATGGACCAACTTTTTTATGTAATCTAGATTGTCGTAAAAGGAAAGACAAATTTTATTTATGAAATATTGTACAATTATCTTGAGTTCCAATTTAAAGGGTAAGGTATTCATGATTACTCCTCTAAAATCTTGATTATCACAAATTACGATTTTATCCATTTATAGTTATGTATGGTCATAATATATTTAAATGGATGCATGGGCTTTTTTATGAGATTTTTAGATAAAATTTTGAAATTGAAATGGCCATTGGATTTACTCAATTACACTTACTGGAAATTAAATCATATATACATAAGAGACCGAGCAAAACTGTTCTTCCATTTTAACCTCCTAGCCTCTTATATGAATTTTGGCTAATTTTTCAATCCAAGAGATATTGTCCAATTCTTGCTAAACCTATTATACAAATGCTAATTCAATCATATAAATTTTAATTTTCCTAATTGAGTCTTAAACATGTTCACAAAATTTCAATGTAATCCTTTCGGATAATTTTTGCCGGAAATTACTGACATGGCGGTGTGTTATCACCAGTCATCCTACGTAACACACCGCCACGTCAATGATTTCCAGCAAAAATTAATCGAAAGGACTACATTGAAGTTTCACGCAAAAATTTAAGACTCAATTGGTAAAATTGAAATATTTATAATTAAATTGACATTTATATAATAAGTTTAGAATTGATTGGGTAATTTTTGCTTTCAATTCATATGGCAAGTTTCGGTGTTCCCGTTTGATGTGATTGTGACATTGTTCTTTTAACGACTAGATTTGACGTTTTGAGATAGATAAAGAGTCACTTCAAAAGAAAAGAGAGTGAAAGCAAATAGGATCCAATTCGATTCCGTCATCCAATTAATTGGTTTGATATGGTTTAAATGAAAGTGAACCATACTCACCACCTATGACATTTGTCCATTTCTCTTGTAATAGAGAGAGATTAGTCAGTGCTCTTCAGTGCTCAAAAAGAGCACTGAAAAGTTCATTTTCAGCCAAAAAAAAAATTGATTAATTAGGCTGAGGTTGACTCTTCATCATTGCGATTATGATATCTGCTTTCTGCATGACTGTAGGAACATGTGTAGCCCCATGTTACATGTGAAGAGAAGGGAGTGGTATTTAAGACTCCATCTTTCAGAACAAGAGTCATTCATACATATTGAAGGATGTTTCTGGTCTACAAATCCATCCATTTGCATTAGATTACTTCAGATAATGGTAAAACATGGTAACATAAAAGGGCAACTATGTGAGATAATTGTCCAGAAAATTCTAAGTCTAATGTACGAAAGCCATTTTAATTTTAAACTTTTCAGTTTGGTCAATTTGTTTATGAACATTTTGACGATTTGTTAATACAGTCATTTTGATCAATTTTGATCGGAAATCGCTGATGTGGATGCCGATCTTCCTACGTTGCACACGCTGATATAGATAAGTTTCGTAATTTAAAAAAATTCTATTTTTTTCCTTCTTTTCTTTCCTCTTTCTTTTTCTTTTTCCACTTCACTCCGCCGGTCCGTAGCCTTGGCGATGGCCAACGGAGGTCTCCAGCCATAGGCGAGGGCCGTAATGCCCTCAACGGCCACTAAGCTAGGGGCTACAAGCCATCACTGTGCTAGTGAGGGTGTTGCAACCGTCGCCCAAGCCCTCGCTAACCATAGCAAAGGCGTCGCAGCCCTCACCACTTGGCCCAATTCTAATGAGGACCGCGATGTCCTCATCATATCTAAGCCAGGCAAAGGCATCATGACCCTTTAGTAGATCTAGGCAAGGCCACAATGCCCTCGCCTGTGGCAGATGAACTCAACTGACCATCACCAAGGCCATGGACCAACAAATGATAATAAGAAGAAACCAAAAAAGAAGAAAGGAAAGGAAAGGGAAAAAAGAAAACGATTCAAAAAATTGTAAAAATTGTCCACATAAGTGATTTCCAGCCAAAATTGGCCAAAAAAAATTTTGGTCTAGAAATTGGCCAAATTGAAAAGTTTAAGATTAAATTTGCTACCATACAATAAAATTATGACTTTTGGATAATTTTTCCAATCTATGGTGCTCGAGGAATTGTGCTACTAATGAAAGTTGGCCATTGTACATTAGTGCATATAGTTGTAATTCGATATAACGTCTGGTAAATAACTATGCTATAGTAAAAGAAAATAGTGATTTTTGAGATTCCATGTTTGCTTTAAATAAAATGGACATGCTTACGATAAGATCACTGTAAGACTATATAATGTTTGCAATTTATGATCCTATATATTGGATTACAATTGCTAGCAAATGTTCGAAAAGTCAACCGATTGACAAACGGTCGAGTGAACTTTGATAGATGATTAGAATGGTCCAAAGTGCGTTTCCCTCGTCAAGACCTTTTCTTCGACAGCCACATATACCCATAAGTCCAATGATCAATCTCTTTATACCTAAGTTAGGTGGCCTGATTCTAGCACGGTGGGGGAAGCTGGAGACTCGTTTGATTTTGAGCGTATACCTCGAAATTAGCAATCGGAAGGTTTCTAATGCATCAAAAATCAAAGTGAATCGGACTGCAGATGAAGAAGAAATCATTTATCAAAGCTGTGTTTGTAAGACTTGATTCAACTCTCAAGTGCACGTTGCCATCCCAAGAGATATTTTCAACGAGCTCAATATTTTCAAGTGAAATCGCGAAATCACAAAGTCGAGATTTCAAACCATACAAGACTTGGGATTATGAATTAAGCGTCGTTTCGGTGACTCATCATTTTGAGAGAAACTATTATTTATCATGAATAGGGCGTTGAAGAGTTTCATCCGATTCTGAATCCCTTCAGTAGAGTTTTGTTTGACCAAAAAACAGAAGTACAGTTTTGGGCTACCGAGACCTTTCTTTCTTTCTTTCGAATATCGAAAGGTTTGACCGGCGATTACTCCCTCATCCCATTTCTGTTCCACCCGATTTTGGTTGCATTGGGATGCTTGTGATCTTTAGTTTCGGGATGTTCAATCGAAATTGGGGATATTGCAAACTTCGTAATACTGCAAATAACAAGTGACTGATCCCAAATAAAAAAAAAATTGACCATCGGATTCAAATGGTAATATGAGTATCAAAAACTCGTTTTGATGCATAGAACCCATTTTTTATGTTTAAAATGTGTTTTGAGCCTTGTATCTCGCCGGTTAATCTTTGGTCAAGTCTCGGTCAACCCCTGATCAAACTTATTGACTTTATTAGAATAGAGGCAAAAAGATGAGGTGACAATAACGTCGGAGAAGGGCTCACAGTTTTTTGCTTATAAATATTCTGCTGTATTTTTTGTCTCATTTGCATAGTGAGTATGCCTAATATGTCTAAAAACTTTTGAGAGACACGAAGAGTATCGAGAGCCATCATTCAAGAAAATTGGGAGAGTGAAAAAATTCATTTCTTATGAGTTGTGATTGATTCTCGAGGGTTTGGGTTCAATCTAGAATTGGAAAACACTTAGAAGTGGGTGTCATTGACTGATTGTAATATCATCTTTGCCGATTATAGTGAAACCATCTCGTTCATCTAATAGTTGAGCATAAATCTAGCACTCTTCCTTAAAGGAAATCGCGCGATAAAATGCAAACATCCAAGTGAAATAACTCTGCAACTTCTATGGATTTTCTTATAGATGTACTAAACTGCACTTTCTGCAATTTACTCAAGTCATAGTGCCTACATATATTCAGTTCATTCAGGACATCGCATAGCAGATTTTTTCACTCAGAACCTTCGGACTTCTCTCGCCAATGTGCCGCAAATGGAAATGTTCAGAATTTCGAACAGATACATCCGATGTCTCCACAACGAATTGCACATAAATCCGTTGTATTCAGGTTTTATTTTAATAATTTATTTCTTACTGAAATTATTTTTGTTTGTTCACGCTTCTGCTTTGGTCATAATAACATACATTTTATGCTTTTCAAAAATCACACACGTGAATGAAATAAGGACAGTACTTTAAAAAGTGTTGTTCATAGATAGATTCACCGCATGATGATTTTGGGAAAATCTTTCTTCCGTTTCAAAACTAAAATTTGCCTTGCACTGTGCTTGAGAAACCCATTGGCTAATGAATGCAGAACTTAACCAAGTAAAGGTCAGGATGTCGAAAGGGTATCGTGCTAAACAAAACTCACGGCAACTAAATCCCTAGACCTATGACCCTAGGTTTCTTACTCAAAATGGATACTAAAAGTGAGACAACTTTTGTACTACGCTTATTTCAGTACCAAAACTTTTCAAGCGATTATTTGAGTGCTACTTCTATAAAAAAGTGATCTCTTAAGTGTCTACTTCGGCTATTCATCCTACTAATTAACTCATCAATTTACCTTCTCTTATTCTTCATCTTCTTCGTCTTCATCTTCAACTTCTTCGTTTGCATCTTCATCTTCGTACGAAGAAACGCAGTCACAACAACCAATTCGTTCAAATAACTATGTTGCTCCCTCTCCTTCTCAGCTCTTATTCGATCGATTCTTGACTAGAGCAAGCTTAACTTGGCAATATTGCAAATTTTAATACCTAATTTTTCCCTAATTTCTCCATTGAAAAACGCAACGAAGAAGAAAAAGAATTTAGCCTCACTCTACCCTAATTCGCAAATTTGGGGCAAATAACACATAGATGATGTTGTTTAGGCCAATTCATGCTAACTCACTTTGCGAGCAAGCCATGTTGATCGAAAAAACATTAAACAATTGCCATGTTGAATTTTCCGGCAACCCAAATCAACGATAGCATTGAAGTGGTCATTTATTTTTAAAAAAAAAGTGACACTCAAATGATCACTCGAAAAGTTTTAACACTAAAGTAAGTGCCGTACAAAAGTTATGACAATTCTAGTGTCCTTTTTCGCATTTTGACCTAGGCGGTTAGATGGATTCTCTCTAATACCCCAATATTTAGAGTTCATATCAACTCAACAAACCTGATTAATGGCGACTCTATAATACATATTTAAGATGCTAATCATTTTGGAATCTTACGTAAACCTTGAGGTGGCAAATGGGTGGATTGGATTGGGTTTGTGTGGATTATTATTGGGTTTGACCCAAATCTACCCATCGAACTCATATTAGCCCATTTATTTTCTAAAAAATTTAGATAGCCCAAATCCAACCCAAACCCACCCACATAACCCACCCAATAAATAGAGAAAAAAGCTCAAAAAAATTCCAAAAATAAATAAACAAAAAATAAAAAAATATTTGCAAAATGAAATGAAAATCGCGAGTAATGTGAGAACAAAACAAAGTATGGAGATATGCAGAAAAGAAGATAGAGAATATAGAAGATATAGGAATTGTTTCTTTTGATTTCTGAATTGTGTACTTTACAGTCAGTGATGACTTTTATATATATACACTTTAGAAAGAATCTCAAAAAATAATTATGAACAACAAAATCGATAACTACCGATGGAGATATTGAAATAATCTCGGATTGCTAATTATGCGGATATTTTGATTGTGCTCTGATTTTGGTGCAAGTTGGAGATAATGTTGGAATCAATCTCAGATTGCTTATCATGCGGATATTCCGATTGTGTTTTGATCTTGGGGCAAGCTGGAGATAATGTTTGATTCTGGTGTGAGTTGGAACAACTAGCAGTCGACTGGGTCAACATCCCCCCACAAGCTGATGGGGCAGAACAAACCGTCAACTTGGAACGTAAGATATGAAATTGAGTAGATGACAAGCTAAGAATGTCCCTAGGCTGATCAGCAGAGGATATAAATTGAACATAAAGTTGTCTGCCAGAGAGACACTCACAAATGCAGTGATAATCAATCTCCACATGTTTTGTACGAGCATGAAAAACCAGATTTGCCTTAAGATAAATGGCTGAAAGGTTGTCACACCAGAGTGCGGGTGGATGAGGTGGTAGAGCATGGAGATCATGAAGAAGATACTCAATCCACATTACTTCAACCGTCGTGTCGGCAAGGCACTTATATTCGGCCTTAGTACTGGAGCATGCGACAATTCGCTGTTTGCGTGAACCCCAAGAGAAAAGATTATGATCGAGAAAAACACAGTATCCACTAATAGAGAGACGATCATCCCGATCACCAGTCTAGCTAGCATCAAAAAATGCATAAAGAGCCAATGAAGAATTGGGAGTGAAGATAAGTCCATGACGAGGAGTATCCACAAGATATCGAATAATGCGTTTCATAGCCTGCCAATGCGCGGTGGTAGGAGCATGAAGGAACTGACAAGCAGTATTCACTGAGTATGCAATGTCAGGTCTAGTTAGAGTTAAATGTTGGAGGGCACCCACAATACTACTGTAGAGGAGAGGATCAGGTAACAGCCCCCCTTGATGAATGGACAACGATTCATCGGTGGTAGATGAGGTGGAAACAGCACGAGAATCATACATCTTTGCATGATCCAGAATCTCAAGAGTGAACTTGGCTTGATGTAGATGAAGTCCGTCGAAGGTAGATTGTACCTCAATACGCAGAAAATAACGAATAAGTTCGAGATCCTTGATAGCAAGTTCACCATGTAGAGCATGCAGAAGAGCTGACAGTGGAGCATTGGGCGAGCCGATAAGAATTATGTCATCCACATAAACTAACAAAAAAATGTTGTAGGATGTAGAATGATGAATGAACAAGGATGAGTTGGCAGTTGAGATAAGAAAACCAATGTTGGTGAGATAGGAGCTAAGCCATTGATACCAAGCACGAGGAGCTTGCTTCAGACCATAGAGAGAGCGACGGAGACGGCAAACGTGATGAGGTCGTTCAGAGTCAACAAATCCCTGAGATTGGACCATACACCTCTTCAAATAAATATCCATGGAGAACGGCAATGGAGACATCAAGCTATCGGATCGACCATCCTCGTGAGTAAGCTAGTGCAAGAACAATACGGATGGTGATTGCTTTAGCCACGGGGCCAAATGTCTCGTTGTAGTCAATGCCAGCCTGCTGATAAAATCTCTTAGCAACAAGTCAAGCTTTGTAGAGTTCTAGTGTACCGTCGGAGAGAAGTTTGACTTTGAAGACCCATTTATAACCAATAGGGTGAGCATGAGAAGGTAGAGGAACCAATTCCCAAGTGTTGTTCTAGATAAGTGCAGTGTACTCAGCGGTCACGGCAGCCTGCCATTTAGGATCTCTTGATGCTTGGGAAAAACACGTAGGCACAGAGTGAGGATGAGCAGTGGCCGTAAGAGCAAACATGTGATTTCAATTAAGGATTCTACGAGATATGATGCCATTATGGAGACGAGTAACCATATGGTGAGAAGATACCTATGAAGATGTCGCCAATGATGGTGGAGACTGTGAGTCAGCTACTTGAGCTGGAGATGGTGATGATGAAGTTGAGGATAGTGGAGCTGGCGAAGCGGAGTCCATTGATCATGAGTGCTCAACAGAAGCGATCGTGTGGTGGCGGTAGTGGTAATTGGATTGGCAACACAACATGTAGTGATGGTGTAACTGCAGATGTAGTCACTTGAAACGGGAACACTTTCTCATCAAAGATAGCATTGGCAGTGATGTAGGTACACCAGGTCTGAGGACAATAGTAGCGGTAGCCTCGGCAACCTGGAGGGTAACCAAGAAATATGCAAGCTCGAGAGCGAGGAGCTAGCCTGTGTGAAGCATACAGTCATAAGTATGGAAATGCTACACAACCGAACACTCGTAAGTGAGATATATCAGGAATGGTACGGAAAAGAACCTGCCAAGGAGACAAATTGTCAAGAACATGAGTTGGGAGTCGGTTAATCAGAATTGCAGTCTCAAAGGTAAATTCCCAAAAATGAGTTGGAACAGCAGCTTGGGTCATGAGAGTAAGGCCAGTCTCCACTATATGTCGATGCTTGCATTCTGCGGTCCCATTCTGAAAAAGAGAGTACGAACAAGAGATGCGCTGATGAATACCATGACTGAGAAAGTGAGAGCGCAGGCAGAGGATTAGAACTCAGGTGCTCCATCACACTGAATCATCTGAAGTTGAGTCTCCGCAAAGTGCATGAAAGGCTTTAAAAATGTTGAAAAATTGATCTTGAGATGTGAAAGGATAAAGCCAAGTGAATTGAGAAAAGTCATCAATAAAAAAGACGAAATATTTATAACAAGAAAGAAAAGACACAGGAGACGGATCCCAAACATCAAAATGAACCAGCTAAAGAGAGGAACTAGCCCTAGAATGGGTAGGAGGGTGGGGATGTCGATGGCTTTTACTAAGAGCGCATGCCGTACATATGGAAGAGAGAGAATGTGAAAAGCTAGTTTTTGTTGAATTTAAAAGACGAATTACAATATTCGAGGAGGCATGTCCGAAACGGTGATGCCCAGTAGCGAGTGAACTGGTGAAGGAAGACACAAAAGCATATGGAGAAGTTGTCGAGTTGGGAGGCGAGACATAGTAGAGGCCGAAATCAAGGCTGCCTTGAAGAAGGATCCGACTCGCACGTAAGCACACCACAAGAAAATATGTAGGGTAAAATAAGAAAATATAGTTATTATCGAAGGAAAGTTGAGAAACAGATAATAACTTTTTGATGGGATAATGACACTAGGAGTGCCATAACTTTCGTACGGCGCTCACTTGAGTGCCACATCGGAGTAAAATAGATCATTTGAGTGCCACTTTCGGCGAAAATAGATCACTTGAGTGCCATTTCCGACAAATGAGCTGACGTGGATTTTTTAATTAATTTCTCATCTGATATGGATTTTTTAATGTTATTTTATTTTATTTTATTGATTTTTTAATTTTTATTTTCCTTTATCTTTTTATTTATTTTTTTCAAGGTTGGCGAGGGTCGCCGGTGACCCTCGCCGGCGGCCACCTCGCCTGCGGCCGCAAAGGCTCTCGCCAAATCAGGCGAGGTCGCCTTGCCCGCGGCCGCGAACGCCCTTGGCGAGGCCATCGCGGCCTCACCGGCCGCGGGCGCAGCAGCGAGGCTCTCGCCAGATCCGGCGAGGCCGCCTTGCCCACGGCCGCGAAAGACCTTGGCGAGGCCATCGCGGCCTCGCCGGCGCGGGCAAGGTGGCAAAGGCCTCACCTGCGGCAGTGAAGGCTTTCGCCAGATCTGGCGAGGCCACCTCGCTCGCGGCCGGCAAGACGGCCTCGCCCTCCGCCAGGGAGGCCGCGATGGCCTCGCCGAGGGCCTTTGTGGCCAAGGGCATGGTGGCCCTCGCCCAATCTAGGCAAGGCCTTCACAGTCGGCGAGGGTCGCCGGTGACCCTCGTCGGCATTGAAAAAAAATTTTGCAAAAATAATAAAAAAATTCAAAAAAATATTAAAATATTGTCTATGTCAGCTTCGGCGAAACCACGTCAGATTTTCCAGCTGCCAAATGACATTTGGCACTCAAATGATCACTTTTTCAAATTTTTGGCACTCAAGTGAGTCAAAAAAAAAGTTATGCACTCATGTGAGCGCCGTACAAAAGTTAAGGCACTCCTAGGTTGCGCATGGCAACTTGCCAAATAGTGTTTCATTCTGTTCTTTTGTTCCCAGAATCAGTTTGGGAATAGAAATCCGTTTGTTTAATTTTTTTATTCTGGGCACAAATTCTTGCAAATTTGTGCCCATAATCAGTTTTGGAGCAAAATCAAGAATAGAAAAAAAAGTAGATTCTTGATTCTGGGAACAAAAATGAGAATCAGTTTTTTTTTCTTCTTCTTTTTCTTGGTTTTTAATATAGCTTCTAATGTCCGGCGCGAGGGCCACCCTCGCCGTATCTGGCGAGATTAAAATATTTTAATAAAAAAATATTATTAATAAAAAATACTATCAATAAAAAAATTTTACCGGCCATGGCCAGCGACCAAGCCATGGCAAAAAAAATAAAAAATATATATTATTAATAAAAAAAATTTTACCGGCCATGGCCAGCGACTAGGCCATGGCAAAAAAAAATTAAAAATATATTATTAATAAAAAAAATTTTACCGACCATGGCCAGCGACCAGGCAATGGCGAAAAAAATAAAAAAACTATTTTCAATAAATTTTTTTTATTAAAATATTATTAATAAAAAAATTATTTATAAAAAAATATTTTACCAGCCATGGCCAGCGACCAGGCCATGGCAAAAAAAATAAAAAATAATTTCAATTAAAAAAAATTTTTATTAAAATATTATTAATAAAAAAATATTTTACAGGCCATGGCCAGCGACCAGGCAATGGAGAAAAAAATAAAAAAATATTTTCAATAAAAATATTTTTTAGTAAAATATTTTTAAAAAAATTATTTATAAGAAAATTTTTTACTGGCCATGGCCAAAAAAATAAAAAATTATTTTTAATAAAAATATTATTAATTAAAAAATATTTTACCGGCCATGGCCAAGAAGGAGGAGAAGAAAAAAAGAAAAGAAAGAAATATTAAAATATTTAAAATGTTATTAAAATATTATTAATAAAAAGAAATTTTATGCTGTTACCAAACGCATTTCTGTTCTTTTACTATTTCAGGAATAGAAATTTTGGGCCGTTACCAAACGTCTTCAAATGCTCAGAATCAGTTCCCAGGCACAGAATAAAAAAGAATTATTTCTGACCAGAATCTGTTCCCGGATACAGATTGGTTGCCATGCGCAACCCTAGTGTCCTTATCCCCTTTTTGGTGATATTAGGAACAACTAAAACATTCTTAAGGGTAAAGATAAGAGAATTGGAAGACACAAAAGTACTTATGTGAGTGATGGGAAGAGAGACGCCATCACCCACGATAAGTTTTTGCGAGCCTGTATAAGGAGTGACATTGGTAAGACCAATAGTACTATCAGTGACATGATGGGTAGCGCTGGAATCAAGGAACCAACTAGTAGCAACATGGGCAGAGAGAGGTTGAGGTGGAGGAATTGAGGGGTACTGGGCTATAGGTGGTGGTAAGGAGCTGTAATATGCTTATGGAGGTGGAGAAATGGCACAATACTAAGGTGGGTAAGTAGGAGCAAAAATAATGGATTTATGGAGCATGTGCAGCATAATAAGCTTGAAGAAGAGGTGTGGCCATAAATTGAGAATTATATCATTCACGGCAGGTTGTAGCATAATGACGCCGACAACAACAAATATGACAAAAGGGAGCTCCCCGGCGACGACCCCTACCGCCCGACGATTGGTATGTGATCGGCGACGGCAGGGTAGGTAGAAGACCAGTAGATGACGAGTTATAGGCGGGTGCTGGTTGGTGCGGCTATAAGCCCAAAAATTGTTGATTTGACCCAGATGGTGCAAAGTTGGTGATGTACCATGGACAACAAATGCAATCGAAGGTGATTGACCAGTGTCTAAAGCCGAAAGCTCTAAACGGCCCTCGTGAGATGGCAACAAACTATGTAGCTCATTTCTGGAGAGAGTGGAGGACTGGATATGAGCCGAAATAGCCGAGAGGGCAGTGGCCAAAGTTGAGTATTTCGAACGTAAACCTCGAAAGAGGTGGGTTTGGTATTCTCTAGCAGAAATAGATTCCCCAATAGCTAGTAATTGATCGGCAATTTGGGTAGCCTCCTGCATATATTCAGTCACACTCCTATTGCCTTTTCTCATGGATTGGAGTTGCATCCAGAGGGAGGAGGAGCAAGCACTGGACTGAGAAGCATATGCATCGGCCAGATAGGACTAAACTGATGTAGAAGTTTTGTGACCGGTGAGTAGGGGTGATCGGTTCCCGGTCCGATCCGGTTCCGAGTGGAACCGTGAACCGGACCGGGAGAACCGGTTCCCAATTTTGGGAACCGTGGACCGGACCGTTTGGTCCTAGGACCGGGAACCGGACCGGACCGTCGGTCCGGTCCGGTCCAATAGAACCGGTCACTTAGGATTTAGTTTTTTTTTTGGTCAAATACTTAGGGTTTAGTTCACATTTTACTAATTTTTATCAATGAATTTATATCAATGAAGTTCACTTAGAGTTTAGTTTACATTTTACTAATTTTTATAAAAGAATTTATGTCAATAAAGTTCACTTAGGATTTAGTTTACATTTTATTAATTTTTTTGAAGAAAAAATATGTCGGTCCGGTCCGGTCGGTCCGGTTCCCCCTTGGAACCGGGAACCGGACCGCCCGGACACCGGTTCCACTTTTAGGAACCGGGAACCGGACCGGCACCCCTTAGAACCGCCCAAATAGTGTCGGTTCGGTCCGGTCCGGGCGGTTCCCGGTTCGGGCGGTTCCGTTTGCACACCCCTACCGGTGAGTTGTGCTACTATGGGACTTGTCGCTGTATTTAGGATCCAGCCAAGGGTTGTTTGATCTCGAATGCGCCAGGTTTTGTAAGCGGAGTTGGGAGTGTGTATGGTTTTGCCAAGATTTTGTGGGACTGATTGAGAAATGTGGATAGATGGTGCTGGTACGGTGCCATCTACCATAGGAATTAGCTCAAAGGCTTGAAAATATGGTAGGATCCGTGTGCGCCAAATCACATAATTTGTTCCATCTAGGCGTTCTCCGAAGGATGGAGAAGAGATAAGACCGAAAATAGCAGTGGCCGGAGTTGTGGGTGTGCTTGTAATTGTAGTCAGGGCTAGAGTTGTTAAACGGCAGTTGGTTCAGGAGAGGAGGAATTTGAGTCACTCATATTTGGATCGATGGGCTTTCACATTTATTTCTTCTCTGATACCAAGATAGAAAAAGAGATGCAGAAAAGAAAACATAGAATATAGAAGATATAAGAATTGTTTCTTTTGATATATGAATTGTGTATTTTACGGTCAGTGATGACTTCTATATATATACACTTTAGAAAGAATCTCAAAAATAATTATGAACAACAAAATCGGTAACTACCGACGGAGATATTGAAATAATCTTGGATTGCTAATTATGCGGATATTTTGATTGTGCTCTGATTTTGGTGCGAGTTGGAGATTACGTTGGAATCAATCTCAAATTGCTTATAATGCGGATATTCCGATTGTGTTTTGATCTTGGGGCGAGCTAGAGATAATGTTTGATTCTGGTGCGAGTTAGAACAACTAGCAGTGGACTGGGTCAACATATGGAGTTCCTGCCGCAGTTGTTGAGGCCATGGTAGCAACGAAGGCGACAACCTAGACGAGCAAGGAGAGGGAGACGATCCAAGTGTCACCTTGCCGCCAAGAGATTCTCGAAGACTTGGATGAGAAACTTCAACCAAAACAAAAATCGAGTCCACAGAGGCCTCGATCCGGGCCAAGAAGAGGGATGAGCGACAAAGGTGGTCAACAAGCTCACTTAGGCACTAGAGCGAGGAGGCGGACGCGCTCAAGCAGGAGATCGACGAGGGGCGGAAGGTGAGGCAGAAGCTCAAGCAGATCCTGCGCGTGAAGCAGAAGAGTTTCCGATATCAAGTGAGGGTGAGAGAGCGAGACCGAAGAGATAGCAGAAAGAATCGTTGGGCTTGCATCTCTTCAACCTCTATTTTGCCAAATGGAGCTTAATGAGAATGAAACAATTTCCCCAGAGCATCTAATTTGACAACAAAGTTATATTTTGAAAAGTCGAAGCTCTGCCATCAAGGACCTCCTCATGGAACCATTTCCCACTCCCAGACGCCTCCTTGAGCTTCAGGAACCCTCCTTCCTCTGCTCTAAGCTTAGCCTAGTGGAAACACAGCCTCGTGGAATCCCCCGCCGCCGAGGGTGGATATGTTACCGGAGCCATCGCTGGAGGCGATTGGGAGCATCATCAGAGTGGCCGTGGTCATGGACAAGCCACTATCGTCGCATGGAGCCAAGCAGGACTCCGTGGCGGCTAAGTTTGGGAGGTCGAGGAGATGCTCTAGGAACTCATCAGCGGGACCTTCATTTGGATTGTTCGCCATGAGCGAGTGAGAAGAGCATCTATGTCCAACCACAGAGAGGTAGAAAGAGGCTGTGGAAAATTTTGGGGAAATGGGAAGTGGGTTGAGTTAAGTAGGTTAGAGATAGGTTCATAACGTAATCTATTTAAATCCATTTGTTTTGGGCTTTCATTTTAAAATCCATTATGACTAAGCTCGTCAAAAGTGAGGTGACTCGTATATGACCAATTTCAATATATTTTGGTTAATAAATGTGTTTGAAACCCATTTTGATGGGTCTACGTTAACCCAAAATGTCAGATTGGTAATTTTAGGGTCGCAAGAATTTAGGTACCCTTACAATATAAATGAGCTAATTCATAGTAGCTCACAAGATGGGTGTACCCTTAAAAGCAAATCTAGTGAGAGATGTGACTCAATTACTCTCATGTTTTTTTTTTCTTTTGATAACTCACAATCAAGAATTTTTTCATAAATGTATTAGGTTCTCTAAAACGGCATATCATCTTATGGTCATCCAATTTGTGAATATTCGATAATCCACTAGATATTATCTCCTCTTTGTACGGTTTGCCATTTGAAATCATGGAGGAATATATTACGCCACCAAACACAATATAATAATAGTTTTGCTTCCTCTGGGGTCAATCTCAAATTTCATGCCCCTTCACTATCATATACATATATGTGATGAGAATCGTTCGCTAACTTGTGGTCCGCCTTCAACTAAAATGACAGCCCACCTACCTAAATACATCTAGACTAAGTAGACAAGCCAATAACTGGGACGAGTTTTGTGGCCTATTATAAACTTATGATATAACTTTTTGATATTTTCGTTTGACAGTTCATGGTTATGCGGCGCTCGTGTCAAATTTACACTAGATTGAATTCCCATTCTTCCTAACAGGCCAAAGGGTTGAAGCTTTTGATAAATAAATAAAAAAAAAAGAAGAAAATTTCGATTGAATTCCCATTCTTCCTAACCGGCCAAAGCGTTGAAGCTTTTGATAATATAAAAAAAATTCAGAAATTTTTATAAAAATTGTAGAAATTGTCCATGTTAGCGCCAGCCGTGCCACGTAAGATGGCTGACGTCCACGTCAGTGGCTAGAAAGACTAAATTGGAAAGTCGTCAAAAGGTATAAGACTAAATTGGCAAAAATGAAAAGTTTAGAACTGAATTAGCCAAGAAAAATTACCAAAAAAGTCTTTATACCCGTTGCAATTGTGCAAATTTATCCCTAAATTGTTTTTTTCTATTTGCCAATTAAGCCATAAACATTTTCATTTGTACCATTTTAGTCCATCCGGCTAATTTTGGCCGGCTGGCAATGACATGGCACAATCGATGTTGACATAATACGGTCGGCGCTGATGTGTAAAATTTTTAATAATATTTTTTCGAATTTTTTAATTATTTATCTATTTTCCTTTTATTCTTTTCTTTCTTTTTCTTTTTTTTCCTTCCTTCTTCCATTGGCCAGCGAGGTTGACCACTGGTGAGGGTGAGCCTCGTCTGCCCCTAGTGAGGCTCACCCTCGCCGAATCTGGCAGGGGTTCGCCCAATGACAGCAAGGTCTCGCCGGCTAGAGGAAGAAGGAAGAAAAAAAAAGAGAAATAAAGGAAAAAAAAAAGGAAAAGAATATTAAAAAATTAATTAATTAAAAATTTTGGATAAATATTAAAATATTATAAAAAATTATCCACATCAACGCCGGCTGGACAAAATTGGTCGGATGGACTAAAATGACACAAATGTAAAAGGTTTATAACTCAATTGGCCAAAAAAAAAGTCTAGGACTAAATTTGCATAATTGCAATAGGTTTATGACATTTTTGGTAATTCTCCCGAATTGATCGTCGTACAATAAATTTATGACTTCTTGGATAATTATTCCGATACTCGAGTCAATTCTACACTAGATTAAATTCTCATTCTTCCTATCCGGTTAGAGCATTAAAGCATATTGGCCAGGCCAAATTGTCCAAGATTTGCTCCGATTTGACACGATGAGCGAAACTAGAGCTTATGACAAAATTTCTCGAGAGATCATGAGAAAGTTGTCTACAATAGTATAGCGAAAGGCGTGATAGGAATTCAACTCGTCTTAACATGATTTCTGCAACAAATCTATGATTAGGTAGTGTTTCTCTTATACCAATGAAGAAAGCATGTAATAACTCAACTAAAAAGACAGAATTTCGCATGATTATCTACATTGTTCTATTTGACTTATCGGCATTATATGCCAACATTGATTGAACTAGATCTTCAATTCAGTTTCAGACAAGATAAGCCACAATTGTGAACGGGGCACCACTTTATCATCCTATTCACTATCAACATTTTAAGCATACGTATCTGTGTAAGTATGCCATCTACAATACATACATATGCACACATGTGCACATGTACCTGGTACAGATCCCGCACGTGTTGAACGCGCACATGTTATTCGATTGACATAGTTCATGCAAAATAGCCCGAGAATCGGCGACGGAACAGATCTAAACATTAATCGCGCGGGTCATAAACTAGTTGATTTATTTTCAGATTCCCTTCGATGATGATTGCTCATCACGAACCGAATGTGCATGGCAAAAAAAAGAAAATTCCTGAAGTTACATTATCATCAGGGGGAAAAAAATCGATGGATCAAACTTGGTCTCCGCTGAAGTCGAGGTTATTTCAGAATGACCAAATTTGCTCCACAAATGATGGACGAGGAGAGAACCTAGATGATTAACTCAAGCTATCCAAGCGGAGATGAACAACTTGTGAAGTCTCTCTACTGAGGTAATTGGGCGGCAGGTGATGGCCAAATGCCACCTCCGCTGCCTCCCTCGGCGGCGACATAAGACATGCACGATAGCGGCACGAGACATAGCCCCCGGCTTTTAAGATTTTGGGTTGTCTGTTCGTCATCTTCATCCTCTCTCGGACCCTGAAATTTTGGTATGTGGCTACGATTAATGAAGGGTCTGGTGTGAAATGGTTTGATTCACCAGCTAAATAGGCCGACAAAGTTCATTAGAATAAAACCTAGCTAGAGAAGCTTGAATGAATACAGCTAATTGATGAAGTTCCTAACAAAGTGATAAAAGATCTACAAATGGAATTGATTTCTTATGTCTTACCCGTTGCCTCGATCGGTTGGCCTCCTTGCGGGAAGACTTCATGTAAGGAACGCTTAGCGTCTGACGAAAACAAATTGTCGGGTTAGCTTTTAATTAAGAAAATCATTTAACAGAGAACAATTCTATTTTTTGGACAGTGTAGCATGTAACATTTGCAATTGATGCAATCGAGTCATTTTCGTACAACCGCCATCAAATCATTGGCATGACATTATATAGGTCATAAAATTTAGACACACGATACTGATGTGACTTCACATCTAGAAAATATATATATATAAATGGTAGAATAGATCAAGATCCTTCTTTCGGAGGTAAGTTGAAGTGGATGACAAACCGAGAGATCTTAATTCAATAAGGTCAGTCCGAATCGTGTAGCTAGATAAAGAAATTACCTAAATCATCTCTCTATATGTGTGCTCTCTCTCCTCTTGTCCCTCGCCCATGCAACCCATCCACCATCACCAAGATTGCCGAACCCCACCACCAGCTATTGTGATAGCACATGGTTGAAGCGGAGGTTGTAATGATGAGGGGTCGGCATGGTGGAGAGGGTCAATGAAGTGGAGGTTGCAATAGACTGATCGGCCTTTTCCCAACCCTCTCTTGCTTATAGAAAATTATAAGTACTCAATACTTAAATATGTGAATGATTCTTCGAATATATTTAACCAAATATATACATCATGGGTGAGCTTAATGACTAAGACATAGAAATATATGTGTAGATTAGGTGCGCGACACAGATTCGATTTTCCAGACCTTCATTAAGTTTAAACAATTCCATGTATGAACCATCTATCTAGACTTTGGCCCATGTCTCTCTTGGATTTATAGGGTATTTTGCGAGTCTGGAATTTACCAATTTGAGATTGGTTCTCCAGTTATTTTACAAAAGTGAAAAATATTGGAATACCCATTTGATGTCCTGTCAATTTGTGGATGAACTTTATAGACCAGTCTAGTTTCTCTATCTACAACATTTGTTGAGAGAGAGAGAGAGAGAGAGTTATAAACAAGACATCACGTTGTGAGAGTAACATTCTAGACCAGCCTAGCTTATCTACCAACATTTTTTATTGAGAGAGAGAGAGAGAAGAGAAAGAAAATAGTCTCCACTTAATATGCAAAACAACACGGAAAGTCTCCTTGGACGCTGATTCCGATGAATGGAGTAAGAAATGAATAAGACAGAATGACAAGGTGGACAGAGGAAAGAGGATGGGGAAGTAAGTACCTGAACCTGGTTTTGTAGGAATTTGATGTAACCAATAGCCTCCATCAGTACTGATGCTGTGTCTGTCTGAAATATTCTCCATCCCCCCGACCAACATGCACCAAAAACGCACGCCGTTTCACGCTAAAACTCGAATAGAAAAATAGAGCTAGTATGTCTCGCTCTTGCCCTACAAATATGCTCTTTCCTTTCCTTGTGCTGTGCTTAATTTTTCCCTTGAATTTTGTAGATTTTCGGGTCTGAATGCCCATATGGGAACTGACTACGCTTGGAAGCTGGAACTCAGTTCATTTCATATGTTCCTCATGAGTTACTTATCAGTTTTGTGTTTTTGGCTAGCTCATTATTTATTCATTTTCTTTTGGCAGCACTTTGCTGTGCAACTCCAAGTTGGCTATAATAACCCGAATGAAAACTTCATTCTTCTAAAGAATATCGTTTTATGTAGCCAACATTTTCCCGTCTTTTCAAAAAAAAATTATGTCGAATGCAGTCGAATAAGATATGGCTTTGGTACAACCTAGATTAACTTTTGATTCACACAACCCCTCCCATATGTTGTTACTTTGGTGGAGACAAACATTACCAGCTGTTGCTTCGCCATCAGGCGCCACGATACGTAAAGACGACTGGCAAGGACCAGCGACCCCTTGCCAGCAAAATTGTTCTGAGTATTTACGGGTTATGTACGATACAATACACACACTCATATAAGTATGTGTATCTGTGAAGTTTCAGGCAAAATTTGCATTGTTGATCAATCCTATTCAGAGTTCTCTAGGTCCACCACAATGATCTAAATACAAGCAGAAACGTACACACTAACCTTGCCAAAGGGTGCTACTAACTGCTGCAGAGCTGCTATCCTGTCCCCTAGTTTCTCTTTCCTAACCTGGTCCATATTGTTGCCGCACAAAATAGTATAAGCTTTCTAGAAATGAAAACGGACAAACCTCATTGGGAAAATCTACCATCATTAATTTGGAAACCTTGAAAGGTGCAGAAGCAGCTCTTGTTGACTGATCCACTCTTGTTTTCTTGGGAGCAACCTGATGATGAGGGCCACTAGTCTTGCTAGGCTCCAGTGAACTGCTGGGTCTCTTTGCCTCTGTTGTCTTTGCGGAGAAAGCCGGCGATATCTTCATCTAAAAGAATTGCAAAAGCATGATAAAATCGTTCGAATTCGTAACTGGAATTGACAATTCTATACAGTGAAAGGGCATAGTAGTTCTGACCCAAACAGAAAAAAAAAAGGAAAAAAGAAAAAAAAATGGCTGTCCAATGTGTAATAGCATACATCACCGAAGTGAAATTTTCTATTTCTTTCCAATGAAGCCAGTAGGACTAAATTATTAATCCCGTTGTGATCAGTGCTTGCTTTCTACGAAAGGCTTCCCCCAAGTGCGGTAAGTGAATGATGATTCCTAGAATCGAGGCTTTTCAGTTTTATTTCTCATGAGTAGTGTTATGGATGTTTACATTGATAATCCATGCATGCACACAGATATAGCAGTGCGTATATAGCTATGCAAGCTACACAATTATTGTAGTTTAAGTATAAAGTCACCATTTACTTTTGGGTTGGGAAAAGTCCTTTTAGCTGACTTTCAGCACGAGAGGATGATAGAGGTGTAAGCGGGCTCTGTCGCCGACAATCATTCTGTGTATGTTATTTAGTTTAGTCAGAAGGTGAGATTGTCAACATGTTATTCGTAATCAAATGAGTTATTTTATCCATACTCTTAGTTCGTTGAAGTTTGGTAAAGGACATGCAATTTTGCAGGAAGAATGCCGTGCAAATTTAGTGTTTATTTGACCTAACCAAGTGCAGAATCGCTTTAGATGGTAACAATCAGTTCCATGGAGAGAGCATTTGATTTTGCTAGAAGTACTGAAAGTATGACATGCATAACCTTTATTTGCATTTAGAGCCCAGTAAGAAAGGACCACACTTGAGCTTTTTAAAGTAAATGAGGTCAGTTAGATGATTTTGATGGCTTTCAATCTAACTTATTATTTACAATGAACTTAACAAGAACCTCATAGGACGACAAGATTTTTATAAATACTAACATATACAATGTGAAATAACCATTAAGAAAGTAAAATAATGCTAGGTATAACAAAACGGTACATAAAAAGGAAAATTCATGGCTAATTTATTTCCGCATGGCAGAAAACACAAGAAGTGAGATATGTACTGACTTACTCGATCGTGATGTTGCGCTGATTGCCGCATTCGTTGAAGGCCAAAAGCAAGGCTTTCTCTATGCATTCCAAGATTAGTCCCTTGCGTAGTGTTTGCAATACTGCCACTAAATCTTCCGTTTAGGAGATCAAATGCTGGAGAATTTATGTCCAAGGAGCTTGACACCGAACCCCGCGACTGACTCAAATTCGAAACATCAATGCTTGGATGAATCTGGCTGAAAATCCCTGGCCGAACATAGTGTTGAGCGCTTGGATAGAAGAAATCTTGGCCGGGCAAGTACGCGTTGAGGTTAATTTGGCAAGTGGAGGTCAAAGTCTTGAGCATGAGCTTCTGGCTGAGTTCGCTCAAGTCATCACTCTCCTCATCAGTGTTCTTCACGTGACTTGTGCTGTGATATAGATGCAAATCTTCAATGCCAGATTGAGTACTGTTGAGCAGGTCAGTAAATCTTGAAGAGCCCGAGAGCTCTTCCTTGACACCGTATGTGAGGTCTACGTTATTGCCGAACGGTTCGACTGATGAGTTGTTTCTTGTCCAGTGAGATCCAAGGTCGATTTGGACCGAGGAACTTTGGAGAAGAGGACTGAGGATGCCATGTTTCGGAGTCGGATCAGTTCTAGAGTTTGCTACTATGACATTGGAGTTCGAGAAGTTTCCACCAGCATTCCTGCGCATATAAGCATCCCAAAACAAAGTACATTAAGCGCTCGCTAATCATTAAAACTTGTTAGCATGCCGAGAAATTCCCAATTATTTTGTCTAAGATTGGATTGTTATGCAAAAGAAAGTGAAAATGGAACAGAAATGAAGCATGTGTTACTGCTTGTTTTGGAGTAGAAGTGTCATTATGCCAAAGAAATAGTATTAAAGTTCTTTTCTTTTTACTGAGAATCACAAGCTAAACAAGGAAGTAGGAACCCCACTATCAAAAATTTCTCCAATACAATCTCGATCGTTGCATCAAATAAAGGGAAAAAAAGAGAGAAAAGGAAGACATTCCAAGAAGATTAAGCTGTACCAATTTCATGATGGCACAGATGTCACTAACCAAAAGTTGTTTGTGTGTGTGTGAGAGAGAGAGAGAGTGAGAGAGAGAGAAAGAGAAAGAGAGAGGTTGTGTACTTACAAGAAGCTGGTGTTGGGTGTCCAAGAATGGGAGTTATCAACTGATCCATAGCAAGAAGGGCTGTCTAAAGAAGATGAAGAAGAAGACCCAGCATGGTGATCTTGGAATTGATCGTATTGGTGATGGAGATTTGCAGATTCCATGGGCTTCAAGAATTTCTTTTTTCTTAAATAAGTTCTTGAGAATCCCCAGGATGAGTAATTAATACACTTACAAGTATCTCAGATGTAAGGGGAATCTCTTGCTGATCAACACAGTCTCTCAGGTGACACCCTTGATGCTTGTCCTCCACTCTCTCTGTCTCTCCCACTTTACTCTATCAGAGAGATTTCATGTAAAGTATGGAACTTGAAAAGAAAGAAACAAAGAAAGTGTAGATGTAGTCCATCTACAACTTTAATTATAGGGGTTTGTTTTTTTCAGGAAGACTTTTTATCTGTTTCTCAGCGTGAGCTTGACGAGACCACCCCACCCCCTCTCTCTCTCAAACACAGCTTTGGTTTCTGGCACACTGCAATTACAGGGAGATGATTATGCTGGACTAATGCCATGATTGAGATCCATGCCTTCAATCCCAAGGCTTTCAACCCAGTCTGCGAACGGAAATGATGGCATCGACTCTCTCTCTCTCTCTCTCTCTCTCTCTCTCTCTCTCTCTCTCTCTCTCTCTCTCTCTCTCTCATCCCCACCTGTCGATGGAGGCCCTTTATATAATTACCTTATTCTCTCTCCTCTCTCTTTCTCTATCAGTGTATTAAGGGTGGTGATCTGTACAATACCCTTCTCCATGTTTATCATGACAAGTTAGAATGCAATCACAACTCATTTTCGGCAAGAGTGCATCTAACTTGATCAGAATATAATCCCAAGGCTTCACCCTAAATAAGCTAGTTACATGGGCCTTACCGGACGAGAAGCGGTGATTTGATCGATGTGATTAATGTCTATAGAAAGAGATTGGCCAAAAGTTTTCAAGATCACCAAAGATTAGACACTCAATTATATACTCTCGAGCTCAATCCCAAATTATGCCTAACAGGACATGGATTACTATAGTGTAGAAACAAGCTTCATTGAAACATGACAACCTCCAATTACCGTAACCATGAAACCATCATGAAGGAAAAGAATCGTGTCAAACGCCCAAACAAACTAATGATTGTGCTCATTTTTGTGAGCAAGTAAATTACAATAAGATGTTTTGTCCACAAACATGCCTTGTGTATGCTTTATTTATACGACCAGTGTTCATAACAAGCAATTATTCTGGGTCACAAGATTCCAAACTTTATCCATAGTTTTCTTCTAAGGACTTCCCATTTGCTCACCAAAATGTCTTCCCCTCCTTTTTAAATGGAGCCATTGTTAATTAGTAATTTGCATTATAACCTGTTAAAGTCTTGGTGGAGGGCCAATTCCATTCTATCTGATGCAACCATAGTTATCTTTAGGAAAGGCGCTTGTACGATGATATATTGTAAGTTTAATTAGCAGAAGCGGGTTAACTAATTAAACATGTTCAATATCAAATGACAGACTAAAAGACAACCGTTTTATATTGTATGCATAAGAATTCCGAGAGCTCTTGACCGAATATTATGGCAAAGACATGTAACTTGATTAGGTAATGCATGACCACATTTATGCCGGGATATCATCTAAATCTGATTTCCTTTTGTTCTTAATTTGCAGTTTTCTCATTAGAATTTTTGGTGATGATGTTACTTTTCTATTGTTTGTCTGATTAGGAGACTATTTTCAGTGATTACATGATAAATATTGGTGTTATTTGCTTATGAATTGATAGAGTCTACTTGCAGCCATGAATTGGCGTCTCCTTCCCCTTTCCCCTCTCTATCTGTTTCCTGATTTCCTCCTTTGCATGCTATAAATTTTCCCTCTCCTTTCCACGATACTTAACCTATTTTGCTGCGCATTATCGTCCTACATCATTTGGATAGTAGGTTAATCCCATCTAGGATTTTTCTTTCGCACAAAATTTGCGTTCACGGTCCCTTCTATTTGTATCATCTTGTCTCAACAGCCCATTTTCACGCAAAACTTGAAACGAAGACTGAAATAGATTTTGGTGGAAAACCTCTGTCTGGTGCTCAAAAGGAAACAGTTGAAATGGAGTAGATAATTCAATTCGAATCAACTAAAGGGGCTCAGACACTCAATCCTTTTGTGATTCACGTGTGCGCTACATATACATTCATACATTCACAATGGAGGAAGGTCGAGTGGAAATTATCCGTTTCATAGATATATCTCCATGAAGTTATTTAAGTATCAAATAACGCATTCATCTAACAGTTTAAACTTTTCAAATAATTGACAATAGTCTTGCAAAATTTCACAATCTCTTAACAAAGTTCTTCGTCACCTTGCTAATTCTCCTTCTTTCTTACCGGACGCTTCCATCGAGTCTATAGGTATCAAAGGCCCATCTCATTGATTTAGATCATCTCAACAACTGTCTTTCTTATTACTAATTGGGGGGGTGTTACGGTATAGAAATCGTCGTTACTTATGAGCTTCTGAAGCGATTTGAAGAACAGTAAATTTGGCGAACACACTCATGGAAAAAAATATTGAATACTAAATTTTCTCAATCGAACTCAATTAGGGGGTGAACAAGTGCTGGTAGGGACCTACCAAAACTGTGTTCAAGCTTTGAGGTTATTTTCGGCACTTCTTTTGCCTATTTCAAGCATGCCTCTCTAAAGTAAACCCAATAGAGAACTCTATTTCAGCCCAACTTTTACTTTTTGGACTCTCTTTGTATTGCATAATCTATGTTTCTTCCTTCCAGCATACTATACATATTTCTAGGGTTTGGTGCTTAAAAATATGTACCCTCTTCTGCTCTTTGTCATGCAATGCAACAAAGCTCAAGCAAAATGGCGAGACTTCTCCTTGTCTCTGCAATTTATACCAAAAAATGCTTAATCAACATCCGATGGTGAAAAAGAGAGTGCCTCATCCTTCATATACTCTTTGAGGTCAATATCTTAAACACACTTACTACCATCTTTCACATGATTCATATGTTATGATCTTCTTAGTATCTTATCATTACGACTGTAAAGGTATAGGACCGTCAATGGCTAGATTCGCACAGCAAGATGCTTTCTTTTCTGCTTTTCTGTGATCGCTTTTAGTTCATGTGCTCAGTACACTCGTGTGAAACAAAAAATAACGATAGTAACATTAAAGCTCCTTTAACCCTTTAACCCTTTTTCCTTTAACTACATTTTCAAACAACCCATTATGGTGATGCTTCAGAGTTCTGTGAGTGCACATTTTCGTGTCATTTCTCTTTCACAGTCTCCAGCGGCACGAGTAAAGGTTCTTTACCATAAAAATGAAAACCACACAAAGAAACGGGATGGCCCATGTATTATCTTACAAAGTTCCATGAATCGGTTGAGTCCATTTTTTTTTGCATGCTGCTTGATCTTGAATAATCGGCACACAGTTAACGGGATTTGAACAGTTGAGCTCCAGGAACTGAATTGAAATTTCCCTCGTGCCCTGACCAAGTGGATCAACTCTAGAGGATTACTTCTCTCTCTCTTTTTACATACATACATGCATACTATCTTTAAGATGCTAATAAACAGTGAGCATACGGAAGTGAGTGGCGAAAAGATTGAATGATTTGTACTCAGTTGTGTACGCCGAGTTGAACCTATGTTGCATTCCTAATCCACACACCTGCTTCAGCACGTTCCATGCTCGCTATGCCAACCCCGCGCTTTGTGTTTACATTTCACAACTCTCCTTCGCACTTCAAGCCATCGTTCGTCTTTCTCGCTCAAGACGTGAGTTTGAAGCATGATGATATCCGGGTATTCTTTTTGAAGCATCTCTAGAGATTATTAAACTTAAACAGGATCGCAACTTCTGGCAAAATGTTCGATGGAGTGAATAATTATTGAAAACTTGGGGAGGCCCCCACCAAAGTTTGAGGTCAGATGAAAAGATAATTGGAGAATGTGAGCGTCAGAAGAGTATGGGCACAGCTTCACTCTGCTTTTTAGCACTTTCTCCTTTTACCCTAACATCATCCCCACCATTCTCTATTACTTTATTCATTTCGATCGCTGTTCTGTCTTTCTTTTTCTTTTCTTTTATTTTCATTTGCCTTTCTCAAATCTTTTTCAATGCCTTTCTTTCATTTCTTTTCCATTCTTTTTCAGCTCTCCCATATTATCTAGTCTCACTACCTTCCAAGATTCAGGTCACTAAAGCTGGTTCTACATCATGCTCTGCAATTCTTGCATATGCTAAAGTTAAATGTGTAATCCCTCGGTCTCATGAATCTTCTTTGGAGACTCGCTTCTACTGAATAAAGTTTCGTCAACAGCCTCTCTAATACTAGGATTTTTACTGAAATTTTGCAAGTGTGCACAACTTCTTATACAGCAGATTTGAAAAGAACTTTGATTCCTCTAGAGAATGAATGCAGCTACCCAAATAATAATAAAAAATTGCATATGTGTGGAGTGTCTTAATCTTGCTAT
The DNA here is from genome assembly GCF_021117445.2 of Syzygium oleosum. Classification (NCBI taxonomy): domain Eukaryota; kingdom Viridiplantae; phylum Streptophyta; class Magnoliopsida; order Myrtales; family Myrtaceae; genus Syzygium; species Syzygium oleosum. The sequence continues at coordinate 1,661,600 of NW_026607529.1, forward strand.
TGTAATCATTGTTTTTTCTGGAGAAAATTACATTTTTTTGCTCGTATAGTACGGGGGGATTTCGCTTTTGGTTCTTATACTTTGTTCAGTTATGATTTTAGTTCCCGTATTATTCTGTGGTCCCTCCATCAAATTTCCGTTCAAAATATGTCGGAAGCACCAGCAACTGACACATAACGCCTACATGTACGAGCCTCTAAAATAAGTTACACTTTTTTATCCTTATACTTGTTGAAGTGTTTAAGTTTGGTCCCCGTATTTTGGTTTTGCAACAATACTAGTCTCGTACCATTGATTGATGAGATTTTAAGTATGATTTTTTACATTTTTTATTCTAAATGAGACTTGAATGACGCTGGCCATTATTTTTACTTGATATATGTATAGGTTGTCATAGTAAATGTCCACGTTTTCATGAGTAATTAGTGAAGAAACTTTTTTTAAAGCCGTTTAATAGTCAAGTGTAAGAAGAATTCCAATAAACTGTCGAAAATACTTTGCCTATTAGACAGTGAGTTAAAGTTCTGGTTAGAATATATAAAATTTATTTACGTTTTTTTCTAAAAGTAGTCCTAGATACAGCTATACTGATCAAAACTAAAATGAGAATACCATTGTTGAGTATATTACTCTTGATAGAATTGTCAATCAGATTGAGCACACTTTCAAATGTAAGAACCACCTATCTTGATTTGGCATTTTTATAGGATTTTGGATGGAAATACGATGAAAGTAGTGAGAAGTAAAACGGGAGTCAGTCTTGTCTCTAAAAAAAGTACGAGAACTAGAATTGATCGTTCCTAAAAGTACATGGACCAAAATTATGATTTGTATAAAAGCCTGTACATCTAGGTGCCACATGTGTAGCCGGTGTTGCCTCAACAATTTCCGGTGAATTGTGAACGTTTTGATAGAAGGACTTATATGGTAACCGGAGAATAGTATATGAGGACTAGAATTGTAATCAAACAAAGTATAAGGACCAAAAGTAAGATCGGCTAGAACAACAGGACTAGAAGTACAAATTTCCCTTCTTCTTTTTTTAAACCATCAGTTTATCATATAGAAGTTGTTTTTGTTGATTTGGAAAATTGGTGTTTTCGATATGACTTGTATGTTAAATTTTAGCTTAACATGATTTTAGCATTATAGATTTGATTTCTGGTTAATATTTAACACTTGAGTAATTTACAATATGCACACGTTAACATCTAAATCATTTGAAATCAATTATAAAAAGGTAATTTAAAGTAATGCGAATGTTCTTTTTCATAATTTCTATGAAATCAAACTACATTTGGTTTGAGGAGAACTCAATAAGTAATTTTTGACAAAGGAAAATTCGCCCTAAACACACCTTGACGTACCATTTCATATCAAAGCACCTAAGTTCCTCTTATTTCCCCCCTAGTCACTAGGAAGTTTAGGCTGACAATGCATCCTTGATTGTCTTGAACATGTTAGATATATCCCGATGTTTGCTTAGTTACGTGGTCGATTATAATGTGCCTCATATAGATATATAATCTCCCTTCACCTAGCACTGGTCAAGGGTTCAAATCCTAGGACTCCTTATCAAACTTGCCCACGTTGGGTTCGCAACTTGCTCATTTGATATAGGAGCATTGCCGATTTCATAATATAGAGTCGAGTCATGCGCGTATAATGAACCGGCTTATGCAAGAGGGAGTGTTACATATAATCTCACATTACGTGATTTCAATGTATCTTCTATTAACGTGATCTCTCTCTACTTAACAATTATAATAAGTTAATAGAACTAATCATATGCACTGGATATACATGACTCAGCATTTAACCTCCATTTTTCACGAAATGACTGGGAGATCTCTCGTATTTTCGTGAAAATGTCGTGACACTCCCTCTGTACTTAACCATCTCAGCAGACACTTACTAGTGGATTAGCAATAATGCTGTCAAGGTAAGTTTGATGAGTTTAATATACTTCAAGTATTTCAAGCTAAGCTTTCACAGTTGTACTATTTTTCTGTATTTTTAGATACTTACTGACGAGGATGTCATTATAGTTTCTAAAAAAACGATACAAAGAGGGTATCTTTTTAGAGTAATTTATAAATAATACAGAGCGTGGTGTCTGCCGAGACCAATATATCACACACAAATTATGTATGAGGGCTAATAGCTTTAGCCTGCAAATTTCTAGCTTGTCTCCCTCAGGAAAAACTAACATTGACTAAGCAAAACTCTTGCTTGTATAGGATCACGAGCACTAAAAAGTTTCTTATGCATCAATTGTACTTCTAATATGGAGAAGCAGGCCAGTACATTTTCAGTATAGTGATACTTGGCCTGGTCTAGCTTTGCTTGTCTGGGTCAAGCAACTATGTTCGGAATTTTCGTTGTGTTGGTGTACATGAGTAATTTCTACGTATAAACATTGTACGAAACCAAGCAAATTACAAATAAAAAAGAAACACAGATTATCGTATGTTTCGATGTGCTTCATAAAATGTAATTCGTGTTGTCCATCAAATCGCCAAAAAGCAAAGTTAGATGACATTGTTGAGCTTCTCAAAAAGATGACATTTTCTCCTTGATTGTTACATGCCAATACAAATAAGCAGTCAAAGAGATTTGATGTGAAAAGTAAATCCATTTCAGACAGAAAATTTGGTGATATGTGTTGATATGAGAGATCCAGCTTTATTGAGGAGGGGGACTTGGAAAGGGTTTTTGCCTTTGGTGTCAAAGCATCTCAAAAGAGAATTAAATAGATGTAAATGTATACTTAAATAGATATCGACTATGAAAATAACTTACGCATATGAATCATGGGGTATAAAAAATTGGAACAAATTAAAGAACATATAGTAGAGACAAAACCCTAAAGGGAGGGAGGACAATAGACCACATCATCGCGAGAGAGGGCTAGCCACCATTAGTGCTTCTCCTTATTAGAATTGATCTATTCAAGTGATTCTAAAAGTCTCTTTTATAAACTAGAATTTCTAACCAAAAGCAATCTGCCATCATCGATAACTTTAGGGTCCCATCATCATCATGAAGTCGAAACTTTCGAATTGTTTAAAGGCCTAGCTTTCAGCTAGCTTGGTCATAGATGGAGCCGAATAGCCAACTCCATTGTTGACCCATCTTTTTATTTTATTTTATTATCTTTTGGGTATTGGGGATTAAGTGATTAGAATTTTGCATAGTTTGAGTAAGTACATAAGGTACTGCTTTCATATTAAATATTGATTTTTCCCTGCAAGTAGCTAGATTAGAGTAATTCAGAAGGTTCTCAACTCTGATTGCTATTGCGGCACATGATTTGGGGCCAAAGAAAAGTTACCGCTCACATTATTGTTCCTCTCCTTTGTTTCAAGTTTTCCCTTCAAATCAACTGCATTGAAACTGTACTTCAATTATGCGGCTTAACTTAGGCCTCTAGAACAGCTTTTGACATAATTGCTCCTGGCAACAATATAGCTTTGTAAGGGGGAAACTTTATAAATCTATTGTACGGATATTGATTCAGTCTTAAATCTTTGCGGGAAATTTCAATATAGTACTTCTAGCCAATTTTTTTCGAAATTCGCAGACATGGCGGTGTGCCACGTAGGACGGCCGGCGATGACTTGACCATTGTGTCATCGAATTCTGGCGAAATTAACTAGAAGGACTACATTGAAATTTCACGCAAAGGTTTCGAACTAAATTGGCAAAATCAAAAAGTTTATGATTGAATTAACATTTATACAAAAATTTTATTATCGATTGGGTAATTTTTCCGCTTTATAGAGGTCGAATATAAAGGAAGAAATCATTGCTTTTTCTTCACCATCTTTGTGCATCCATTCAAAGATTCCAAAGAACACTGAAACGTTCAAAAAGTATGCATCACAAAAAAAATGACTTGGAAGAAAGGAGCGTTCTTCGGTTCCCTTGTCTCTCGGATGTTCTTGCCTTGTTAATGCTTTCCCTCGTGAATGTGTATGCAATCAGAAATCTCAGACATGGCAAAACAATCCCAAAAGGACGACTTAAAGTAGCACCCACTTGTAATTTTTTGGTTCAAAAGTAGACAAGGCATCAAACCAAAGAATATGTGCTTTCTTCAAAAGCTCAAGGCAAATTAAACCTAACATTGACCGTGCTGGTCTTTGTCTCTTCAATCACTCATATTTTGATATTTCAAAGCTTTCATGGAGATTTATATAGTCTTCAAAGCCTGAGAGGGAAGTAGTCAGCAATGCAGGAGTAGTAAAAAGGGATAAAATTCGATCATCGGGCTCGGGAAAGGATCTTCCTCTATGATATTGAACCTCAAAGTTTTATGGTTTTATGTGATCACAGCATCAAAAAGAAAGTCTTAAATGGATTTCTTAAAATTATTTTTGATTTTTTATTTTGAGAAACCATTTTGTTTATTGCAAGCGGAGGAGCCGACAAATTCCAAGTTGACATTTCACCTTTCTAATTATTAATGCGGAAACTCGTTTATATTTAACTCCTTTAGATGACTATACTGAAAAGGTCAAAACATTTTAGAAAATAACAGTGTACTTTTTTTTAAAAATATTTGGAGATTCATCTTCGATGAAACCGTCAAATTTAGTTAGGTTTTGATACAATGCTAATGATGTTGAATCTAAACGGTTAACATCTAAAAGTTAGCACGACCTAGAATTTCACCTCATATTTTAATATGATTGAGGGAAAATATCGAAAATATTCCTGAGATTTCACCTCATGATAAAAACATACCTCAAAATTACAAGTTATATATCTCACTTCAACCAAATTATCGACCTATTTACAAGTTTTCTATTTCACTTTCCAAAAAATACTCTCTCCTCTCTTCCACACAAACCCACACCCACACCCACACCTTGTCTCTTTCTCTCTCCTCTTCTCCATTGGTGAAGGACACGACCATGGGTTCGCCATTGGAGAGTGAGCCTGAGCATAAGTGTTAGAGTAATTAAATATTAAACCACGTCTTCATCTAACGGTTTAAGTTTTTAAAACAGCTAGTAGTGGTCCCACAAAATCTCGCATGGTATCAGAGTTTGAGAACCTGAGTTCAAATCTTTTCAGGCCCCTATTTGCCTCTTCAATTATATATTTCGACGCCTAGGCTTAGGCCAAAGTCCAGCCTACGCATGAGAGGAGTGTTAGAGTAATTAAATATTAATTCACACATTCATCTAGCTTAAACTTTTCGAATGGTTGGCAGTGATCCCACAAAATTTTACAATAAGAAATTCCTCTGCATGCATGGGCTTTAAACAAGAAGACAATCGAGTGAACGAGATTCGTTGTGATGTCTTGGGCCATGCGCCATGACCGTTGGAAGTTGTTGCAGCTTGGACTCGCAACAATGGCCATGCCAAATTTGAGCTTGTGGCCATCGCCACCAATATGGCGTCTCTCTGGTGAGGGGACTCAACCACAATTGCGGCATGGTAGGAGCTTTCTAGTGGCCATGGCCGCGCCACATTTGAGCTCACGACCTTGGCCACACCAAATCTGACGTCACGACTAAGGGAGAGGTCAACGACATCAGTAAAGAGGGGAGTCAACTACGACAACGGCTGCGGCAGGGTTGGAGGTTGACTGCAACATCGGAGAATAGTGTGTGTGGTAAAGGGAGACAGAGGTTTGCGGGAGAGCATTTTCGAAATCCTTTAAATTACTAGTGGGATCACTTAGAGGGAGTGAATAGGTGATTTTAAGAAACTTGGCATTCTTATGCGGAATTATAAAAGCCAAGTTGGATATAAGCAAAATAACTTGACGTATGCATAAGCAAGTTAATATAAGCAAGAAGAGGTGATTATATCAAGTGTGTTGCAACCCAACCTTTATCAGGTTTTCTTTTGGGGAAACACAGAAATGATAAGTTTAGGGGTATTGCCTAATTTGGGCCAACCCTTGATTAGACGCAGACTCTCCCAAGGCCATACCTCACTTGATGTTGAAATTTGTTTTAAATTATTTTCACCTAAAAGATTTGTAGGAGTCGCTACTAGCCATGTAGGTTGGCTAGAGACCAAACAATACGCAGGAGGTTTGTCTCGTTTTTTACGCAAACAGAGATTCTAGTTTCGGTGACTTGATTACGCTAAAGATATATTAACACTCTTTCGGTACCACTAAATTGGAAGGTTGTTCATCTAAGAGGTCACACCATTTTTTACTATTTATCAACCTAAATGTATTGATATTGCTAAGTGATCATGCAAATGTTCTTGAGGGGGTTTAGTATGTTCCTAAGATTTGTCTTAACAATTATAGATTGGAAAATAACAACTAACTTATTGAAAGTGCCAAAATGAATCAAAAGCTTGAAATAAAGTGCAAAAACGAAAATCCGATAGCAATCTGGTAAAGACAATCATATCATCAAATGAGAACCCGATACTAAATTGGGCAAAGAATAGACATGGCCTTGTTATAAGCCTTGGGACATGATCCCCATAAGCTTGCTTAGAAACTAAGTCTAATGCTAAATTTGAGTTAGATTAGGTTGAGCCTAACTTCTACTCAATTTTATTGAAAATGATTATGCTAATCTAGACTAAGCTAACCAATTGTTAAATGAATGATCCTAAGTTTAATTGACTTTTATTTGTTAACTATTCTAGCAAAAACCTAAGCTAGTTCAATTACTAACTCCTAAAGTTTATTACCTAAGCTAGTCTAATTAACACTACACTAAACTTATACTAAACTAAACTACAAGCCTCCATTAGGCACCACCATGGACCACCTCATGGAATTTATGGCTCCCTGCTCCAAGTTTCCAACCGCCATTCCATTCAATTATTCATGCAACTACTCAAATCGAATGATTAGCAAGCTCATACAATGAACAAATAATCAAGCAATTTGGAATCAGGTTCGGGAATTTGATATCAGCCATGCGAATCAATTACCCATCCACTTCATATAATTAGGGAATGATTAATTATTGTTATGTGATCACTAACCCCCACTTGACGTTCATATCACGGGAAGCTAAGTCATAAAGCATCTAATTGAGCTCTAATCTTCAATCCTAACCTACACGCCGAATCATCCATCACTAATCGCAATTGAACTTAAGATACATCTAATCAATCACACACGGGATTAATTAAACATGCAATTAGGCTAATTAGCCTTAGGAATAAAGCAAACAATTAGTGACCCAAGAGGGGCACTTCCTTGTTTTTTGCCCCGTTCTGCCCAATTATATTTTAATTCAATTGCCTAACCTAATGAAGTCGAAATTAAATTATTCTAGCCGCAAATGAAAGCTTAAGAAGTGTATTTTAATGTTCATTCAAACCATTTTCCCTAATTATTAGCCGAATTACCTGGATTTTCAACTTTAGCCCGCCCACTCGGGATCGGGTTAGATCCTAGTTTTTGAAAAATACGAGAAAAATAGTAAATAAATGCTAACCTATACCAATCCTAGGACTAGTTAACATCAAAATGAACATCAAAATTACCTAACGAAATCGGCTAGTCTTTAATTCTAAAGGAAATTGAGCATGCAAATCATCTAATCAACTATCATTTGATCTAGTTCTAGGAATCAACTATCCTAAACATGCAAACTAGTCTCAATTAACAACATAACCTCAAAATCAACATCAACATGTCACTAGAGAAGTTCGGCTAAGGCAAAACTAAAATCCTAGACTCTTCTAAACATGCAATTATCTAATGACTTTATTGGACAATCCTAAACTCTAGTCCAATTTTTGTTTCAGTTTCACTTAATTCCATCACATCCTAGCCTTCATTGACCATAGATTGAAGTTATACTTCAATTTTAGACTATGATCAAGTTGAGCATCCTTGGATGATCATGTGGAGCAATCAATCAAAATTAGGAACTCCTACCTTGATTAATTGGAGTTGGTGGACATCAAGCAAAATAGGCCAAGACGGAGGAGGTCCGGCAACAATATAAGGAGGTGCTGATCACATCTACACCAAGGGGACACCTGGGAGGCCGATCATAAGTCTCGGCCGGCGGAGGAAAGTCAGTAATCGGCTGGAATTGGAAAAGAATCCGACAAAGGGGGTGAGTGAACAAGCGGCGAGAGAGGGAAATTAGAGAGACTTAGAGAGAATTTTGTGTAGAATTTCTAGTGAGAGAGTCGTGAGAAAATGCTTATTGGCAGAGAGAGAGAGAGAGAGAGAGAGAGAGAGAGAGAGAGAGAGAGAGAGAGAGAGAGAGAGAGAGAGGGAGGGAGGGAATTTTGTTCTTAGAATTTGAAGTGAAAATTTAAATTTCCTCTTAATCCTAACCCTGGATTAATCCAATGGTTGATATTACTTCCTTAAGGGTTAAGGTAGCTCCTTATCGACTAAATTTTTGTCAGATGGATTGATGACTTAGCAATCTTGACGGCTAAGATTGGAATGGAATTAATGGTCATAATTTGCTCTTTCATGGATTTATGACATGGCAAGGGAAATTTGGTAATGGCAATTTGGTTATTCTCGAGGTGTGAGGGAGAAAGGGCTGGTCTTGCTTAATATGGGTCTATACATTTGGCCATTGGGCCGAATGACTCAGTTAGGCTTTGGCCTAGTAGGCTGAGCCCAATCAAGTCAGACCGTTGACCAGGTTGGCCCGGGATCCTGCAAACATTAACTTGTGTTTTAATTTTGCTAATTAGGCTTGGTGTCTCGGCTCAGTGAGCCAAATGAGCCCAATTGAGGTTAGGCCAAATGGGCCGGTTCGATTTCAATCCAATCGTGCTAGTCAGGGTTGATCGAGTCGGCCCGAGACTTTCCAATTGTCTCTAATTAGTCACATGGGTTTGGCCATCACTCTTAGTTAGATCCAATTGGTCGAACTGGGCTTCAGCTCAAGTGGGCCGAACCGAGTTAGGTCAATCGGGTTGACCTGGTATGACCTTGTCAGTCTCGATTCGTCATTTCAGTCAAGCTACGCCAAATTACCATGATTTTGCCCAAATGATATTGAAATTAAGTTAATTTGGCTTAATCGGGTTCAAATTGGGCTACTATGCACTATTTTCGAAGAACCAATTGGGGCCTAAATTTGCACTCGAAAATTGGCCAACCCACCTCAAGCTCAATCTCTTATAATTCAAATGCATCATGACCCCTGGATCAAATCTCAACAAGGAAATTATTCTAAAAAATGACTAGAAATAAATGAATTTTGAAATTTGCCAACCAAGGGTCAAAATTCTCGATTTGATCAAAAAGTCAACTCTCGAACGTTTTCACAAAAATTAAGAATTGGAAGTCTAATTAAGTTTGCAAAGAATTGAATTGATGATTTTTCAATTTTTTTAAAGTTTCAAAAAAATGTTAACCAAGAGTTGAGTTTAGGGGTTGACTAAAAGTCAACTCTAAAGTCAAACTTGGATTACTGAGGAAATCAATGACTAAATTTAGACATAATGTAATGGAAATTGGAAAACACTTAAATGACTCTTTTTTGCCGAGAAACAAGCCTTGTGGCAATCAGGAACCCTGATTTCGAGTTTTTATCTTTATCGGACTTGTCGACTAAAAATCAAGTATCAACAAAGTACGATGCACTTCTATCATGCAGTAATAAAAATACACAAAGAGATATAAATTAATGCATGCAATGCTTTAAAGCGATTCGACTTGGTATAAGCCTACGTTTACTCTTTCAAACTAATAGCTTACTAGCTGAATTCCACTATCAATCTTCTGAGTAGTTATAGTAGTATGTGCTGCTTATATTCAAAGCAATTCATTATGAAGTTGGTAATGCTTATACCGGGATAAAAACAGCAACCTAATATCAATTTAATGAGTGATTATTTAAATATTTGGGAAAATTATCAATTTAGTCATCAACCTATTATACAGATGTCAATTTAATTTCAACTTTCAAATTTTGTCAATAAAGTCATACACATTTGCATAATATTTAAATGTAGTCTTTCCTACCAATTGTTGTCGGAAATTACGACATGGAAATCAACAAATTGCCCACGTCAGCATGCCACTTAGTACGGACGGTGATGACTAGGCGCCATGTCAACAATTTTTATGGCAATTGGCAGGAAAGACTACATTGAAATATCGCCCAAAAGTTTAGGACTACATTGACAAAACTGAAAGTAGGGCTGATTAAGTGAAATAATTAGTTATTGATAAGAAAATTATGACAATTGTAATTGCATTATAAGACAATCCAATCAAACCATTGGCAAATATATATTTTTCATCAATTCTAAATGCATCAGAATTTCTAAAGAAAGAAAAGAAAAAAAGGGTAAGAAATAATCTTAAATCTGGGACCCGCAAGAGATATTGTGGTCAATTTAAAGTAAGAAGAGGCGTCCGAAGTCAAAAAATGGTTGGAAAAAGGCCTTTATGCGTTTATCATTTTCACATAATTGCTCATTTAAATGTTAAACCTAACCTACTTATTTATATTTGAGCTGATGCGAGTAAAATAAGGAGAGTATGATGGGTTTCTAGAGTCAAGGGTCGCACGGTGGTTGGAAAAAAGGTGAAGCGAATGAGGTAATTTATAATTAATACTAATTATGTGTTAGTACATAATAATTGTTTTGATGATATTTTAATTTCGATCTTTGTTGAAAATTAAATTTAAATATTTTGGATTTTATATGCAATGAGCCTCATTCATGCCAACCTTTTCACTTATACATAAAAATGTTTGGGATAAGGACAACAAGAGTGCCATAACTTTCGTACAGCGTTCACTTGAGTATCACATCGAAGTAAAATCGATCATTTGAGTGTCATTCCCGGCAAATCGTCCTACATGGATTTTTTTATTAATTTTTCATTCCGAAGTGGATTTTTTTTTTGAATTTTTTATTAATTGTCCACGTTAGCTCTAGCGATGCCTGTCCACATTAGTGCTAGCAATGCCATGTAGGACGACCGGCATACACGTCAAATTTTCTAGCGAGGCAAATCGCTGATGGCACCTAAGCGATCGTTTTTTTTAATTTGTGGTACTTAAGTGAGCGAAAAAAAAAATTATGGCACTTAAGTAAGCACCATATAAAAGTTATGCCACTCTTAGTATACTTATCCCTGCTTATACCTAAGTAGATAAATCTCACTATCTCACACCTAAGCACAAATTATAACGTTGATACACTTCCCAAGAAATTACACTTTCAGTACATCATGAAAATAATTAGTATGTAAAGCTTTTTCTGTAAAATAAATTGCTTGACACTATTGATCATCTCTCCGTTTATACTTTTCAGTGTTTAATCTTCCCATTGGACAATCTTCACGAAGATCAATCTCCAAGCTATCCATTGGACAATTGTTGAGCAGATCAATTTGGCCATTGAAATCAATCAATCTGAGTTTATGGAGATTTGGTCACCTATACAATCAAATCTTCTAGTTTTCATGAACAGAGTAGCTTCAAACTATGGAAAGTAGTTAATTTCCTTGATAATTGTCAATCAATCAAGTTATAACGCGTAATTAAAATTTTCTGCGCAGATATATCACAAGATTGATAATCAATCCAAAATCTTCATTTAAGAATCCAAGCCAGACCACTAGCTATCATAAGTATTCAAATACAATTCGTCATGATATATTTAATGCTGAGCATTTGCGAAGGAGCTCAAGGGACACTGGTGTCGTCTCCCCTGGGGTCGCACAACACCAGCATCGCCTTGCCTGGGGTCGTACAACATCAGCAGCCTGTTGCCTAGGTTCGGGGAGGATCGAGGGTCGTGTGACGAGAGCCGAGGGGCGGCAATTGATCGAGGGTTGACAATCAAGGGTCGATGATCAAGGGTTGTCGAGTATCGCACAATAGGAGGGTTGAGGGGCGGCGGCAGCAGACAAAGGGATGTAGGAGATGGCTTCCTTGGAGTTCATTGATTGGTGTTCGTTGGCAGTGGAAGGGATATGACGAGATGGTATTAAGACAAAAGGAAGTTGAAGCTGAAATCCATTATCAAACACCATTTGCATTTTGTGAGAGCCCATGGAGTCAAAAGTCTTTTGTCTAGATGCGAAGTCATTTTCCCAAAACTCTCTCAAACGCTCCCTTTGAAGGGTTTGTAATTTACAAAAGGGTGATTTGGTCTTTTTAGAGGAGGGATTTTATCTAGAAGTAGCAAATTTTTTTTAAAAAAATAGAGGTATGAAACTGATTTATAAAAAACTGAGGAACGTATTTAGTATTTTCTCATTGATTGCTATATACTTCTAGCCTAGTTAATCTAAGACCCTTTTTAGTTTTGTTTGTGTTACAAAACACTATGCCAAAAGTGTGAGCGCTGGGGTGGACAAAGCTTGCTTGTGTTAATAACTTCACGCAAATCGTGTAGATCTTTCAACAAGATCAAGCTCGTTTCCCCAAATGCAACATTCTACTCGCGAGTCGAAGAGGCAATCACACAATCGAAGAATGCCCAGGTTTTCACAACCTTGATCCCTTACATGTTCATCGCCTGCTTACACTTGAAGATCACTTATCACTTATTTTTCTTTGGAATAACTGCATTAGAATTCATAAAATTTATCTCGAAAGTGCAATTGAGTCCTAAAACTTTTAAAAAATTCAATCAAGTTCTAAAATTTATCGCAAAATATAACCAAGTCGTAAAACTTTCAAAAAGTGCAATCAATAGAATGACTTTATTAGACCAGTTTGACAATTTTAGGTTTTGATTGCACTTTTTGAAAGTTTTACGACTCAATTGCACTGTTGCAACAAGTTTTAGGACTTGATTGCTTTTTTGAAAGTTTTAAGAGTCAATTGTACTTTTGTGACAAGTTTACGACTTCCAATGCACTTATTATCCCCTTTTCTTTCCTTGTTTCTCTCCGTTGCTTGACGAGAGCACTCGTGCATATAAGAACGCATTCTTTTCTGTTTTCTGCACCTGTAAACGTATGGCCTGTCCAAGCCCGTAATGGCCGGCCCAATCCAACTACAAAAACCCAACACATCATGCGCACGTATCATTAGATCGCTACCCTTGTGTAAACAATCGCTTGAGCAGTCAACTTGTACCATAAAAGCTAATTAAGATTATAAAGTACCCTCAAACTATATTATCTCGATATCTGATAAGAGAATACCTCGAAGTATTATATTGTTGTATTACTTTTTCTTGGTTTAATGTTCGCTATCAGTCAAAGTTCGATCGAAATTTTAGAAAAATATTATTTAAAGAAAAGGTGACGTCGGCACTGCTGTCGTCGCCTACCGTCGACCAATTAGCAGCCACCACCTGCCCCTTTTAGTGCCGGGTCAGTTGGTTAGAGTGCCGATTTGATGAAGGCCTACGCTTGCTGTCAACATCTTAGTCACATGCTGAGCCGCACATGCCCAGCACATGAGCGGACCCGTGGGGCAACGTATTGATCCTACACGCTACTTCGCCGGCCGAGGCTGTTTCCAAGCCCGAAAATCGCAAGAGTGGGTTTTGAAGTCCGGATCGGCCTTCCTCCTCCCTTGTGCACGGTTTTGGAACCATTTCACATCATTTCCCCTTAATTGTATGCATCATTTCCCTTTCGAGGCTAGATTTGCCTATAAAAAGGCTTCAATTTTCTCATTTTTGTTCAGGGCAAGTTAGATTCCTCGCTTGTTTAGTTCTTTATAAAAAAAGGGTTAATACCAAGAAAAACCCCAAACTGATATATTTATGACAGATTTACCCCGAACTAATTTTTCAACCATAAAAAATCCTAAATTGATATATCCGTGACAAATTTACCATAAACTAATTTTTTTGCCACCAAAAATTCAAAATTAGTACACTTGTGATAAATTTACCCTCCATAAAATTGGATTAATACCACGAAAAATCACAAATTTGTAAATCTGTGACAAACAGAGAGGTAAAACCCCAAATTGATACATCCGTCAAATGTTACGTGTCATCCAACTTAGCAATTTGACGGTAAAATTTAACGAAAACTAACGGAAGGTAAATTTGTCACAGGTGTATTAGTTTAGGATTTTTTGTGGTCAAAAAATTAGTTTAAGGTAAATTTATCATAAGTGTACCAATTTGAAATTTTTTGTGGTATTAACCCTAAAAAAAATTATCATGAACTTACTACTAACATCTGTTTTCTTAATTACCGAGGGAATCTTGGTGGGCGAGGAAAATTGGAGAAGTGTGACGGATGCCAGGTGACAAGGTAGGGTCTAAATCACCTTTTTTTATAAAAAAAAAATAGTTGTTATAATGCTAGAATTAGCCTAGAAATTTGAATAGTATAGTCATTATGTTGTCAATTCAGAAAATTTTATTTCAATGGGAAATAAGCCGTCATTCTGCTGAAATATTATGTGCGTACCGAAGGGATCGGGCCGATGGGCTAGAGGGGTGGAGTCCTCGAGGGCCGTCATTCCGCGAATCGAGATCCCATGTATGTGCCTATAGTATACAAAACTCAATTATATCCATTTATTTAAAAATAAAATTCAACGATCTAATTTATTAATCCTCTAAAATTAAATAATATAACACAAAAAAATTGAAAAAAATAAAGAAGTGAACTAAACTTGAAAAAAAAATTGAAAAAATTGATTGACGCAACTTATTTGAAGCAGAATATGTTTTTACTTTTAAATTTTATGTTCTACTTTTTGAATGCGCTTCTGAATACATTTTTCATTATTCAATAAAGCCACTTTTTTTTTGGTCGAACAATAAAGCCACTTAATTTGTAACAATTCGAATAATTCTAATTATAAATCCATTTTTTGACATTAAAATATTTCAAAAGCATAAATAAGGATTAAGTTCTTGAGCTTTATTTTATTATGCTACCGCTTTTGTCTTTTATTATTACAACTCCCCGTGATTTTAAGCTTTAAATTAAAAAGAAAAACGCACGAGGGAGAGTTTCTGAAGTTTTGACTAATTTCATTGATACAATGAATACAGAATTTCATCAAAATCCGCTTAGTTTAATAACGACGTATTGAATAATGATGGAAACTTCTCATGTATATGTCTTAGTTTAGCAATTATAGTATACCAAGGTAAAAAATAAATGACATTTTGTCTTCTATATATTTCAATGGAGACAATTTGTACATACGCTAAGCGGCCTTGCTCTTTCAATGTTAGGATAATGATACAAATAATTCATGAAATCTAGCTCAATATGCAATGTAATCCCCAAAACTTCTAATTTGTTCAAGTCTTTATATTTTATGTATATATTCAATTTAGTCCCTGAACTATATTAAAATATTTGATATTGTCCTTCCATTAATTCAAGTTCAAGGATAATATCGAATATTTTCATATAATCCTGAAAATAGATTGAACATGTACCAAATGTAGTGACCGGGTCCAACAAGGGCGAGGAGTGATCGCCGAGGCATGAGGGCCTAAACAAGGAGCGACTATTGGCAAGCTTCTAGGATGGCAAATGAAGCAAGAATGAATCGAACTATGCACCAAATAAAGAAAGAATGATTCCGGGATATATATGTGAAAATTGGAATTAATTTACAAATGCACCTTTTGACGTAATGGTAATGCTTAGTTTTGGAACTCCAAAATTAAGAATGCTCGGGTAGGAGCACTATCAATATGTGTGACCTCCTAGGAAAGTGCTCGCCTTTAGACCTAAAGACAAAACGATGAGGCTCGGTATGGAATAGGTTAAAGCGGAAAATATATCAATGAGTTAACCTAAGGATGTCACAATATGGTATCAGAGAGAAACCCCTTCCAATAGGTGTGTGGTTTAGGGACGAACCACGCGGAAGTTGGTGGGCCTGTGATCTCTAGGGCATGAGGGCCTGCACAAGGAGTGGCTCATAACGGGCTTCTAGGTTAGCAAAGGGGGCGGGAGTAAACCGAACTATGAACCAAACAAGGAGAGAGTGATTCTGAGATATATATGTGAAAACTTGAATTAACTTATAGATGTGCCTTTTGACGTAACGACAATCCTTAGTTTTGGAAGTCCAAAGTTAAGCGTGCTCGGGTAGGAGCACTACCAAGATGGATAGCCTCCTGGGAAAGTGTCCACCTATATGACAAAGAACAAAACCGTGAGGCTCAATATAGAACGGACTAAAGCGGACAATACTTTGGTGAGTTAATCCAAGGATGTCACGCCAAAGTTCAAGGACCGCATTCAAGGATGACATTATATATTAGGCTAAAGTTCATGAACCATATGGAAACAAATTGAAAAATTTAAGGACCACATTAAATATTTGGCCAAATTTCAGGAACCATTTATGTCATTTTTATTTTATTGTTTGGTGATACATACATGGCCTTAGCATATGCGTTTTGTGTGCTTTTAAATTTTCTTAATTGGATTTATATTCTTCGTGAAGATTTTTAACATAACTCAATTGATTTGAATTTCTTATTTTAATACTATCTACTGTTAACAGGGCGTAATTTTCTGTATGTGGTATGCAATGTTCGGAGTCTTCTATATTTTTATCAATGAATAACAGCAAATTGATCACGAAAACTATATAAGAAAATTGATAGCCGAATATACTAGATTTAACCCCCAAAAAACAAATACGATATTGAAAAGCCAAGTAGTACATCAGTTTTACGAAGTAGTAAAATTAAGTCGTATCAATTCGTAACTCAACACAAATGTGACATTCAATTGGAACATTCAAACTCGACTTTATATTAAAAAAAATTACAAAAAAACAAGCGGTCAAAAAGATTGAACCACGTTCGCATGATTTGATAAAAGAAAAATGGAAAATGACATAAATGGTCCATGAACTTTGGCTCAATGTATAATGTGGTCTCTTAACTTTTGGTACATAGTCAATTTATTCACTGAGTTATATGAAAATGTTCAATGTAGTCATTTCATTAATTCAATATCAGAGACTATATTAAACATTTTCATATAGTTCAACACATTGCATATTGGGTTAAAGTTTAAAAACTGTACTGAAAAAATTAAAAATTCAGGATTCATATTGCATATTGAATGAAATAAAAATAAAAAATGGACTCGAGCCTGATGCTACTGCGAGATTCCTCTGCTGTCTGCGAAGAGCCGAACAGCGACACCGCCTCCCGTCCTACGTACGGGTACACGTATGCGAGGTTGAAGCGACAGAGACACATACATTGGCGATCCATTTAATTACTCGCAATGCCGATTAATTTAGTTCAACGTCCTTGTTGCTCCCCAGCTGGGACTTTGGATTCTTGCGGAAATTTCGTCTCCACCTCACGTGGCCAATCACCTCCTCGCCAAAAAAAAACAAGAACGCCTTCCCTCCTTCCCTCCCTCCCCGTGGACATTCCAATGCTTTCCCCCTCTTTCTTTATTCCCTTTCCTCGCGCTTTCCTCCCCTCTCTCGCCCCACTTGTTCCTCTATAAGACCACCCTTTTGCTTCCGTCTTCAATTCCTTCCTTTCTCCTCCATCCTCAGCCCCTCTTAGATCTGATCTCTCCGTCTGCCTTTCTCTGTCTCTCTGCTGAGGTTCTGCTGGTTTGACCTCAACAGGGGTCCCTTGCTCTGCTTTCCTCTGTTTCTCTCTAGGCAAAACGCCGTCTTGTTTGATTCTTTGCAGCTGAAACTTTGGTCTTTCGGGATCTTTGCACAAAATTTGTTTTTGCCCAATCGCTTGAAAAGTTTTGTTATTCGCGAAAAAGATCTGGTCTTTGTTCAGATCTGTGGCTGTTTTCGATCCCCTGTTGGAGAAATCTTTGCCCACTTCCGTTCAGGTTTGATGCGTATCTTGTGTACTTGATGTTTTTTATTCATGTCTCCGGTTCTCAGTGAAATCCTCCTTTCCGGGTTGATGATCGGTTCTTCAATCAGACGCAGGACCCACTTAGTTCAATCATTCTCTGTTCGATTCCTCTACTGGTTCTATGTTTTCTCATGAATAGTTTCCTTCGTTTCCAGCCTATATTACGCGACTAAGATCGATATTGATATACATATACATAAGCCCAAGAAATTATTATCATCTGGGTCCTGCGTCTCACAATATCTATAAATCAAAATCCAAAAGAACAAAAAAGAAAAGAAGAATTCGATCCCCTCTTCTCGGTCGAAGAAAGATTATTTGATGGCTTCGTCGAGCGGGAATTCCTCGAGCACCGTCCAGCTTCAGAACTCGGGGTCGGAGGGCGAGCCACGGCAGCTCCGGATGGACCAGAGGAAGAGGAAGAGGATGGAGTCGAACCGCGAGTCGGCGAGGCGGTCGCGGATGCGGAAGCAGAAGCACCTGGACGACCTCACGTCCCAAGTGACCCGGCTGGCGAAGGAGAACAACCAGATCCTGACGGGCATCACCGTCGCCACGCAGCACCTGGTCAACGTCGAGTCGGAGAACTCCGTCCTGCAGGCTCAGGTGACGGAGCTGAGCCACAGGCTCGATTCGCTGAACGAGATCCTAAACTCCATCTATCAGTCCAGCGGGGTCGCCGACGCCGACCAGGGCCTCGATCTGGGCTCTCCCTACGACGGCTTCTTCATGAGCCCGATGAACTTGGGTTGCGTGAGCCACCCGATCACGGCAGCTTCGGACGTGTTCGAGTGCCGATGATTCGGTTGGTCTATACGGGTGGTGGTCGACGACTTCCTTGAAGTTGGTCACAAACGGGTGGCTGAGGGGAAGCCAAGATTAGGGTACCTTTTGGTTATTTTGTTAAATAATAGAGTTGATTAGGTAAAAAGGGCGAGGTGGGTTTCTTAAATGTGACTGTCTGATAAATGTCAATGTCAATGTCGATGTTAATGTCAATGTTGTCTAGGCAATTGGTGGGGGGGTTTTGATCCTTTATTGGTGTTCCGTCGGTTCGTGTCATGTGAATGGGTTGATTCGCATAGTGACATTGTGACATTGTGTGAAGGTTTTGGAGGTGTTTGAGGTCGATATGGACATATGAATATGTATTGTGCACTTTTGTTGTTATTGATGTTGATGTCATGGCTCGAGTTTTGGTTGGTGGTTCAGAAAGAAAGACGCTTGAAATCCGGGCCTAAGCCGCCCTCTTGGGACTAATTTAATGGGGGCAAATCTGATTTGCATCATCATCAAATGTTGTGCTATATAGTCGAATGCAAGTTGCTTGATTGAAAAATGTTATGTTATGATGGAGATTCTTCGTTTTGGCTGGGTGCATTGCAATGGAGATTGCACTACGCTACACCACTTCTATAATGACAACGGAGAAGACGAGATAATGTTAGGTTTCTTGGTCAGTATGATTGACCCGTTCAATGTTTTTACTTTTACACTCGGTCCTCTTACATTCAAACAATCCTAATGCATCAACGACTGTAAATCAGAGAAATAGAGAAAAAATCACAAAGAAATAAAATGTGTACTTAGCAAAAGTCTAAAAACAAGCAAAATTCATCCTAAGCTTCCACTGGGCAGTGGGCACTCCTAAGTATCTTTGGACCCCGATCACTCCTACCTTCGATTCTAAAGAAACAAGAGATTAATTTGAGTGATTATGTGACATTATGGATTAACTCACTTGAAGTATTGTCTATTTTTATCCGTCCCATACCGAGCCTCATGGTTTTGTCCTCTGGCGTACATGTAAGCACTTTCCCGAGAGGTTACCCATCTTGGTAGTACACCCCAATACTAAACTTGATGTTATGTCAAAAAATGCCTCTTGTAAGTTAATTATAGTTTCACATATATATTCTAGGAACAATCTTTCCCTGTTTAGTGTGTAATTCAATTCATTTCAGCCTTATTCGCCATCCTAGAAACCTGTTAGGAGCCACTTCTTGTACAGGCCCTTTGCTCTGATAATCACTTCTCACCCTTCACGGACCGGGCCATTATAGGTTCATTTGCTCTTTGTAATGTTGTATGTGAATAGCATGATCATACATAAGTACGAATTTAGAATCCACTATGTTTAATTGAGCAATCAAATTATATGTATATGCCGCATGATAGACCTTAAATCTACACTTGGCAAAACTATTCTTTTTTTGGTTTTCTCTCTATTAATTTTGATCTTGAGAATGCATTCAACTCGTCAAAGCTAGTACCTTAGACCCATATTGCATCCCGAATCCAACAGTCAATTTTGACTCTTAGGGACCAATGGCTTATTTTCACAATGTCTAGAAGTTTGCGATGTCCCAATTTCAATTGCACGTGCCAAAACAAAGGATCGCAAGCATCCTAATGCAACAAAAATCAGGTTGAACGGAGGTTGAACAAGGGAGTATTTGCCGGTCAAATTTCAGTCAAATCTTCTAATACTCGAAAGTAAGGTCCTACTCTTAGAGCCCGAAATCGAACCTGGAGGTTTTGAAATCAAACAAAACTTTCCAGACCTCTAAGTTATGGTAAATGATGATTTTCACAAATAATAAATCACGGAAGCGCCATCTGATTCTTGGATTATAATTAGGCCCCGATTCAAGTAGAAATCTCAGTTTTGTGATTTAGCAATTTCATCTAGTAGTATTGCACTCGTCGGAAACTTCTAAAAGCATTCCGACGGTGCAAAAATCATAGAATCAGACGTAGGACGGACCGGATATAGACCCCGAAAGGGAGAATCTTGACCGGAGGCGCACGCACCTCTTCCTAAAGCGGCCAAATACAGCTATAGAATACCCATCCCTTTCTTCATTTTCACGTGGTGCTAAGTCTTCTCCTTTCCCTTTTGCTCTTGAAATTCTCTCAACTTGGGTTCAATTATCACATCATCTCTCTTACTTTCACGCGTTTTCCCGACCGAGTAGGTATGGGGACGTTCGCACTTTCGAGGTAAGTCCCGATTCCCTTGCTCTCAAATTCATATAGAAATGCATGCTAGGATGCCATAATGTCTAATACAATCATAGAATTGTAGAATATATCGTTATGCCGCCCATTAGTCGAAAAACGCATGTGCTTGCGCAGTTGTTATCCAAGATAAGAAATTAAAGGCTTGGGTTGTTATGCCGCCTGTTTGAATAGTCAAAAAAATGTTATTAGGCCGTTGTAATGTCGAAATAAGATATGAGTTATATGATACTTAGTTGTGCTACCGAAATATCACTAGAAAGTATACATGTTAGTAAGCCGTCATAATAACTGTGTAGTTCTGAAATTAGATCATTAAGATGCCAGTTACGATGAAAGTACGATAGAATAAATGAAGTTGTTACTTATCTATAAATTGTACAACTTGAAAGGAGGTGGTGGATGTATAGGAAAATTGTCCAAAAAGTCCAAATCTATTACACTTTTATCAATTCAGTCTTGAACCTTTTAATTTTGCTAATTAAGTCTTAAACATTTTTACTTCTTGTCAATTGAGTCAATTCGTCTAATTTTTACTTCCTAAACATTTTGTTTTAAACGATTAAGAAAATCGCTGACATGGAAGCCGGCTAGCCTACGTGTTGCTGACATGGACAATTTTTAATAATATTTTATATTTTTCAATTTTATATTTTATTTTCTATTATTTTTCCTTTTTCTTTTTCTTTTTTTCTTTTTTCTTTTTTTCCTCCCCTCCTTCCTCCTCCAGTCGGTCATCAAGCACCGGCAACTAGCTAGAGTCAGCCTCGCCGGCCTCAAGCAAGCCTTACCCCTGTCAAAAACTCGCCCACACCATCACTGGGCGAGGCCAAGCCTTGACGTTGCTTGTGAGGGCGAGTCTCGCCATGGCTAGGCGAGGCTCGACCTCGCTAGATCTAGCGAGGACGACCTCGCTAGATCTAGTGAGGACAACCTCGCAAGGGGCCGGCAAGACTCGCCCTCACCAGTGGCCTGCGGGGGTGAGCCTCGCCAACCCTCCCCCCTCTAGGCGATTGCCAATGTTTGGCAATCGGTTGGAGGAGGAAGAAGAGGAGGAAAAAAAAGACAAAAAAAGGAAAAAAGGAACAAGAATGGAAAATAAAAAAAGTAAAAATAAAAAATATTAAAATTATCCACGTCGGCACTTTACGATCAAAATTGGCTAGATTGACTCAATTGGTAAGAAGTGAAAAGATTTATGACTCAATTGACAAAATTGAAATGTTTATAACTGAATGAGCAAAAGTGCAATAAATTTAGAACTTTTTGAACAATTTTCCCTAGATGTATCAAAGTACTACATCAGAATACCCCTCATCCGTAAGTCAATTCACAAGCCATATAACAAAGGGATTGGGTTCGAGACTAGGATAGACTATGGCAATTTGGTTAGAAGTCAAAAGTCAATAGCCATCACGATTCGAACCCATGCACTAAAATCCCGTGCATGCGTCATTAAGATTCAAAGAATGATGATTTTGCTTTAATCTGACCAAAAGGAAAGAGTTTATTTCTACATAAACCTCACATTGTCCCAATATGAGAAGTTGAGCTACTCAATTGAGCAAAAATAAAGGAATTACTTGATTGAAGCATAGACAAGAATTCAAGTATTTGAGGCATCATTTTCCCAGAAAAATCAAGATTTTCTTAGTATGACTATGATTTTATTTATGACCTGTAATCGCATACTGGTTGGAGGATGCTCCCTCCTACTATGGTTAAAGAAAATATAGCCTTTTACTTTTTTTCTTTTCACTTAGACGAATGAAAATTCTCAAAAAATTTGGACATTGATTTGTATAATCATTTATAACTTTTTCATAATTCCTTACTTGAATTTGTTCAAGGCAAGCCTGTTTGATAATCGCATTAAGAGTTGAAAATTAAAATAATCGGCACTAGATAAAATTGAACTCATTTGGAGATGCTATCTGGTTTTGAGTCAAAAAATTTAATTTAAGTCGCAAATTTACTTAACAAGCTAAGTAGAAAGGATGGGTCACTTGTTGGACAAAAAAGGAAGGCTCGCTTAACTCATTTAATAGAAACATATCTTTTGAAAATTAGAATATTGTCCATTATGGCATTATGTATATGAAACATACCAACATTGCCTAATTACCTATTACCAATAATATATTGGTATTGCATTTTTAATTATTATCAAAACCTTATTTCTTTCTATTTTTAGCACTTGAAATTGTCAGTTCTTAAAATTCGGTACTTAAATTGTCACTACTTATAATTCAATTTCGATTTTTTTTGTGTAACCCAGACCCCCAAACTTGTATTTTGTTTGTTGCATTGATACAAGTTTGGAGTATTGGTGACACAAAAAAAGTTTAGATATTCATGTCATGGTACGTAAATTTTTTATAGTAAGAGAGGATATTTTTGTCGCATTATACAAGGTTGGACAGTTTCGGTGATTAAAAAAAGTTTGAAGTACTGATATTATAGTAAATATAGTTTAAGATTTTTGGTGGTATTTTTTATATAATAAGTTTGCTTTTGTGTGTGTGTGTGTGTTGGCCGTTATTCTCATGAGCTGCGCATTTATTTAGTGCCAAATATCCTAAAAAAAATATTAAAAATCGTCACGGCATAGTTTTCTATTAATCAAGTGGGTTAATATCACGAAACCCCAAACTGGTACACATGTGATAATTTTACCTCGAACAAATTTTTTTACCACTAAAAATCCAAAACTGGTACACTTGTGATAAATTTACCTCGAACTATTTTTTTGACCATAAAAAACCCCAAACTGGTACATTCGTGACAATTTTACCCCGAACTAATTTTTTGACCACCAAAAACCCCAAACCGATACTCTTGTGACAAATTTAGCCAAAACTAATTTTTTTACCACCAAAAACCCCAAACCAGTACACTTGTGACAAATTTACCATCCATTAAATTTGATTAATATCACGAAAAATCACAAATTGATAAACTTGTGACAAACAGAGGGATAAAACCCCAAATTAGTACACCCGTCAACTATCACTTGTCATCAAACTTAGCAATTTGACAGTAAATTTAAATGGAAACTAACGGAAAGTAAATTTGTCACAGGTGTACCAATTTGGGATTTTTGGTTATCAAAAAATTAGTTCGGGGTAAAATTTAGTTCGGGATAAAATTATCACATATGTACCAGTTTAAGGTTTTTTGTGGTCAAAAAAATAGTTTGGGATAAATTTGTCACAGGTGTATCAGTTTAGGGTTTTTAGTGATATTAACCCTAATCAAATTTTAGCAAATTGGGTTTGCACCTGCTGAAAAGTCCTAATGTTGTCATCACTTTGCCCATGACAACCTCTCGACCGACTCTGTCGCCAAGCCGCCTTTGCCTCTGGGCTCCCCTCTCTCCTACGACTAGGCCCTCACGACGGACAATGACGGTGAACAACCATCTATCGTCATCGTTCACCTCGCCATCCCTCAATCTCTCTATATCATAGGCGAGCTCGATGTTGTCAACATCGAGCTCTTCGCCCGTGGTAGAGCTTCGCCTCGTTTCCCGACTTCACGGCTTTGAAAGACCATAGTGACGACTAGAGGCACTGTCCGGAATGGGGTGGTGGTTCGCCGATGAACGGAGGTGAAGGATGGTGGCGGCAACGTCTACATCTTTGGTTGAGGGGCTGAAGAGAGAGAGAGAGAGAGAGAGAGAGAGAGAGAGAGAGAGAGAGAGAGAGAGAGAGAGAGGTGCTTGGACATGTTTGAGAATGTAACTTGCAATTGTGAACAATACTTTAAGCTTTAACCTCTTGTCAACTTGCTAAGCTGGATTTATTGCCGGCATGTGAATGCTAGGGGTGTAAACAGTTGGGTTGGGTTGGGTTTTCTTGAAAAACCGAACCGAACCAAACCATTAAATGTGCCCTCCTGAACTGAATCAAAACTCACTCGAACCGAAAAATTGATTTGGTTCGGTTTGGTTCGGATCAGTTTTCGATTTGATGAAGTCGGCGATGACATAAACATTGCCGCGTCAAAGGGCTACCAAACCTCATCACACTACGGAATTCTCCGAACACGACGGAGAACCGCGTCAAGCTAAAATAATCCAAATGCAAAAATCCACAAAACAGGTGACGAGAACAAAAAAGATCGAGACTTTTCCACAATTCGTACGCAAAAACAGCACACCCATAAGAGGGAAAACAATCAACAAGAAAATCGAGAAGCAAAGAGAGAGAGAGAGAGGGAGAGAGGTGACCCGTAGGAGTCGAATCTTAGACAAATTGTTGTAGGCTTCTTGCTTTGAGCGACGTAGGAGTCGGTGCTGAGAGAGAAAGCCCTAAAAGTTTTGAGTCGTTGCCTCAGGCAAGAGCCCTGCGATGAGCGAGGGCAAGAAGGAGGGGGCCGGCGACCGCGAGAAGGAGAAGGAGAAGGCGGAGGCGAAGGAAGAGCCGGAGCGCGATGATTCGCTGAGGCCGGGGACGCAGAGGAGGTGCAACGCTTGTGCGAGGGTGAGATAGAGCTTTTACTTTTTAGGGCTAAAACCAAAGTGTTTATTTAAGTTCATTTCGGTTTGATCCGAACCGAACTGAAAAAAAAAATTGGTTAATTTTGATTATCTGAACCGAAATCGAAACTGAATCGAAATGCACGAAATTTTCGGTTCGGGTCGATTTGGATCGTATTTCGGTTCGGTTATGACACCCCTAGTGATGCCACTTCAGACGACTAAGAGTGACTTTAGACCGAGGTTAACAAAGGACACATTTGGGATTTAGGTAAAAGTTTGTGATTTGTTTTTAAGCAAAGGGATATCCACACTAAAAGTCTTAAAACTTGTTACGAAAGTCCAACTAATTCCTAAAACTTGCAAAAAGCGCAATCAAGTCTTAAAACTTGTCAAATTTGTGCAATCGAATTCTTCTGTTAACTCCGTCAAATTTGGTTGACGAAAAACGCCGATGTGATTTTTTTTATTTTTAATCTATAATACGTGGGGATGACGTGGCTAAACGATATCGTTTTGGTCAAAATCTAATTTTTAATACAAATTTAATTCAAATTAAATTAAAAATATACTAAAATTAAAAAGAGAGAGAGAGTTGGAACATGAGGGCTTTGCAGCCTTCGTCGGGAAGGGCCGGCGGCCCTCGCAGGCAAGGGCTTGTGGGCACTTCCTGGTGAAGGTGGGGCGGCGGCGGTTACGAGGGTTGCAAATCCAACTTTCCCTTTTTTTAAATTTTAGTTTTCTCTTTATTTTTTAAATTTTAATTTAAATAAAATTTGCATCGAAAATCATATTTGGACCAAAATGACTTCGTTTTAACCTTATATTTCATGTTTTAGCCACGCCATCGCCATTTAAGAGAGAGAAAATATTAAAAAAAATATCACGTCAGCATTTTTCATTAATTAAGTTGGACGGAGTTAACGGAAAAATTGGATTACATTTTCATGACAGATTTTAGAGAACTTCCGGTACACATATACCTTAAAGAGAAAAGAGTTTGAGGTAAAATTGGAATTGTGTCTAAAGTTGAGAGTCGTTTTTAAGGAATCGGGCCGAACCCCCATGCTCCGTGGAGGAGACAATCGAAGACGGGACGGAGGAGGAAGGAAGGAAAAAGGAGAAGAAAGAGGTAACAACAGAACAAGAAAAGGAAGACAAAAGAGAAGAAGATCAATTCAAAGGACGATTTCTAAAAACCGATGTGCCATTCCGAGAGCAATTGCACCCACTTGACACTCTCTCGAACGGATCCCAACACGAAATTACGAGTCGGCAAAAGTGCGTGCCGTCAGATCATTAAGGTCCCCGGGTCAACGGTCAACCGTCGTCCTCCTGTTTAAGGGGGGGTGTACGACTTCGCGTGGGGCTCGGCTTCTTCAACAGAAGGACGAGCTCAGCCGTCGAACTGGGCCAAGGGCGGGGCGTGGCCCATCCGTGGGCGCCACTTTGTGGCCGAAAAGTCATGAGTGAGGAGTGCCACCATTCCCCATACACACACACACTCTCTCTCTCTCTCTCTCTCTCTCTCTCTCTCTCTCTTTTATATATTTTTTTAATTGTTAAAACAACTTTTGAGGTAAAGGAACGACTTCCTTGCTAAGATTTGACTGCATTGTCAACCCGAAATAATAAATGCTTCTTTCTAACTTGCTCACACGAGTATTATTCATAATCTTAGCAAAGTTTATGATACCAAAATTATTCGCTCGTCAATTTAACTTGTATAAAAAAGTGTACGGATCATGAGGCCTTCACACTTTATAATATTACGTGCGAGTGATCAATTCCTTAATTATACGTCCATGAAATGATATCGATTGCTCAGAAAATAGAGAAATCCCTTTAAAAAGTTCCTAATGATATTGGTTACTTAGAGATTAGAGAAATCCCAAATTTTATTTTATGTAAGAGAAGTCCTTTTGAAATGATACTAATTAATAAAAGATTAAATTGGAAAAATGACCAAAAAAAAGGTTACTAAATATACTCCTCGCACATGTTATCAGCCTGTTGACATCCACTTTCGTGAAATGAAGAAAAGAAATATCCCGGTACCTATTCTCAATCCGAGAAAATGACTACGAGAGGAGGAATTTGAGAAAAGTAAAAGGCCCCTAAAAATTAAAATAAATAAAAAAAGAAGGAAAAAAAAGCGAGAACCAAACACTTTTTTCAGCTTTTCTTCTCTGCCGTACAGCGGGCCTCCCCACTCCCTTAACGCCGTCATAACGGTACCGCTCCCTCCTCTGCCGCGAGCGCAAACGGCCCACCCCCACTCACCACTCACGCCGTTATAAGCGAAGCTCCGCTTTCTCTCTCCTTCTCTCTCCTTCTCTGTCTGTGCTCTCTCCCTCTCTTCCGTTGCAGAGGAACTGGAGCTCCCCCTTCTCTCTCCCGTTGAAGCCCTAGCCAAATGGTTCGTGCTCGCCTCTTGATCTTTCCATTCGCCCGCGAGAGCATCGCGTTCTCCATCGGAGGACGACCACCCTCGCGCAGACCTTGAGATTCCGAGAATCCGGTGGCCTGGTCTCTTTTGTCGTTTTTTTGGGCATGGTTTTCCGTAGTCGTTTGCATCCTGCTTGATTCCCGTGTACTTCCGGCATGTGGTGGTGTGTCGACGTCGCATTCCGTGCGGGCCGATTGGATTCCGCTCCCGCCGCTCATTTTTGGGTGTGGGTGAAACCGCGCACTTCGTTAAGGGGGTTTCGATCTTCTGGGTCTCTCTCTGTGCTGAGATTTGATTTGCTTTTGTGTTTTGATTGAAAGTAGGGTTTTGGTGCTTCTGTTCTTTTTTGTTTGGCTGTGTTTCATGGATGGTGTTGCTATCTTCTGGCGTTGATGCTTGAGCAAGTTGCTTGAGCCCCTCTGGATTATCGAGCTTATTGGGAGAAGGGAAGAATAGAATATATGCTTTGGCTCGGTGTTTCTTCTTTATCTGTTTGTTTGCAGTTGATCATTTGATGTCTTGTGAAGCCCCTTTCTATTTTGGAATATTGAAACAAGGTGGGATGCTTTTAGGATTATGATGCGCATTATTGGGATCCCATCTTTAAGATTTTACGAAAGCTTAGCAGGTTTTGTTGGAAGTAATTGAATGAAGTCTTCCCTTCTAGAACTTTTGTAAGGGATAAAGAGTGCATTTTCGTGTTTTTTGATTGTATATTACGAGGTCATCCTACCGGTCTTTGAACATGACCCATTTCTGTTTTTACATCAATTGTAGTGAAAGGGCGATATATTCTTTCTTTGGAAGAGCTTGCTTTCCCGAATTCCATCGCATATTTCACATGTCGGTTAGAGCCACACTATATACTTAGCATTTCCATCCATGAATTATGTGAAACTGATGCTAACACGTAATAATCTTTTTCTGCAAGTTTTAATCTGGTAGTACCGGCCTGCTAGGCATCCTCCCTTTCATGCATCTATATCAATGATTACCGTGTTATCGAAACAAGCTTGGAGCATACATATATCTCTTCCATTTTTAACAGTTTGGATTTTCTTGTTCATTAGTCATGATTTTGTTTTGCTCGATAGCTTGTGACTGTGTTTGATTCATTTGAATCTTTATCGTCTCATACTCTTCCATACACTCTAAATTGACACTTTATTCCAAGGATAGTTTTAATCGTATGGTATTTATTTTGTTGCATAAGTCTTATGGTTGCTTCCATTTTATGCAGGATGAAATTGCATGAAAACTGTGAGCAGAATTACATTGCTTTGAGGTACTTTCCCTTGGTCTTCTGGGTAGTATCTCTAAACTTTGGCTGAATAATCTTGATGCTCATCTTAGATTTGGATGACATCATTGTTTAACAGCGCTAGATTGCTTCTAGACTCGATGCACTTTTAAAAGTAGAGAATGATGGTCAGACAAAATACTTGCATGTGAAAGAATCATGGGATCAGCTTGCTGTGTTGCTTCCAGAGAACAAACTGTTCCCTGCCGAGCAGCCAATGAGACTTTGCACAGGAATATCATATATTCGCCGTCGTGGAGCTTCCGTTGGGAAAATAGAAGACGTGTGGCTGGTGAAATTGACAATCCACCATATGAGCTCAATCATGGAAATAGCGACTGTGCTCCCACTGAGATTAAGGAACCAATCAGTTCAAGACGAGGCCACATATCAGATGGAAGAAGTCCGTTGGGAATCATGGGTGCTCCTATCTCTCAACAGTCCCCAGCTCATGATGTAGTAGGAGCTGATTCAGCAACATCAATATCTGGTAAGTATGACATTCTGTTAATTGTGTCATCTTTGGAGGAACATTTCACAGGGCATTACTTAACAAGGTCTGTATTAGGGTCCATTTGGGAAACTTTAAAGTAACTAGTTCCCCTGGAGAAGTTGTTATACAGGAAAGTTATAATCTTAGAAGCTGGGAAGGCTTGGGCTAATGTTCACATGATTAATCTACACGATAATGTTGCCTACTATTAGTCTTTGTTCAATTGTTGTCTTCTAAATTATATTGATCCAACAAAAGAAAGCTCATATAACAGGTTAAGAGATTTCTTGCACTCAAGCCGTTGGTGCAGTGTGTTTCTTCTTAGTTATTCCAAAATGTCTCTTCTCTTGTCCTAAGAGTGTTTATTGGAAGTTAAGTTCCCATTTGATGATAATTCTGATTGCACTCGGTGGTGGAAATCATAAACACATGTTGCCGATTATTGCAGAGAGCTAGTACAACCAGTGAAACATGTTAGGTGGCAAGTTCCTCCTGTTTGTGCATGCCATTACAAACCAATAACTAAACATGTTGATCTACCATCTTGTTGATAGGTTATAGCTATTTGGGACTCCTCAGAATGAGATGAATGGGAGCCTTGTTAGTTACTGTTGTTTTTTGGCCTCAACCAGCTTGTTTTTTGCTCAAAACGTCCTTCTCTTAAGACTTGTTGTGCTAAATCTGATGATCTTCTTGTTCAATGTAGATATATCCCAGGCAAACAATGACTCTGCAGAGGTTAGTTTGAATTGATTGAGGCTGATTCTGCGGGAAGAGTTTAGGATGATGTTCTCATTAAAATTGCTAATTTTTCAGCTGAAGAATGCTGCAGAATCCCCTGAATCAGTCACACCGAAGATCTCATTTTCCACAACCATACCTCCATCCTTTTCAATGCCAATAGCAGATCCATTGTCTTCCCATACTCCTGCTATTCCTCCAAATTCTACCCCCTCAAGACGGGCTGTAGGACACCAGTTGTTGAGACAAATTTCTGATAGTCGGATTTTGGGAATGAAATCACCATGTAGGAACTCGGTATCTGAAGGAAGACCATCATTCGTTCTGTCCCCTTGTAGCAATGAGTTCACTGCAGGATCCCAAAGTGGCTTTTCTGATGGCTGGTCTATGCGCACATTTTCTGAGCTTGTGGCCTCTTCTCAGAAAGAGAGGTGGTCTTTTGACAGTGAGCAGTTCAGCTCTGGTTGTGGCAAGATTAGTGGATGTAGCAGCAGGTTCTCATCTTCACCGTCCATCGATTTGCAAACATGTGGCGCGTGTACTAAGCTCCTGACAGAGAGATCATCATTTAGAATTACCAGCAATGAGGTTGCAGTGGTTGCAGTTCTGGTCTGTGGGCATGTTTACCATGCGGAGTGCCTAGATATCATGACTCAAGAGACAGATCGCTACGACCCGAACTGCCCAATTTGTACAATGGGAGAGAAGCAAGTATTGAAGATGTCCAAGAAAGCTGAGTTAAAGTCGAGGAGCTATAAGATATTCAAGAAACGGGTTGGGGATGGTGACTCAAAGATTTTTGATAAAGGGAAATTGATGGCACAAGAAAGAAAAATTCCCAGGTTAGAAATGAGTTCCAGTTCAGGGAGCTCTTTTACAAAGCCCTTCTTAAGAAGGCACTTCTCTTTAGGATCCAAGTGGGGCAGGTCCTTATCAGAGAATGATTCTGCGAGGAAGAGGGGCTTTTGGTCGAGATATCGCAGAGATTGAACAGTTCTAAGAGGTTAGTAGTCAAAGCACATTGCAAGATTACAGATATTTTAGTTTGATTTTATCAAGCTTTTGCGCAGTTTAAGTCTTATTATGCATATGTAATTTGAGGACTCACTTAATATGTCTCTATGACAGTCAATATCTTTAAGAAGTATACTGGGAGCGATCGCTCGGTTGGGCTTCGAGCACTTCTTGGAGTCTGATATATGGAACTAAAGAACAGCATTTTAAATGCCGGCACTACCTACGCCATCAATATCAGGAGTGGTACATGGGATGTGATGGCGTTGATCTGAAGTTACAGCAGTACGGGGTCCTGTTTTGCCCATTCATATGCCGAATTTCCATTGAAGTCAGTTTCACCTTAGGCAGCATGGGACTTGATTTTGTGCCCGCTAATGGAGAGGATTACCTCATTAGGTTACTGATCGTATAATGTGAATCCTACTCTGGATTCGGGAGCAATGCAACTCACCTTAGTTTATCTATTGATGGCTGCTTATATATTGATCAGGCGGCTGTTATGACATGCTATTGATGGCTATATCTTTAAAATAGTGCTGTACCTTGTAACTCTAATACAGATCAACTTAAGGTATGTCATTGACATTCCACTTGGTAAAGGGGTTGATCGCTTGAATTTGTCATGATTAGTAAGAATTTCCCGCGCGCATCTGAGGCTACTTCGATTGGAAAACCAACTGATACAAGAAATCAAAGGCTGACATCATTGGGATTGATTGGTTTTCTCAATTTTATAGGAAGAAAATGCAGAATCCATATTTACCAACATATAACTCGAATGACCGTTCAATGCAACAAATTGAATATGAAATATTAAAAGAAATTGTCAAGAAGGTTGTCTAAGAAAGACCCAAACATAAAAGCTATTCTAAGTTATCTAATGACCAAGTTAGCTTCAAGTATCATCATATTCAAACTCAAGACTGGACTTTCGATTGTCTCCATGGGTTGAAGCATGTGTGGCTTGTCAATCAGCATTTCCATTAGCATAATCTCCAAACCCAATTGAGATTGTCCTCAACTGAATCAAGGAATTCATCTCCGATCATTCTGCTGTTATCTTTGGCGAAGGGATCGTCGCCTATGTAAGAAGGTATCTAGCAAGAGTCTTGACAGCAACCCACCGATATTTGTCCCACATATCTTGCACATAAAACACTTTGTTGAACCTGAGAGACCAACACACATGGATCATCACTCAAGTTCCAACCGTAGCACGTGAGATCACCCATAATTGGGTGTTGGTCCATCGCACTGCGCAGCTTGAAATCTTTGACTTGATGATGATAAGTCCACTATTTTAGCCGGTCTACTCTTCTCGTGATCTCTTGTTTGAAATCGGATGCCATCTACGGCATACCCCTTGAATCGTCTCCCCCACAGTATCTGGTCCTTGAGCTAGCCGTCTAATTTCATCAATTTGTGTTTTCGTTGCTCTCCAAAGAAGCAACCTACATATATAGATAATGTTGAAAGACTAAAGTTTCTTCACATACTCAATTTCATCGAGATACAAAAGCAAAACAAAAAAAAAAAAAGAAAAAGAAAAAGAGAAAGATTACGTGTACACGAGATATAAATCAAGTTTGGAAACCTCCATTTCATCTGTCCAACTCTCTTCTAGATAGCTGATGAGGACGATTTTTTCTCTTGATCTCAGATTCAAAGTCAGTGTGCACAGTCAAAGACAGGCGTCAAATAACAAACAAAAATATTGAAATAGCCTTTTCAAGACTATCCTACTATCAAGATTTCTATCGGATTGACTACTCCCTATTGAATAAGGGTTATTGAAGTATCTCGAACAAAATGCGACACTTTCTTCCGTAAGATACCCTTCTGCAATGGAACCTTTGGGATGTCCTCTAGTTCGAACATAAGATTTTGACATATAGAAGGACCGATGGACACACGATATAGTTCATGTTTAGTGTATAAACAAAAATAAAGTAATCTCAAGATTAAAACATTTCACCTTTCAGGTAATAACATCCATTGGCAATGCACATGTCCGGCCACGTTTGCCTCTGCTGCTGAATTAATAACTAAATGAACCATAGCGGTAAAGAAACCTGGTGGAATTATTGTTTCCATATTGCATATTGTTACCACAAATTGAGACTGCAGCCTCTCTAACTCACCGACATCAAGAACCTTTAAACATGATGCTTTATAAAATCTGCAAAATTCCATAAGATGCTATTCTCACATCTTTCGGCGACAGCCTCCGCAAAGCTATCAGTAAAAGTTCTTGTATCAATATATGGTAATCAGGACTCTTGTTACCAAAAGTTTTTGGTTGCTTTAAATTGACATTTCGAGGTACAGTTGATGCATAACCATCTGGATCATTTACTCGCTTCAGCACTTAACAAAAGATATTTCCTCTTTTGGCTTTAGAGAGTAGCAACCACGTGGCATATACACCATGTTTAAACCACATTGCTATGGATGAAGCGTTGTCTCTGAAGATTAAGATGCCTCAGTCAACTGCACAGGATGGCATCAGAGTGATGATATGAGTCTCCCTTTGTGAAAAAACCGCAATGCTTGGTGGCCAATCCTGCAGCAGCGCTCCACATTCATAAAAATCCCCATAGGGAGATCTATGGAATGACAACAAGAACATCAAGCTGTTGAGGTTGTCAAATGCCTGAAAAGTTTGTGACTGGTTCACCTAGCTAACTACCCATAATCCACGTCAATCTGCTCGATAATGCTCTGAAGCCCTGATTTATAACTTGGATGAAGCAGCTTAATTCCTAGCTCCTGTTTCAAACGAGTATTCAGAACTCGCTTCTCATCCCTTCTACTCACTTTCTGTATTGTTGACTCTGTTCGTTTAGGATATTTGTCATCTTGAAACCAGCCAGAAAACCTTTTCCCAACCAAGTCCTCTGCATACTTGAATACTTCTTCCCTTGGTGCTGGATCATCATCGACAACATTGTATATATTGCTGGGTAGTAAAGAGGAGTGCATTCATTAGCAATTGCAAACATTTTCTAGTATGCATAAGTAATGAAGAGGGGAAAGAAATCAGGGATCCAGAGTGGCTCTGCTTATTCCATGTGTTTTCATATAACTGTCATATATTCTACTGTCATAATAAAGTTGCTCCCATTATGTGTAATCTAGCAAAGTTTAGGGATAAGTGCATTGAAAGTCCTAAAACTTATCATCAAAGTGCAATTGAGTCCTAAAATTTTCAAAAAGTGCAATTAAGTTCTAAAACTTGTCACAAAGTACAATTAAGTCCTAAAACTTGTCAAGTTAGTCCAATTAAGTTCTTCTTTTGATTGCACTTTTTAAAAGTTTTAGGACTCAATTGCACTTTCGTAACAAGTTTTAGGACTCAATTGCATTTTTTGAAAGTTTTAGGATTTGATTGCACTTTCATGACAAGTTTTAGGACTTGATTGCACTTTTCGAAAGTTTTAGGACTCAATTGCACTTTCGTGACAAGTTTTCGGACTTCTAATGCGCTTATCCCCAAAGTTTATTAGTCAAGATATGATTTGGAGCGATCTGAGAGATAGAAGGTGAAAGAGGCAAGGATGGGACTATGATTGGCGCATTGTTGCTTTGACGGTAAAAACTTTTGATCCAGGGGAATGACGAGGCACATAATAACAATCCTGGAAACTCGTTCATTCAGAGTACAATGCTACGGCCATACAACCCGTTTAGGTTGCTCTCAGCTTGACAAAGCTACTGTTTTCATGTACTTTAGGGCAATTTCTGTGTTAGGCCGATTTTCCATCACTTGTGGGCCCATATGTTATGTCATTATTTTCGTTTTAATTCTGATTAGTCTTACTTTCTGAATTTATTAGGGTTTTGCTAGGGTTTAAATGGTACTTATTTACTTCATTCGACCATTGCCTTTTCTCAGATTACAGTAGCATTAAAATTTCTATCAATTGTGCTTCAAGTCTGTTGTGCCATTCTGTGTGCATTTGAGATTTATTTACGATTTTCCATTTCCACTGTGTCTAATTATTGCCCCAATGGCGCCTGCCCCGAACATAAAAAAAGCCCCAAAAAAGAGCACCCTAAGAAGGAAAACCACAGGGACAATGCAATATCTTAATTTTTCAAGTTTATGGACTCAAGATAGTGCATGATAATAATAAACTGTTAAAAAATACCTCGAAAATGGCACATAAATACCAGCTCTGAGTGCTTGACAAATGTCATCAACATGAACTCTGGATGTGTATTGCCTTGATATTCTCGTCTTCTGACTGTCCGACAAAGGTTTTTTGCTAATTATTGTATCAAGGGCACTGCAATGATGAATGTAAGGAGATCAGATTAAGTGAAAAAAGTAATGAATTCAGTAGCAAACAACAGTCACCAAGCGAAAGTTCAACTAAATCATCATCTATCACCAAGCATGTTTGGAAAAAAGGATCACTGGGGTTAAGTGCACTGCAAAATGAAAGACAATTTATAACATCTCAAATCTCGACATCCACTGATTTCTAGCGCGTGGAAAATTCTAAACCAATAAAGTTTGAAGTAGTTTTTTTTGTTTGGTTAAATATAAAGTTTGAAGTAGTTCTGTTGTCTAATAACTAAAAAAGCCATATTGCAGATCTGAGTATTGACTTAAGGCAACATCATGCCAAAAATATCCACAACCTTCTTCCAGGGCCATATATGCCTCCAAGTCGGAGCACCAAGGAAGAAATTCCAAGATTGTGGCCTACATCTAGCCATTCCTCCTCAGCACGTAACCTCAATCTAGCCAACTCAGTTGAAGGATTTACTGGATAACTGCCACACAATATCACATGACTTTAGCAATGAAGTAAATTCATCTTACAAGAATCCAAAGGTGGTCATTGATTACTCACTCTTCATTCACCCATTCACCACCACAATCTCCATACACACCTATTAATCAGAAACAAATTTAGACAACCAAATGACATCAAGAAGCATGACTAGACAGAAAATTGCACACAGAAAAAGGTCCCAGCTGAAGTAAAGACACAGTACTCTTTATGCAAGAGTTTAATCTTTCTAGATATAGCAGTGTAACGTCATTCTGCTTTTAAAAAATCAGAGCAGATCATTCCAAAATCCAATGTAAGATGTTGATACAGGCTAAATTCAGGAACTAGCATTTGGATTTGCCTGGATGCTTAAACATATAAAGTCCTTGTAGACTACTAAAAATGCCTCGAGCCTAACCAAGGTCATAAGTCAAGCTAACAGGTGCACCAGATGCATGGTCCCCAATTATAGGGACTAGGGAGTCCTATTCATCCTGCTCATTTTACTCTAACACTAGAGCAGCACGAGCTGGAAATAAACTTGGCAAGGCAAACTATGCTATAATTGAGTTCATTGAGTGACATTCATTCATCTTCTTTTAATTTCCACTGTCACTCTCCTCTCTCCATCACTTCAAATTGACCTCCAGCTAGGTTTTACAAGTCGAGCTACCTATTATCAGTGCTACAGCCATGTAAGCCTTAGAATCAAGTTGATGAATCCATGTTTCTTGGATTTTAGCAATAAATTGCAACCAACAAGTCTTCTAAGAAGGCCAAACCAATCAATAATTAGTTTTCATTTTCCTCTGTTTTTTGCCCTCTATATGCATGTGTGTGTATGTGTGAATAAGTGAGTGGTGGAGAAAATGTGCACTTGATTCAAACACAGCAGTTAGATAATGCACTGGGTACAGTCATGTGAGATCATCCAGCAATCCAGAAGAATGCCAGGACAAGAACATTGCACAGTGGCAGCAACACGTGGTCTGCATCATTGTAACAATGTCCCTCATTATTTTGTAGGAGATACCCATTCCAACATGTACATGTTATGCAGAGGATCCACGCATCAAAAAAATTACATACAGAGCAAAAAATAATGGCGCTTATATCCAAATTCTAAGATGATTCTCTTGATAACGTTGTATAAATAAGCACTGTTCCAATTCCAACTCTGATGTGGACGTACCTGTAGATGACAAATAACAGAGCCATTGCAGATTTCCATCTCTCAGCACGCGCTCGAGAAATTCTCGGTGTTGTAGCATCTATAAAACAAAAAAGTAGCCAAAACAGCCTAATTAGCCGACATCGGGATCCATTCATTCATTCACATTCTGGAAGGAAACTAACACGCGACCAGGAGAGCGCCTGTACGTACCGGATCGCCAACGCCCCTCACAGGGGGTATAGAAACAAGTAGGTGGGTATAATCTTTCAAAATGTCCAGAGTACTCAACCTGAAAAATAACGACACCCAGACGCAATTGACGTCGAAATCGACACTCGACTTCAAAGAGAACAACTGGGTCGATACAATGCACAATAAAAATGCCATAGCATAAGGGGACACACCAAAGTTCAAATTTTTATTACGTGATTCTCAGTCTCACGCTACCATGAAACAGCTTTGACTTCGAAGTTTGAGGAAGCTAAGGAACAAACACTCACTCTGGTACATTCGCGTCCAGAACGTGTGCATCCAAACCCTCCTCCTCAAGCTGCATCTTCTTCTCCAGGCTCCGGCAAGACCCCGAAACAGCCCTATAGCCCACAACAATTCACCGAACAGATTACACACATTCTGTGAAGCTAACCGAGCTTAAAGCTACTCACGAACTCCGCTCGAATTCGAACAGATCGCGGAATGAGAACTGTACCATCCCCGGTCCTTCATATGCAGCGCGAAGGACCGGCCGACGTAGCCGGCGCCGAGGATGAAGAGCCGCCGGCGAGAGAGCTCCCGATCGAGTCCGGCTTGGGATTTGCGAAGAAGAGGAAGCGGACGCGGGTTGGGCCTCGCGGCGGTCGACGACGCCCGTTCGGGATCGAATCGGAGCGGAGCGGCGGTGAATCGGAGCGACATTTTCCGGCGAGTTCGAGTGCGGGAAAGGGAGGGAGAGAATGGGAGTAACCCGTAAACAATAAACATCCCTTGCATATGTTCTCGTGGAAATTCAATTTCGCTATTTTTGTAATATAAACATAGGTTTATATCACAAAAAAAATCCAAATTGGTGTATCTAAATTAATATTTTGACCCTAGAAAATTCCAAACTACTACAGTTATAACAAATTTATTCCAAACTAATTTTTTAACCATTAAAAACTCTAAACTGGTACATTTGTGCTAAATTTATCCCCCGTTAATTTCCGTTAAATTGGATTAATACCGCGAAAAATCATAAATTGGTACACCTGTGACAAATGGAGGTAAAATCCCAAATTGGTACACCCGTCAATTGTCACGTGTCATCAAACTTAACAATTTGACGGTAAAATTTAACGAAAACTAATGGAATGTAAATTTGCCACATGTGTACCAATTTGTTATTTTTGGTGGTCAAAAAATTAGTATAGGGTAAATTTGTCACATGTGTACCAATGAGGATATAGAAAATTAAATTCTAAAGTATCTTTTTTGTCAATATTCATGGAATTTCGCTTTAAATCTTCTTGCTCTAGTTAGCCTTTGGAATCTATTGTATACATGAATCGTTTAAAAAACGTATGAGCCGACCTTTTTATTTATGCAAAACATCATAAATAAAAGGAGGAAGACAAAATGTTTTTTAAATTTTTGTTAGGCTGGAACTTTTATAATTGCACGTTGACGATATCCAGAGCTATTTTTTTAGTTTAGTTAAAGCTCAAGACCATGACTCAATTTCGATTGTTCAATAACTGCGAGATCAAAGCTAACAGCTGTAGAATAGCAAATTATGATAGCTTTGACATATTCTATTAGCTAACTAACTAAAATTTTAGATTCAATCATTTATTTATAATTCTAAATCCGGTGCTAAACGTTGTGTACGACGCTCATTTTAGAATCAAAAGTTTTTGCCTAATTACTTCAGTGCTAAATCGAAGAAACAGTTCACCAGAAAATGTTGTTATGTGGCTTTGTTAATTAAATTTTTTTATATGAGTTGACATTATATTTAAAAAATCTCATTCACGCGGAATTGCAAAACGACGCCACTTCATCCGACGTGGCACCATAGTCCCAAAACAACGTGTTTCATGGGTCAACAAAAACGACATCGCACCAATAGTCACAAAACGACGCCATTCTACGGCTCAATAAAAAACGATGCCCTTCCTTCCGTCGTGGTCAACCCTCGGACATTGTCGCACCTCTCCCTTTGAAAGTCCTCCCTCATCGTCGCCGTCTCTCGGTTGCCGTCACTCGCTCTCTTGAATCCCGCCGTGCAGTGCTTCTGTCCCACATCGCTGACTTTTGCCGTCAAAACTTCGTCGATCTCTATCGTCACCCACCTGCCATCGCGCCCTCGTTGGACCGAGGTGACTCTCGCCCCCTGTCCGACTTTCGCCGTCGAACTTCATCTAGTGGTTGTGGCCCTCGTTGTGAAGTTTCATCGTTGCCACTCATTTCCTCTGTTTCACCATGTTTCGTGGCCGAGAGGGTCAAAGTGGTTGAATCTCGGCTGAAACTTCATCGCTTGTATCCATCTTCGATGACAACGAATTCCTTGATCTCTTCTTATCAGTTTGACGATTGATGGTGATTAGGATTCCTCCTCATTAAGGCAATTTCTTCGAACTTCGTTTTTGCTGCTTATGAATAAAGCCGAGTCTATAAATTTCAGCTAGCTGGCGTAAAAACCGGCCATGATTTAGTATCCATTGATGATTCGAGCTTGCTATTATGATGTTGCGATCGGTGGGAGCGGTGCTTAGCGACAGTAAGCGATCGGTGTGAGCGGTGCTTAGCGACAGTAAGGTGAACACTTCATTCAGCCAACAGATTTAACCAACTTTCTCAAGTACGCTTCACAACTTCATGGAGACATTTCAACAAATAGCCTACGTGCAAAGAGATTGCTAGATCTAGTCATGAAATCGAAATTGCTTTCCATCTAAAATTAGTAATTAGAATAACAATGTCGTTACCAATCCTCAACTAACAATTTAGATGTTCAGTGATTTACGCATGGGTTTCATGGACAGAAATTGGTCTCACACTTATCCAGAACAAGGCAGGAAAGAGAGGAATGAAATTGCCTTGTCAAGGAGGGATTCTCGGTTGCGCTTACTGGTCGAGCTACACGAGTAGATGCAGCTTGTTGATACTGCTGGTTTGTGCTCTCACCAGCACGTGTTTGTGCAATTGATACAAGCACAATATTGCACCAACACTTGTTTGTGCTGGTGCGTGCTGGGCATTGAAATGATCATTTTTTAACAACGATTGACACTAAAGCGATCACTTTAAAAAAAATTGGCATTCAAACGATCATCATTTACAACTTTTAGATGACATTGTTTAGGGGTTACATGCTGACTAGGCACACAGGCGAGCCACGTAGGACTAAGAAATTAATAAAATATAGCCACATCGGATTTCCGGCAACCAAGATCGGAGTTGGCACTTAAATGATCCATTTTTTTTTATAAAAGTGGCACTTAAGTGATCCTAAAACAAATTTTGGCACTAAAATGAGTGCCGCACGCAACTTTTGGAACTTCTACTATGCTTCTCCCTTCTAAATCTTATATAAAGTGCAAATATGCTGTGATTTAAATTATATATATTAATATTAAAGATAATTGCATGATTGAGTAAAATTCTTTATTTTATTCTAAATCTTGTTTAACTTCTATATATTTAAAAGTAGGAAATATATGCTAATTTTTTTAAATAAGATGTAATTCATCATAATTTTATTTAATTGTTTAGTCATTGATTGAGCTGCTTCAATAATGGTCCTATAAATTATTACAATGCCTTTTCTTCTATTCATGCACCTTTGTGGAAAGAAACTATTCGAATAGATTAATTATATATTACAAACCAAACTTGCGATCGGTTGTTTCCCCTCCAAAATCAAAACCTACCAGACGTAAGTGGACTTTG
Source organism: Syzygium oleosum (assembly GCF_021117445.2). Taxonomy (NCBI): domain Eukaryota; kingdom Viridiplantae; phylum Streptophyta; class Magnoliopsida; order Myrtales; family Myrtaceae; genus Syzygium; species Syzygium oleosum. Next base: position 1,702,730 of record NW_026607529.1, read on the forward strand.
AAACTTGGAAGGTACCTTCTGCACTTATTGAATGATGGAAATTATTCTTAAAAATAATACTTGCACGCCTCATACGATAGTGAATTCTCAATTTCTATAGTGGTTCTCCGGATTTTCACAACAATACGTGAGCAAATGATGTTCACCCTTTTGCTTAAAAATTATAGGGTTAATACCACACGAAAAACCCTAAACTGGTACACCTGTGATAATTTTACCAAAAACTAATTTTTTAACCATCAAAAACCTCAAACCGGTACACCTGTAACAATTTTATCCTATGTTAGTTTCCGTTAAATTTTGCTGTTAAATTGCTTTGTTAAATGACATCCGGTAGTTGACGGATATACCGATTTTGGGTTTTATCCTTCATTTAGCACAGGTATACCAGTTTGTGATTTTTTTTGCATTAATTCAATTTAACTGAAATTAACGAAGGGTAAATTTGTACATTTGTCACAGGTATATCAGTTTGGGATTTTTCGTGATATTAACCCAAAATTAATATCTACACAAATTATTCTACTTCTCCTCTTCTCTTAATGTATAACCATCTAGATTTATGCCTTCGAGCGATTCAAATCTTTACATATTTCCTCTACAAAATATGAGGCTGAGGCAATAATTGGCATCTAGGGGCAAAGTTCAATTCCTATATTGTTTTTCAAATTTCATTTTTCAATTTTCTTGTGTGATCGAACACTAACTCTTGAAATTCGTACAATATTTAGACATTCCTAGTTTGTCAGTTTTTACAAATTTTTTTTTGGTCGAAGTCAGGTTTTACATTTATATATGGAGCTGATGCATGGAAGGTAAAATGTGGAGAGGCCATTTTTTTTTTCTTGGATTGAAATAAATTAGGGAATGTAGAAAGGCCAACCACTAGGCTACACTTCCAAATTTTAACAATACAAAGTCAAACCAACCATTTTTCGTTTCTCTCGAAAGCAATTAACCCAGAATCATTAATTACCATTTACCAAGGTAAAAACCAAGGAGCAAAATCCCTTCTCAAATACACTGGTAAGCAGAAACCATATGTGTCCTTTTCTTCTGTGAGTGAGCAGCCAACAGCAAGGCAACCCATATGTTCATTACTGAAAACCACATGCATAAGATCATGAAATATCATGTAAGAAAAGAAGCCCCACACCCAACCAGGAAAAGGACAGAAAAACCCAGAAAACATCTCTCATGTCACCTCCTTCAATTCAATTTTGTTCAGTTGTCCACCACAAAAAGAAACCAAAAATGCTAAACTTGCACTCAACCTGCCAGGTTTCCCCCATTCTCCAAACTAGCTCATTGAATCCTGACAGTGAAAGTGACTATTCGATAAACACTGCCCGGGTAAACTTTTCTTTACACAAGCGGGTTTGAGATCAATATGCATGTCCATATTGATGTTCATTAACAACTCACATGGACACATATCTCGATCTCCAGCTCGCTTCTCTAAAAGAAATTTTGCACTGCTAGCGTGCTGAATGAGAGTTTTTTTTTCCTTTTTGTCTTCTTTTTGGTCTTCATACGAAAAAATATTAACTTCACACGATCAGGAGAAATTCTTGTCTTAACTCGGATCTAGTGGACCGAATGAATCACAACCGTCACATGAGTCCCACCCGTGAACCTTAAAAAATCAATCGCTATGGTTTCAATCGATCCATAAAACTGGGTCTAGACAAGAATTATTCCTTAACAAGATCCTTGATGCTGGAACAACAATCAAGGCAATTCTCTCTACGTACAAGCTTCTGGTGTTGAACAGCCAACAATACCATGTGTGCGACAAATTATACGGGTGCGAAGTTTAGCCGTTGATGTTTGGCCAATTGCATGGACGAGAAGCCAACCAACCCCCACCTAACAAAATTATTCAGTCCGGACAGTTGACTCCAACAATGCAATTTGACGTTGCTGATAACTCCAACTTGTTCTAAGGAAGTTCTGAGAAACCAAATATCTTCTTGTCCTTCCTCGTCATTCTCTCTCTCTCTCTCTCCTTCATTGCAGGAGGAGAAAGAAAAGCTCACTCCTTTCCCATCAAAACCATCTCCTGACTGAAGTTCCCGCCATCTTCTTCTGACACTCAAGATTGTCCGAAAAGAACAGAGAAAAGGCCAAAAGAGAAGAACCAGAACAAATGGAAGAGCAGGTTACGAATGTGATTGTAGGCGGAGTCGTTTCGTGGACGGTGGTGTTTCTCGTGATGAGGAAGAGCTTCCCGAAACGCTCGTTCGAGTTCTGCAACCGGACGGTGTCGACCCTTCACGCGACACTGGCTGTGATTTTAGCATCTCTCTCCGTCCAAGACTGGATGTCCCCGATCTCTCCTTTGGCCTCAAAACCATCTCCTCTCCAGGTAAACAGTCAGCTCGCTGCTTCTTCAGTGAATCACTTAGTTTTTTGAAGTTCTTGAAAGTGTTACTAGACAGGAACACTTCATTTGGATTCCTAAAGCTATATCATGTTGAATCGAGTTCAGTCGAGTCTGAACTTTTTCGATGGGTACAATCATCCTCGAATAATCTAAAGGTCCTGAAAACAGCCCAAGTGGCAGCCTTGGCGCTGCAAAAATAAAATGGAGCTGTGGTGACGGAAGGCTTGGTTACAGTTTATTTGAAAAAGTCCAGGACTAGAATCACATCAATTGAAAGAGGTTGAAGACTCAATTACATAATGTACATCTGATGTACTTTTCTATGAATTGGTGGTTTCTGAAGTTGCTGAATTGCCTTAGCGTTAATTAGTTCAGCAATGGTGGGTTCTGATCTTTTTTTTTTTTTGTGTGCGGGACAGGCGCGAGCATTGGCTGCGACTCTATCGTATCTAATCTACGACCTGTTGTGTTGCCTGTTCGACAAGAGAGTGAGTGTCGACAATGTGATTCACCATTTAGTCAGTATTACCGGAATCAGTGCAGGCCTGGTTTATCAGAAGGTACTGATCTTTGAATTTTCGTCTTAATTCTGTTTGCTATTTTGTTCCTATAGAGGTGTTTCTTCATTGTGCAGATTATAAGGGTAACAGACAGGGGTCATCTGTTTGATTCCTAGGAGAAATCGACACTGGAAGTATCTTTTCTGTCGTGATTATTCTGTTTGGCTTGAAGTCGCCCCAAAATAATACGACCTGAAGAAAATGGTTTTTAATGATTTGGACAAATCGTTCTCAAAATGATCCTAAATGAATGCAGCAGCTTTCTTATTTGAAGTTACAAGAAGAAAGTACGTTTACTATATACTGTAACAAAACCGGAAATCAGAGACAATAATTGTATCGGTAAAGAATCATTCGAAAAATGCAATCTTTCATTTGGATATGCTTCAGGAAGTACAGTGTTATCCCATTTCCGCTCGCCATCATAGGCCATGATGTGTTCTTGCTAGGGCTTAACTTAAGACTGGGTACTATGCCCTTGAGAACAAAATCTGTCCCCAGCTATAGGCTTGATAAAAGGGACATTAACTTCAATCTAGATTACATGAAAATGCTTTCTTTCTTAAATGTGCCATCATAGTTCTAGTATGCATGTAATGTCATTCTTGTGTTATGATGTGCTAGTGTGGATCAGAGCTGGTTGCTGCACTGTGGATAACAGAGCTGTCCAGTCCATTTCTCCACATGAGAGAGCTTCTAAAGGAGCTTGGTTATAGGGACACCGACCTCAATTTGGCTGCCGACGTAAGTCTTTTTCATTCTCTAGACTCACAACATCAAACTGTTTCGCATTGCAAAAGAAGCAAATATTTACAGGCTTTAACTTGAAATTGAGGAACTGATGAAGATGATTAAATGTGCCTTGTGGTCAAACAGATTGCCTTTGCCATCATTTTCTCGATAGCGAGGATGGTGGGCGGGCCTTACCTCACCTTCAAGACCCTATCTGCTGACAACCCTTTCGTAATTAAGGTTCTTGCCAAAATTAAGATATCCACAATTATGGTTGCACTGGCACCCAACACTTTTCTCTTCTTATGTTCATGGATTCTTCTGGTCTTGGGCTTATATATTAAACATTTTGAGGTTTGTGTGTATGGCTTCTCAGGTTATGGCAGTGGCGTTGCAGCTGGTCAGTGCTTTCTGGTTTTATAAAATTGCCAGAATGGTGAAGTACAAGCTCACGAAGAGAACCACTTCTAAAAAGACTGCTTAAACCCTGTATAGTGCAAGGACAAACTGCAATGTGAGAGGTAGGATAGTGTAAAAATTTTTGAGGACCAAAGTTCGTGGATTCTTTCATGAATTGAAGGGTGGTAAAAAATTTGTCTGGCACATGTATCATCAATTGGATCAGGACAATTCTTTGGTGATCACATTGGATAAACTGTGTCTCTTGGTGGATGAACTAAATTCCTTAATTGTCTTCAATGCCTGAATTGAACGTTGAAGAGGATCCACATGCATTTTAACTATTATAAAAAAAATCTCATGACGGTAGAAATTTTGATATCTGCATCACTAAAGCTTTTCATTCATAAAGCTGGCATTACAAGTACCAACATCCACAATCTGCGTTCAACTTTTCTGGAAAATATAAATCACCATCCCAAGCAGGATCCACCACAATAGGTAGACTATGCTTTCTATTTGACTAATTAACCTGATGACAATTCTTCCTAACTTCGCCGTTAAACCCAATGAGAGGACTGATGTTACCCATCTTGATCATGGACCTGGCAAATTGCTGGAAGAAGAGGCTCTCATCTTCAGCATAGGCTTTGACCAGCTTCATAGTTGTCCCCACTTTTCCGGTTAAGAGCACTTCATCCGAAGTGAGAAGGCCTTTGCCCCACAATATGAGCTTAAAGTAGGTGTTGTCGAACTTGACTGGGGAAGCAAAGTCCAAGGGTGAGATGTTGCTGTCGCCGCCCGACCGAGGGCAAACTGATTTCAGATCCTGGTAGTAGTTCCTCTCGAGAGTCGCATCGGGTTGGTTGTTCCCGTTCTGGTTGTACAGCCTCTGCTTGAAGCTTGAACACCTCGCCACCCCAATTGTGTGCCCTCCTGCAAATACCGACAATATAATTCACAATATGTTACATTGACAGCACTTAATTGAAAATGAAAGATTCAGTAACAGAAATCAGTTTTCATGTGTTTACCTTGATGTAATCAACATTAATTTAGAAAATTGGCGACAGAGAGAGCTTACTTAATGAATTTTCAGTGATGAATAATCGGTGGTACCTGAGAGAGCGACGAGATCGGCTTCATTTAGGCCTTGGCGCCGGAAGAGCATGATGAGATTTTGGATTGTGGAGTTTGGAGGGGGAATGTTGGTATTAGAGCCCGTAAGACTTGCTGTTCTAGAGTCCCTTCTTCCAAGAGGAAGCACCCAATTTGGTCCACCGCTCTGTCAAAGCTCAAAAAAAAAAAAATTGTTAGCCAATCTAAGAAAGTAAAACTATAGAAGAAATGTCGCTTCCTGATATTGTTCAGATGGTCTTAGCGGTGTTACATGTTTGAATATGGACACCTTTTGTAAGTTTAAACTGGTGGGAGTTTAAGTAGAAGGAAATCGCAGTTTTGATCTTGACATTTAAGCATTTAACCAGAGTGAGGAATACAAAAGGAGTATCTATTGTACCAGAACAGTAGATCCTCGGGCCGAAAGGGCAACAATATCTGCACAAGACACAACGCCAGGGCATGCTTCTTCCAACTTGGCCTTAATTTCATCAATGACTTCAAACCCCCTGAGGGAATTTGCATTAGGTAGCGACCTCTTCTCGCTGGCTATGGTTGCACTATCATCCAGCAGAACCGATGCATCACATCCCTACAACAAATAGCCTGTTAAGCAATGGCTACTCCTACATTGCAGGCACTAAGCAGCTCTAACGTATCCAGCCCGACATTTCTTTAGGTAACGTAGGCGTATGCTTTAGCCTGTCTGACTTACACTGGAAGAGCGAAAACACCTACTATTGTTAGTGTTCTTATGTGTTAAGAAAGTTCTTGTTGTTTTGCATCAATACGCTTTCTTGCTGTTGTCACTATATCTTAGCGAGTACTGAAGCAATCATAAAACCTGTCGCCAAACTTGTGAACCTAGTAAAGTATGCCAAGAAATCGAACCTGCACGAAGCAGTCGTGGAAATGAAGCCGGAGCAGGGAAGCGGCCATCCTCGGTTCCCTTTCGATGGCTTGCTCCAGCACCGAAACAACAATGTCATTCACTTGAGGGCACGAGTAAAGATAGTATTCCGGTAACAGGCCATGACCCCCGCCACTTCCGCTGGACCCTCCACCCCAACCGAAGCCGAGGCCCGGGTGAGCCATGGACAGTGTGGACAACAGGAAAGCCGAGGCCACTACAGCGAGGACGACTTTGGAGAGAGCCACCATGATTGTGAATGAGAGCAAGGAGTCTGAGGGTGTGGTCGGATAAGAAAGTGTCCTGTAGGTCGATGTTACTTATAGGAAGGGAAGTAAAGCCCATCACAATCAACCACTCTCGGTACCAACTCCTCTCGCAGTTTCCTAATGTGGATTGCAATGACCATGTCAACTAGTCGTCTGTCTCACACTATGGCTTATGCTTGGAGAGAAATGAGGCTAGACAGTGTTTCTGGTATTACCTGCTCCAAAGATCACCTCCATGTGGCTCGCCTTTCTAATTGCCATTTCTTTCTGTTTCTTTCTTCTTTTGCATTTTTGCTCTTACATCATGCTTGGTACACATGAATTGGCAACTCCAGCTTAATTCTTAATCCTGCGTGTGGTGCGAGGCGCTAATTGAACCGCAATGAAAGTCTAGCCGATGTTGAGAATGTAGTGAGTAGACTCTGTTCAACTTGTAGCCTTACTTTTTGTTGTTTCATACGTAAGGCTTTTCATGTTTCTTTGGCCAAGGACGACTTTAGGATCGAACTTCTTCAAATGACCATTCAAGAACTGGGCTAGATCATTGTTTGGCATGCTGAAGAGATAATCAACTTAAGAAACCAATCATTTGGCCAAAAATAAAAATAACGAAAGCCTTAAAAAATCAATCCGATCTAAGAAAACTATTTTGTTGTTACCAAAAGGCTATTGAAAATCAAATTATTTTATCCTTAACATTTACCAATAATACATTAACCATGCTGCGCTCGACTATTACATGCTTTGGAGTACATGATCATATCGATATTGAATGAAAAGTGATTTGGTGCTACAGACGTTGGATTAAAGGGAAAAATGCCAGAAAAGTTATTCACAGAATTTGGACTTCATTTGTTTCACTGAAAATCAGCAATTGGTAGATTTTTCCTATTTACAACCATTTCCTATTGATTTACTTTCCATTCCATACTTCACCGAACCATAGATGTGTACTGAGTGACTACTCCAGCAAGCCTACTTAAACATTGAAAGAGGAATGCCCTTTCCAATTTTCATAACGAAATCAAAGTTTGAAAAGGGTTATTTTCTCTAGCATTGTTAATCAAAGTTTCTTCAAGAAAAATGTTAATGCAGCAACAGATGGAATTCCTTAGATATGACGGAAGAAGAAGAATACAATATAGACGCACAAAAAAGAATTGAAAATATTTACATCAGGTCAGCTGTATACAAAGTCCACTGGGGGACTCCTGCTCTTATCGACCACCTAATGCTGCGCAACATTCTCTAGAAGAAAATTGGTATCTCTCTCTCTCTCTCTCTCTCTCTCTCTCATGATGCATTTCATCAGCAGAGAGAGTGCAGGCAGAGGGAAAAGGAATGGGAGATGTCCAATGTACTAGGGGCAAGGCTAGGATATGCGTAGCTGCCTCATTGGTGTGAGCATCCTCGCAAAGCGCAGCGGAACGTGTGCCTTTACCAATGTCCCGTTCTCCATATATTCCTGTATTTTTAAGGCAAGGAAGGAGCATCATGAATAAACAACGAAATCTAAGGGTCTCTTGACAAGATTATCAGGTAACAAACTAGAAGAAGTTGAAGCAGGCAACACTCACGGTCTTCTCCACCATTCCTACTTGATGGATGGTACTGAGGAGTTCGCCTTTGTCAAATGGGACCAATGCTTCCACCCAAACCATTGAATCCTGAGAAAAGGAGTGGAGGAAAGAAATATTTATTTATCTATCATGAATGCATACAACAGTCAGAATGATTAAATCGCAGATAAAGGTTTTGACCCGAGACCTTCACTTTGTCCTGAACTGCGTCACAGAATTCTTCTAGGCCCTCGCCAGTCAATGCGGATATGTAGACAACATCTTCCCTCCTCTCCGCTTCAAGCTTGATCTTTTGAGGATCTTTAGCTTTATCAACCTGTAATAAACGATATGAGGGTCAAGGTTTTCATGACTGATTCACAAACAATCATGGCTTGCCAGGTAGAATTCAATTTAATCAGATATGTATTGCTCAAGATAGAAAAAACTCATTCGGATTTTCTTTACTTATATCAGATTTTTTTTGTGACTGATGAACCAAACAGCAAGTGAACAGAGTCCATTCACAGGTTTTTCTCCCTCTCTCTTGAGACCCATTTTGTGTCATCAATTCTTTGGTCATGTGATGTGTCCATCTGAAAATAAATGTTATGTCACTCTCCTACTTAGCAAGATATTGTATGTACCTTGTTCCAGACCATCAACTTTGGAATAGAAGACACGTCCAACTCTGATAAAACATTGTCCACAGCTTCTATCTGTTGCTCAGCTAGAGGATGGCTGAGTATAAGAGCAAATGCAAGTAAATGAAGTTGGCTCCCAGATAGCAATTATCTTTAAGAGTATGCCAAGTATACCTGATGTCCACTACATGCACCAATAGTGAGGATTCAGATATCTCCTCTAGTGTTGCTCTGAAAGCAGCAACCTGTAAAATGTAGTCAGTTGTAGATAAATTGCAATTCATCACCTAAAACAATAGTGAAGACCAATACCAGCATATTCATTATGATGACGCGATAAATAAACAATTTTTTGCTTCTTATGATGACAACTTTCACTAAGTTATGAAAATGGATGATAAACCATCTCACCAGCATAGTAGGTAATTTTTGGATGAAACCAACAGTATCTGTCAGTAGAAACTCCTTCCCATTTTTTATCTGGATGGTAAGCATGAAACCAAATTGTTAATATACTGTCAATGAGATCATCAGACAATTGATTTATAATTGCACAAAACTCATCCAAAGATAAACATTTTACACCCTGGTAACAAATGACTTTCCTCTAAAACTGACCTGGACCCTTCTAGTAGTTGGGTCTAGGGTTGCAAACAAGCGATCTTCAGCAAGGACATTTGCCCCTGTCAACCGGTTCAGCAATGTACTCTTTCCAGCATTTGTGTACCCAACCTAAAATGTTTCCAATGGTATTCATGTATAATCACTCACGAAGGGAACAAATGTCTGTATATACCATATATGAAACATAACTTACAAGTGACACTACAGGCACAGGAACAGAAGTTCGCCGATTACGGTACTGCTTCCTATGTTTTCTAACAGATTCCAGCTCTTTCTTGAGGATGCCAATCTATCCACCAGAAGGAAGCATGACTTTCAGCACATCCATTAAGGAATTGCATCCAGATGCTTTTGATGGTGGCTCAATATAGCCAAAACGTAAGTCTTTATAAATGGTCCAATGAGCTACTTACTTGAGTCCGCAATATACGCTTATCCACTTCAATCTGTTTCTCTCCCATACCCTTCACTTGGCCTCCAGCTTGACGCTCAAGGTGGGTCCACATTCTCGTCAACCGTGGTAATTGGTACTCCATTTGTGCCAATGCAACCTGAGAACAATTATTGAGTTGCAGTGCAAAGGTATGAGCATCATGTCATATTAGATGAAATTGCTCTTTAAGCTTCAGAAGACTAAGGAGACAGGAAGTCACATACATGGCGAGATCCCAATTAAAGTGAAAACTTCTCAATTAAGAAAACTATAGTAGAAATTACCAACCAGAAGCACTAATAAAAAGAGGCTGCAAACTGCTATGTAGTGATCAGAAGAGGGAAATTGCCTGCAAGGCTGCTTCATGTGTTGCTGCCCGCTGGTTAAATATATCAAGAATAAGAGCAGTGCGGTCACAGACTCTAACATCTCCACCAAAAGCCTTCTCCAGATTGCGCAATTGCCTGAGAGTTCCCCCACTTAATATGTCATTAGCATTGATAAGACAAAGCCCATGGGAGATAGAATAATGGTTTGCTTCAGTTCCAGCTGCTAGTGACTGACTTCAATTCACAATGAAAAGATAGAACTTGCAGAATTTGACACGCAATAATCATAAGACAAGAAGAGCATGCTATCAACATGCTCTCTGAGCATTTAATCTGCATCAGAGTGGTGAAATCTGCTAAAATAATCCATGTGCAATTCACAGAACAGGATCATGCTGAATCCAGGAAACCACTCACATACAAGAATCTTGTTCCACAATTTTGGAAGTGCATGACATAAAGAGGCTCAGAAGTCTAACATAATATGCCAGAAAACAGTTGAAACTTCTCGTCATATTGAGGCAATTGAGATCCAGGAAGTGGCACTAGCACCAGGAATTTATTAAGGGAGAACATTCTTTTAACAGTTGCATTGCAGAAATGGGTCAAAGTGACTGTAATTGCCCAGAAAGGGTAGCAAGAAAACTGAGATTATCTTGGTTTTGCAAATTATTAAAATGCTAAAGGACCAATGTAAAAGAAGCCATGCTAGCCTTATTTTCCATAGTGTTTATATAGCATAGTGCTAATTGCATAAGCAACTCGAAGAGGAAGCAAAGGTTGAGCCATCATCTCTTTTGTCTTTGGCCAGTATGAATGGAAATAAATCGACAATGGGTTGAACCTTACCCTGGTGAAAGCTCATCATCAAATATTACAGTCTCCACATCCAGCGCATGGATTGCACTTTTGATTTCTGAAACCTTGCCCGATCCAATATATGTCCTCGGGTTTGGAGATGATAGTCTGCATCCACAGTACCGGCAATTAAAGCTCACCTAAATCAGATTGCTGAAGGATAATAGCAAGTAGAAGTATGGCCTGGAGAGAACTAATATGCAAGAAACATACTCGATAAGTTTGAGAAAGGGACAAGATGAAGCCTAGCACAGTCTGTATAACCATGAACTTGTGGTTGGAGAATGCTTTTTTCTTTTTTGAAATTTTAAGTCTTTGGATTGCCCATATTACAGGATGACAACAGAAAGTGGAGAGACTAAGGGATGAATCGTCAAATTACCATTTGAGAAATCTATACTTGGAAGTCAATAGCGGGATAACCTACAACATCTCCATTTCACATCTTATAACGTGAACCTATATTTTACCCATTGTATCCCTTCTGTGTTACAAAATATTAACCATCGGGCAAAAACTTATCTCATTAAGGTGCATCAGATTCACTCACTGAGGGTGAAAAGGGGCCGACGGAAAGGAATATGGGATATTGATGAATATATAGCTCCTATAGTAAGGCATAATTCATGGAAGGCTAACCACTGAACAGGATGGAGGAATCAAGATGTAGGTGATCCATATCCTTTAATAATGAAATAAACAATTAGTTCATGACGGATTATATTCAGTGGAAGCTCATCTATAAAAAACCGATGGTCAAGAAAATTACATAAGCACAAGAAAGCTAAAGGCATTCACATACTCACTTTTGATATGTAGAATCTACAACCATCAGTCCTGCAGTGTCAGCTAGCAGAGCTAGTTCCTTAAGTGATTCATCTATTCCGAAAGACTCCTCCCTATCACCTTTATGCTCAACACCCACAAGGTATGCCTTCTCTTCAAAGACCTAAGGCAAATAAACTGAATCAAATCAACTTAAAACACAAACACTCAAAGGAGCACAAGAGAGATGATTCAGACTGGTCACAACAACTAAAAATCAGAACCCACTTGTAGACAACCCGGATGCACTTATCTCTACCAAATTAGAGAGAGAGAGAGAGAGAGAGAGAGAGAGAGAGAGAGAGAGAGAGAGAGAGAGAGAGAGAGAGAGAGAGAGAGAGAGAGAGAGAGAGAGAGAGAGAGAGAGAGAGAGAGAGAGAGAGAGAGAGAGAGAGAGAGAGAGAGAGAGAGAGAGAGAGAGTTTTTGACAAGCCCACTTGAACCCCCAAGCTTCAGCTTCTGTAATTATCTGCTCTTTGGTGCTGCCTTTCCTAAATTACTAAGCAACAAGCACCTGACATTCTGGCGCTACATTCACCTTAACCTCCAAGTATGCGATCACAAAAGTAATCATATCAAAATTAGTCCTTAAACAATGAAGTCTACAAAATCTGACATCATAATTCCACTGCATTCACCTCCTCCAAGTACACAACCACAAAAGTTATCATATCAAAATTAGTCTTTAAAACAATAAACTCCACAAAATCTGACAATATAATTCCACTACATTTGGCTGATAGACATAAACTATGGAGTCACCATTCATCCTCAAGCAATTCAAACTAATAAAAAGAGCTTATACAGCTTAGCCACGAATAAATCCATGCTAGGATGTTTATAAGAAGCACGCAAACCATTGCAAGTGCAACTCATAGCCAACGCACTTGTAAATCAGATATGGCTAGCATCTTTTAGCGCATTACTGCTATCCTTACATTATCGATTTCCAATGCCCCATCCTGTTGCCACAAGAAATGGGAATAAATCCACGACAGAAGTTCACACCGAAATATCAGGTTCAGGAGCCTCCGTTGAGTAAATCATCAGAAAGCAAATATCTTGGTCGATCACTACAGTTCACTCCCCGGCGATCTTACACAAAATAGACACCCTTTTATTGTTCATTTTCAGCACTGCACCAATTGATTGTACTCCAGTTATATCCAGAAGTGCATAAGCTTACAACTTAAAAACCTTATAGGCAATTAAAATTCATTCCCTTCTTCATAGACAGCACGACTCACGTCCATCCATTCATGACCAAAGCACTTTCGACCATTCTTAACCAACCGAATTGAGGCGCAAACAACTCAATTCCCAACAAAATGGAAAAGAAAAGGACACAGAAAAAACACACCTCTCTTCCATTCCGCACTTTGAACCTATCCTCGAAGCTGTCATCGTCTTCTCTCTTCTTCTTCGCTCTGGTTGACGAAGCGGTCGCATCTTTGGTATCATCTCCCAAATAGGTCTCTGCAACTCCATCGAGGAACCCGCCAACCCCTTCTTTCTCTTCTTGGGTTTCGACTGCTGGGGCTTCCACTTCCACGGCAACGTTGTCGGGGGACACAACACCGAGCCCATGTTGAGCAGCTCTTGCCAATCTTGAAGGATTGAAAGATCGTGGCTTGAGAGACAACAAGATTGGTCGATTACCATTACTAGTGGGATTCAAGCTCCATGAGCGGTGAGCAAATGGAGACGGTCTGCTGGTGAGAGACGAGCATGCCATCGCAAGAAATTCTCTTTGCTTTGTCTATCCAAAAATATTAGAGCAGGAAACGAATTCTTGCTTCGTTCACCGGATGTCCTGCTCTTTGCTTTTGTTTTTCTTTTCCTTTGTCTCTTTATTTCTTTCTGCGTTTTGGTTTGTGGTGTGTACAAATGATCGAAATTGGTCTGAAATTTAATTAAGCGGGCTGATATTGCACGGTTCCAAGAAATGGACAATTCTTACAAAAGTTCGCGCATTCGACAACCCCTTGAGATTAGAAGTGAGCATGGTTTGGAAGACTAGACCAACAAATGAAAAGGGAAAATTATGAAAAGAGTCGTAAATTTATTGTATATATGTCAATTCAGATTTAAATCTTTTAATTATACCGATTGAATCATAAAATTTTTCATGTTATGTCAATTGAATCCATCCGACTAAATTTGGACACTGACCGTCCTATGTGACACGGCTGGTGCTGACGTGGACATTTTTCAATAAAATTTTATTGAATTACTTTTACAAATTTTGGTTTATTTATTTTTTTTCTTTCTTTGTTTTTTTTTGCGAGTGCCGGTGAGAGTTGACCTCATGTGAGGACCAGTGCCGAGAGAGGGCGTCGCGGCCCCCACTGGCCACAACGAGGCGACCCTCCCCCACCTTTAGCAAGGGCTAGCCTCGCCTGCGTCTGTCAAGGGCGGCCTTATCCGAGTAAGTGTGGTCCTATGATGACGGTTGGAGAGGGCTGGGTGAGGTCGCTCGCCCTCAACGACCACAATCAGGCAAGGGTTGCCTCGCCTGCATCGTTTGAGATTTGCCACCGGCATAAAGGAAAGAAAAAAATAGAAAAATGAAAAAGAAAAGAAAAGAATAAGAAATGTTTAAGAAATGTTTTAAAAAGTTGTTCATGTCAGCGCCGGTACGCCACATAGGACGATTGGCCACTGGCAAAAAGGAAAGAAAAAAACAGAAAAATGAAAAAAAAAGAAATGAATAAGAAAAATTTTAGAAAAGTTTTAAAAAGTTATCCACGTCAGCGCCGGTATTCACGTAGGACGACCAGCACTGACTGAATCGCCATATCAGTATTTTCCGATCAAAATTGGCCGGATTGACTCAACTGGCAAACATGAAAAGGTTTAGAAATCAATTAACACAATTTAAAGGTTTAGTACTAAATTGGCATAAGTGTAATATGTTTAGGACTTTTTTGGTGAATGAAAGGGACTCCACAAACAGAAGAAAACGGGGATATGACCTAAATACTATTAAGTTATCACAGGTAAAAAGAAATATTAAGATAAAAATTGAAACTAGTATCCGGCGATAAATCAAAATTCTAAGCTCAAGCAGCTAAAATATTCTCTCACGGACTAAATCCACAAATTTTACATGAAACACTGATGCACGGTGAGTCAGCGAGAAGTTGCGCAACGCATTCGATGGGACGAATGAAAGCGTTTTTTATGTTTTATGGAAAATAACTTTTGGATAGAGTTCGCCACAAATGCATAAAGAAATGTTCCATCAGTTAAAAATGAAGTTAACTACCCAAAAATTGGATAAAAAATTCACTCATTTGAGAAAAAATTTCATATATTGTCAACATATTCTTGGAATCGAGAATGCATCATTCTCCTATTTATAGGCAAACTAAGACATAGGAACTTGAAAAACGTTCATTTAGAAAAGAGATAATGACGCAAATAGTCCTTAAACTTTTAATTTGTTCAATGTGGTCTCTAAATTTTTAATTTGTTCAATGTAGTCCTCAAACTTTTGGTACGTGTTTAATTTAGTCCCTCAACTATATGAACATGTTCAATCCCATCCTTTCATTAATTCAAGTTCTAAAATAACATCGAACATTTTTATATAGTTCAATGACTAAATTGAATTTATACCAAAATTTCAGGGATCACATTGAATAAACTATATGTTTAGGGACCACATTACAAATTGTGCTAAAGTTCAGAGGCCACATTGAACATATTAAAGTTCAAGGACCACATTGCATATTTGACCAAAGTTCATAAACCATTTATGTTATTTTCCCTTTAAAAAAAAAAACTCAAAGGAAACGAACCTTACTAAAATTAGGAATTCTAGTCAAATTTGAAAACCAACTCAAATTAGAAAACTTACTTAGAGTAGAAAATATATACAAATTAGAATATCTATTTAAGCTAAGAAATCTACTCAAATTAGGAAACAACTATCCAACCTTAACCCATCCCGAATGTGCATTTATTCTTCAACTTTTATAAACTCTATCTTGGACGGATTCTCCTCATTGGACGAATGGATGATGTTATGACCGAAATCTCCATTTTATTCACATAAATATCAAATGGGCTGGATTGATTGATGAGATTTGAGGTGGCCTTGTGAGTTAATTATCTTTAATGGAATGTGATGCCTCCGCGTTTAACACTATGGCTTCGTTCGTTTGGCGGAAAATATTCTAATGGAAAATATTTTCCGGGTTTTCCGGTGTTCGGGGGGCGGAAAACGTTTTCCGTGGAAAAATATTTTCCTTCCCCCCTCACAAAATAGCCTAAGTCTACGGAAAATGACTTCCGCTTCTTCAAAAGCGGAAATCATTTTCCGGAGCTTCTTCTTCTTCTTCTTCACTAAGGTCGCCGGCCGCCGCCGCCGCGGCCGGTCGCCGGCCGCCGCCGGTCGCCGGCCGCCGCCACGGCCGCCGCGGCGGTCGCGGCCGCCGCCCGTCGCCGGCCGCCGCCACGCCGCCGCGCGTGCCGATCGCCGCTGCCGCGCCGTGCTGCCGCCGCGCCTCGCCGCCGACCGCCGCCGCGGGCCGGACGCCGAACGTTGGCTGCCGTCGCCGGCCACCGCTGCCGCTGCCGGCTTCGCCGCGCTGCTGCCGCGATCGCCGGCGCGCGGACGCCGCCGCCGCCGCCCGCCGATCGCCGGCCGCCGGACGCCGCCGCCGCCGCCGGTCGCTGGCGAAAAATATTTTCCGAAACTTTTTCATACTGGTCACCGAACACTGGAAAATTATATTCCGGAAAAACATTTTCCAGGAAAATAACTTTCGGGAAAATATTTTTCAAAAGGAGAATATTTTCCGCCAAACGAACGGAGCTTATATGTTGTGTTCGTTTATCATTTCTTGTCGTTTTTTCAAAGGAATCGGTTAGACAACTATGAACTGTACGCGGGTAAAAACGTACTTCCATGTAGGGGTGCAATCAAGTTGAGTCAAGTCGATACATATTTACATAAAAAACTGTGATATCCAACATAAATTTCGGGGGATAAAGCAGCCGGTCTGGGGGAAGTTTTTTTTTCCGTTTTGCCTTGACTACCCAATCTGCAAGTTGATTTGCTGTGTTAATGAAATTTCATGCATTATCGACCAAAAAAAAAGGTCGATACATATAAAAAGAATTGGGCACATATATAACAACAAAAAATAGTACCCACTTAACACATATATAACAAAAAAAAATCATCAGAGTGCATGTCAGAACACAATCCATATTATCTAGAATACAAGGTTCATAGATTTAAGGATAATTGGTTCCAAGGTGGGTCAATTCCCATCCTAGAACCGGAAATGAGATCGAGAACCAATTTTGTTCACCCTGGAATTAGACCGGAGCAGCTGGTCCCGAGCCAATTCTCAATCAGCGTTATTATAATTTTTTATTGAGATAACTGCTATGGAAGTCCTAAAACTTGTTATGAAAGTGCAATTGAGTCATAAAATTTTTAAAAAGTGCAATCTAATCCTAAAACTTGTCGCAAAAGTGCAATTGAATCCTAAAACTTTCAAAAAGTGTAATCAAATCTTAAAACTTGTTAAGAAAATGCAATCGAGTCCAAAATTTTCAAAAAATGCAATCAACAGAAGTACTTGATTTGATCAGTTTAACAAGTTTTAGGACTGTATTGCACTTTTTGAAAATTTTTGAACTCAATTGTACTTTTGTAACAAGTTTTAAGATTTAATTGCAATTTTTAAAGTTTCAGGATTCAGCTGCACATTCATAATACATTTTAGGATTTCTAATGGACTTAGCTCATTTTTTTATGGTTTCCGATATTAATACTTTATCCTCAATTTTTTTTTTATGATTTCTGCTATAAAAATAAAAATATATATACTCTATGCCGGTTCAAAGCCCCAGTTCAGTTCAATAACGGGCCGACGCCCCAATTCAAATCACTTTACATGGACTCAAACATATTCGTATTAGTCGAAGCTCAAATTAATTTTGACAAAACGATTCACTCATCATTGTTGAAGGCCAATAGATAAGCAGATCGCTTAATACGCGCTTATGGAGACATAAATATATCGTAGACCCAATTTTTCTTGTCAAACCATTCCAAGAACAGCCTATGCAGATCATACAGTCCATCGAGACTAACCGAAATCCATGGTATAACTTCCAGAAGACATCAGAGACTGATTTGAAATACAATAACTCTTACACCATTCACTTTTAAGGGCTATTCAGGTGATCAAGCATACTTCAAACCAAGAAAATTCACCTGTCAAAGCTAGTTTTCGCCCGATAATGAACATCCCTAAAAGCCAGTCAAATGTAAGAAAAATTATCAAAAAAGTCATAAACATTTTAATTGTGTCAATTGTCCAAAACCTTTTTACATTTTGCCAATTAACTCCATTTGACCAATTTTAGCCGAAGATTGCTGACATGGATGCTAGTAGTGCCATGTAGGATGATCATTATTAACGTGGATAATTTTTTAAAAAAAATTAAAATTTTTAATTTAATTTATTCTTTCTTTTTTTTTTCTTCTTCCCCTGCTGGTAGTAATGGCCAACGATTGGCTAGAGGCAAGGGCCAACCTTGCTGGCTTCGGGCAAGGCTCGCCAAACGGGGCTCGAGCTTGCCGGCGAGGTCGGTCCATGCCAAATGCGTTGAGGGGGACCCTCGGTCCCCCTCATTGGCCATGGTGACTAGCAGAGGAGGAAGGAAAAAGAAATAGAAAGAAAAGAAAAAAATAATAAAAAATTATTCAAATTAGTGCCAACCATGTCATGTAAGACGGCCGATATTCACGTCAACAATTTCCAGTCAAAATTGGCCCGATGCACTCAATTGGCAAAACAAGAAAATGTTTAGGACTCAATTAACACAATTAAAATATTTATAACTAAATTGGTACAAGTGCAATAGGATTAGGACGTTTTTGGTAATTTTCCCGTCAAATTTAAACACCAAAATAAAAAGCAAGGCTCAATTCAAGATTGAGTTTTACCCCCATTAAAATTCTTATATGTGTACATCTAACCCTAGATTGAACAATTTCATTTCGAATGGCCCCCACAAATGAACAAAATGCTAAAGTTATGAATAGGTAGCTATTTTAGATAGAGGCAAAAGGACACTATAAGTACCATAACTTGTGTACGGCGCTCACTTTGGTGCCATAACTTTTTTTCGGATCACTTTGATGCCAAGTCGGAGGAAAAACGATCACTTAAGTGTCATAACTTTTTTTTGGATCACTTTAGTGCTAAAATTTTTGAAAAACGATCACTTAAGTGCTAAAATTTTTGAAAAACGAACATTTAAGTGCTAAAATTTTTGAAAAACGATCACTTAAGTGCCAATCTCCGGCGAGCCACGTCAGCTTCAGCGAAAAATTGTGTACGGCACCGGAGTTGGCACTTAAGTGATCGTTTTTCAAAAATTTTAGCACTTAAGTGATCGTTTTTCAAAAATTTTAGCACTAAAGTGATCCAAAAAAAAGTTATGGCACTAAAGTGAGCGCCGTACACAAGTTATGGCACTTGTAGTGTTCTTTTGCCTTTAGATAGACCTACGCCATATTTATTTTTGTTGGCCTTTTTAAGTATAAGAATACTAATTTAGTTACTACGACAGATATGCTCAGCTTACTTGTAAACTATTCATTGATTTTTTGCCCTCGGAGAAAATTTTTTTCTAGATCCGTCCCTGCTCACATGTGGGTGATTTTAGGGTGATGAATGACCAATCTAGAATCTAAGTTGGAGGAAATTTCCTCTGATCTTATTTGGAAAAAATATGGCCCTTTAGGTGAGAAAAAATTACAAAAAAAAAAAATCCTAAACCTATTGCAATTGTGCCTATTCAATCGTAAACCTTTCAATTGTGTTAATTTAGTCCTAAACATTTTCACAATATGTCAATTGAGTCATTTTAGCCAATTTTGGCCGAAAATAGCTGACGTGCACGCCGATTGTCCTTCATGGCACAATCGACGCTAATGTGGATAATTTTTACAATTTTGTATAAAAAATACATTTTTAAATTTTTTTTATATATTTTCCTTTTATTTTGACCGGCGAGGGTCGTGGCTTGCCCGGGCCCTCGCCAGATATGAGCGAGGCCATCACCAGCCGCAAGCGAGGGCCGCCTCGCCCGCGATTGGGAAGTCCACGAAGGCCCTAGGCAAGAGCCACGAACCTCAACGACCGACGAGGGTCGCTAGCTACCCTCACCTACCAAAATGAAAGGAAAAATAGAAGAAAGAAAAAATAAAAAAAGTAAAGAAAAATAAAAAAAAAATATGAATAAATTTAAAAAATAATTTAAAAAATGTCAACATTAACACCAGCTGTGCCGTGCCACAAAGAATGGTCGGCATCCACTTTAGCGCCGGTTGTGCCACATAGAATAGCCGGTGTCCAAGATAGCGATTTCTGATCAAAATTAACCGGATGGACTCAATTGGCAAAATGTGAAAAAAGGTTTAGGATTCAATTAGTACAATTGCAATAGGTTTAAGACTTTTCTGGTGCTTATCCCCTTAGCTGATAATCTATCACGCAAAATTAGGCCAGAGATGGCAATATGGAGACTATCCGTTTATGCAATACAAGAACAACACGAGATACAAAAAGAAGAAAAAACACAAATACGATGCAACTTAAAACACTTAAACTCACATGTTGACACGAATTAATATGTTTTCGTTGCAGATCGATTTTTTGACTTATAAAAAGAAAATTATAATATTTTATGCTAACACAAGCTGACATGAATTACAAAAGCGACTCCGATATGCTAACATTTATAGCCGGTCCAAAACTAGACATATTTGGCCTTACATCTTCAAGAAAGACGGTATGAGACAATGCATACACAATTTATAATGATTGAAAACACCCAAGAGAATCCCATACGATCACTAGAAATTTGCACACAGAAAATAATCAGTGGCATCCTCCATGGAATGGGCGAGCTGCAGAGTTGAACAGTCTAACAGAAACATCGCTAACTGCATTGCCACATACCTCTATCAAAAGTCGAGAATCACAAGAGTGTTGCCTGCTTCAGATTCGATATCCGGTTCCCCTAGCTATCATCAAGTTAAGCCATTGAAGGACAATCTAAATTCAGAAAATCAGTTCATGAGAGCAACGCTATGTTTTCACCATTGCGCATTAAGCACAGACCGAATTATTCTTTCGCCTTATACCAGATTACGCAGTATTATTTACTTGGGCCTTCAAAAGTACAGTCAGTTCACCATCTTGGCAAGCTAGAAAACAGAAACATCTTTACTCTTGACCAGCCTCCATCTCTATCTCTTTCTAGTGCCCAGTGATTCATTTAACTTTCCTGCCCTTCGTCAAAAAGTTTGTGATTTTCAGGTTACTTTCAACATCTGCATCTTCATGCATGATTACACCACCCACCAGGAAAAGTGAAGAAAAGCAAAGACAATCCAATGACTCTTAACATGCCCACAAGTCAGAAGGAGACAATCTTGAAACTGGGAGTGTGCGAAGTAAGCCCTCTCCTTTTTTCCCTGTTACACTTGAATTCTTCAGAAATGCAGACGATAGAACTATTTAGCCTTTGCCTCCCCCTCTCTCTCTCTCATTTCTGGCTACTAAAGATGAAGAAATTTGATGCCTTTATGGTCTATCAACCAAATATAGGGCTACCAGTTTTGGAAGTTTTGGAATCCTATCCTTGAAAGTTGGAAATTTTTATATTTTATATTTTTCTTTTCTTGCAAATAAGTCTTCTGGAATGTACTCTTGAGTGTATAAATACCCACCCAAGCTTAATGGAAATACACAACAATTTATGTCTCAACATGGTATCAAAAGCAATCTGGGGCATGCCCCTTTCAACCCTAGCTTTCTTCTTCCTCTTCTTTTTTCTTTTCTACAAGGGTGGTCGGCATGGCCCTGGAGAATAATGCCGCCATGACCACACTACCATAACCACCATTACAAACCCTCCTTTTGCACTTCCTCCATTCAGACCTGCTCACCACTTCCTTTCTTTGCACTCACAGCATTCAATTACTTGCTATGGAGAGCGCAAGTTATCCCGTTTCTCAAGGGACAAAACCTCTATGGTCATGTCGATGGGACCAAATCGTGTCTTTTTGATGCAGCCCAAGTAGTTCTCCGGCAACAACTAGACGCTTCCATCATAGTCTTCTAATTGCATCTCTCTTAGAATCAATTTTACCTTTCATTCTTGATAAACCAACTAGCAAAGATATCTAAGAAGCTCTCAATGCCTCTTTTGGCTTAGCTTCTTGTACACATATGCTCTCTCTTCATCTCAATTTTAACGTCTGCAACAAAAATAGAATGAATCAGTTATTGATTTCCTCTAGCGTACTAAGTCCATTGCTGATGAGATGGGTGATGTACCTCTTAAACCGGAGGATTTCAATGTCCACATATTTCGTGGTCTCTGATCT
Organism: Syzygium oleosum; assembly: GCF_021117445.2. Taxonomy (NCBI): domain Eukaryota; kingdom Viridiplantae; phylum Streptophyta; class Magnoliopsida; order Myrtales; family Myrtaceae; genus Syzygium; species Syzygium oleosum. The sequence continues at coordinate 1,724,806 of NW_026607529.1, forward strand.
AATCTCTAGGACATTGTTCCTACATTACTTGGCCACTCTAAGCCAGTCTCGTTTAAGAATCTTCAAGGTCTTCCCCTTAATAACGAGAGTACTAAGGCCTTCCAAAAGTTGCGAATCTCCAAACCTTCCTCTCAGGCTAATTCGTTACATGCAACTCTGCTCAATGAGATTCCTCTACCTCTGACTCCATCCCTCATAATTCCTCTTTCTCTTGCTGAGATCAATCCATAGGTTGTGTGTGACGCTAAAATGTCACGCGTGACACGTGTCCTTTCTAATTATATCTTATAATTGTAATTACGCATGCTGAAGCACAACAAATATTTCCCAATATCGCCGACAAGAAAATCGCACGAGTTTCATAATATACATATCTTCAACTTTATACATACACCAGCAGTTATTATCACAATATAATACATAGTCTTGGAAAGAAGGTTGGGTCTACTAGCACCACTAGTCCCACAATAACCCAAAAGCTAGCAACCATCAATTTAGGGGTTGATGGCCTCTGATAACATCTTGCCCCCTCTATCGTCATGTCCAAGGGGACCTTTCTACAAACTGAAAAATAAGGGGTGAGTCGAAGCTCAATAAATGAAATCTCTAAATCTAAAGTAGGAGTTTACCTTTACACCCACCCTGGCATAACAATCACAAACATTCGGAGCAATATAATTAATGTATGAGCACACACCTTGTGACGCACCAGAACGTCACGCGCAACACATGTCTTTTAATAGATATTAATTAATAATTAGGCCAGCGGAAGTTAAAGTCTGAACATTTCTTAACCATGAAAATCACACAAGTTTAGTCAAAGTACTTATGCTTCTTATAAACATAACTTGTCAGATTTACAACCTCAAACAAACATATTATAAGCACAAAAGACAAAAGTCTGGGTAGGTCAAGGTTGCCTATCTCCATGCTACATTCTACTCCAAAAGACTGCCCCTACATAAGTAGACTTTACATTCTGGATCGTCTATGACCCCCAACGAGTCGTAGATGTCGCCACCGTCATATCAGCTAAACTGCCGCAACGGCCCAACCAAGTCACCATTGAGGTTCACATACCATTCTATAAACCGATGAGGAACTCACTCCGGAAGCCCCACATCAACCTATATGGTAGATATACATCTAGTATAAACTATATCTACCCTCGGGAAAAGCGTATCAACGTACTGGCACTCATAGTGTCTAGGAAAACTAGCAAACATTGGCGGCAGATTGTCCATTCCTACACGTCTGAAAAATAAAGGAATGAGCCAAGGCCCAGTAAATGAAATCTCTAGTTTTAAGTTAGGAAAATTAACCTACCACTTCACCTAGCACAAACAACATACATGCATAACAAACAATATGCATAGAATTTGAATAAATGTTATACCTTTTCCATTTGGATATGCCATAATGATCTGATCAGTTCAATATTCCACAATAATTTCATTCAGACGCAATCATATGATGTAAGACATTCATGCTCATGTGTTAGGTTCATTACTTTTCCCTCTCGAACACTCCCGGGGCATTTCAACCAACGGGGCATCTCAATTCCAAGGCATCTCGGTACACTCTCCGGGGCATCCTGACCAACGGGGCATCTTGACTCCCGAAGCATCTCGGTACACCTTTCGAGGCATCCCAACCAACGGGGCATCCCGACACACGGGACATCGTCACCATTAATTTGTGGGTGACGGAATTTATATTATTCTCATGTAAGCCATAACAAATAAGTATTTGTATGCACATACTCACCTTCTTTTTTACATCACATATCCCTTAAAGTAATGAAATGCATCATTCGAGCAAATAAGTATGAAGCAATACAGGTTTAGACTCAAAAGGCTAAAGTCTACTCAAGTTTAGAAAGTACACATATCCAGATTTTGAAATAAAACTTACTCGATTTAGAAAATATATATTTCCAAATTTTAAAAATAAAGTCTACTCAAGTTCAAAATACATATGTCCAGATTTTGAAGATAAAGTCCACTCGAGTTCAAAATACGTATGTCCAGATTTTGAAAATAAAGCCTACTCGAGTTCAAATTACATATGTCCAGATTTTAAAGATAAAGTCTACTCGAGTTCAAAATACATATATCCAAATTTTGAAAATAAGGTATGCTCGAGGTCAAAATATATATGTCCAGACTTTGAGAGTAAGTTCTGGTCGGTTTTAAAAAATAAACATGTTCAGATTCTGACAGTAAAATGTGCTCGATTTTAAAAGTAGACATGTCCAGATTCTGACAGTAAAATCTGCTCGATTTCAAAGATAGACATGTCCAGATTGTAACAGTAAATTCTGTTCGATTAAAAATAGACATGTCCAGATTCTGATAGTAAATTTTGTTTGGTTTCAAAAATAGACATGTCCAGATTCTGACTGTAAATTCTGTTTGGCTTTAAAATAGACATGTCTAGATTTTAACAGTAAAATCAATTGGGTTTTAAAAGTAGACATGTCCAGACTCTATCAGAAAATCAGTTCGTTCTCAAAAATAGACTTGTCCAGATTTTGACAATAAAGTCTGTTCAGTTTTAAAAGTAACCTGAATCAGAATTTGAGGCTAAAATCTGCTTAGTTCAGAAGTAAACAGAATCAGAATTTGAGGCTAAAATCTGCTCAATTCAGAAATCAATAGATTTTTACGAACGATGGTTAAGTCTGAACCTAAAATATGACTTTATCCAAGTTCAAATTCATCATTTCCATTCACCACATGTACCCCCATTTAAGTCAGATGATTAAGTACCTTTTGAACATGCATGAAATTAGCAAAAACGAATCCAACCATCACCTCAAATATGACGTTTTCAGGTTCAGATTTAACAATTTAATTTGCCAATAATACCACACTTTAAGAAGACAATTCACACACATTCTAAACACATATAGGGCTAGCAAAACAAACCGGCAACCACCAAATCTACCATATTATAGCACATAAGATAGCATATCATATCCATCCAAGTTAAAAGCAACAAGTAGATTCATCTAACTTAATTCTAGAGTCTTCACTTACCTTGCTTAAATCTGAACACTCAAAACCAGCTTGTAGATTTTGGATCGGGTGTTGATGAAAGTAGATTCTCTTTGGAGATTGACGATGAAGAAGAGAGTTACGGTTTTGGGGTAAAAATTATCTTCGATGTTACCCAGATGAAAATGAAACAGAGGAGTAGATTGTGAGGTGGATAATTGCATGTACTCCTAGGTGGCATTTTCTTATTTCCATCCACGGCCAGGTGTGCGAAGTCAAGACACATTAAGGATGAGTAATAGCCAAGTAATGATGACTTATGGCTAGGTGTCAAGTTAATGCAAGAAACTTGGTTTAAGAAGGGCATGTGGTATGTTTGATTTCTCTAAATATGGTCATGCATGAATCCTCCATAGGCCACGTGAGATCAAGGTGTCTTGAAGGAATTTTGTGAGAATAAAGAAGAAAAAGAGAATATCTTTCCCCCCCTTAACGCCTATTAGAAATTTATTAATGGTTATCAATAATTAACTAAAGTTTAACTAATATTATCCATTAACTACTAAGACGACGGTAAATTAATACTGATACAATGTTAACGTACACTTCAACGTTTAGAAATTTTAAATACGTCGAACTCGAAACAATTACGTTTCCGAATCCGCGCCTCACAATTTACGGTCCAATAACAATTTCTACACGTCCGTACAAGTACTAAGCTAAATAGTACTTAGCTTATAAACTAAATATCATTATCAAGCACGGAAAATTTTCAATGTCACATGCATATTATTACGAAATTTCCGGATGTCACACTCCTTACCTTCTTTGCAAGTGCCTCGCACGAATGCATGGTATTATCTATTCAATGCACATGTATGGCATATAATTTATTGATGCATCAGCTTCATTTGGTGCCTTATTAACATGCATATATGTATATTCATGAGCATGCATCATATTCATTGTTACATCACATCCCGATTCGCGGGTCTATCTGATTCACGGGGCATCTCAACTCCAAGGCATCCCGCAACATCCGTCCACGGGGCATCCCACCATACTCATACATAATCTTAAACGCGGGGCATCTCGACTCCCGAGGTATCCCGAAACAATACCCGATCGAGGCATCCCAATCACACAGAAGGGCATCCTAACTCTGGGGCAACGTTGCCACACTCACGTGGACTACGACACTTTTCTTTTTCAATATTCAATGTTAACGGATATGAATTTATTAATTAATGATGCTTAATATTCAATATTCAATGATTCTTATTCATTTTTCATCATGCCTTTCAATGATCACATAATAATGACATGCTTACCTCATTTCATTTCTCATGCAAGCAATGATAACATTATTATATAATTAGTAATGTGAACATCGACAACGTGAATATTGACAACTCAAAGATCGATCGCGTCATTAATCGACAACACTTAGCTAGTAATTTGATAACTTAATTAAATTACAAAAATATCACTTTCAAGTTCAGTATTCGTCATTTTCACATCTTTTATACTAAAAATTATCATCACATCTTAGAGAAACAATCAATAGGAAATCTATCAAACACCTCCTAGGCACGGAACAAGCTTAACGATCCAATTCAAGTGAATACAAATATTCCACATACCATAATTAGAATTCACACAAGTGAGGAACCCAACATGCTATTACCAAACTTACTCACACATGATCATAAAACTCACTTAAAGTAAACACCCATCAAATAACCAAGTCAAGTACTCGTTAGAATAACCTAGATTAACGCCTAGAGTTTTCACTTACCTTGAATAAAAGGTTTGAGCAAAACCAAAGCTTTGGATACCTTGAAGGTAAAATAAGCAAGAACACCAATTAACAACTCTCATTCTTTGTAAGCAACAAAACTAGTTTGATAAAATAAAAGAAGAGCCTGAAAGTTCACCTCGTAAAAACTTGGAAACTTTGATTTAGAAGCTTTGAAAACACAGACATGGGAACTTTACATTTGATTCAAAAGGGTTGGAAAAGAAAGGGAAGGAAAAGTGGCATGAAACTCTCTCTCTCTCTCTCTCTCTCTCTCTCTCTCTCTCTCTCTCTCTCTCTCTCTCTCTCTCTCTCTCTCTCTCTCTCTCTCTCTCTCTCTCTCTCTCTCTGCAAGAATGAGTTAAAGCTCTCTCTATTTAGAAGTTGGATTCTTGAAATGGTCTCACACGATAGAGAGGGCATGTATTTAAAAGCTTTCATGAGATACAAAAGGATAAGAACAACTAACCAAGGGTTAAATGTAATGATAACTTTGAGTTAAAATCATTAGATCTAAGAATAGAAGGGTACATGTTCCAATTGAAATGCTTCAAGTGGCCCTAAGTAGATAGCTTGGATACAAGTGGTCTCATAAGATTAGCTAGAAAAAGATATTTTGATTCAAATGAAAGATGGCTTCTTCTTGGCCAAGTAAATTGGTGAGTCATAAGGGCATTCATTGCCTTAATAAATGAAGGGGTAAGTGTTCCAATAGAATTGATTCATGTGCCCCTATGCTAATAGCTAGAGTGCAAATGGCTTGATATCATAAGCTAAGAGAATATGTATTTATGTGAAGGAGAGAAGACTTCATTTCATTTGGTCCAATGTGAGTAATAATCATTCTAAACATTAATAAACTAAAGCCAAATTTCATGAGGCAATGCACGACCTCATCACTACCAAGCTCCATATCTTTAAGAGGAAAACGTGTGAGGGGTTAAATACTTAGGGAAAATAGGAAAAATAAGCACAAATGGGAAAATTGTTAATTGGTTCAATAAAAAGATTTTCATAATAAATATTTTGTTAGGTTACCAAAGTATCTACTAATTAATACATAACAAGGAAGCTAGTGTCCGTTCAAAATGCTAATAAGTCCGAAAAATATTTTGAACCCATTAGTGAAAGATAATGGATGCTGAGAAAATGTTAACTCAGTTAATTTAGAACTTGAAAATCATCCAATATGAAACTCGGAGCATATAAATCCTTTCTTCAACTAATATGGCAGCAATTAATTAATAACCGTCACATTACACCATCAACGTACATGTCAACCTTTTATCAGGCAAAAGTACACCACAAATGCCATAACTTGTGTACGGCGATCACTTTGGTGCCATAACTTTTTTTCGAATCACTTTGGTGCCAAGTCGGAGGAAAAGAGATCACGTTAGTGCCAATTTGGCCGGAAATCCGACGTGGCATTTTTTATTAATTTTTGACGCCGACGTGACTCGCCAGAGGCTGAGTCAGCGTGTACACTCAGCATTTTTTATTTTAAATAATTTTTTCCAATGTGTACAGTCAGCATTTTTAATTTTAATTTTTTTTCCTTTTTTTTTCTTCTTTCCTTTTTCTTTTCTTTTCTTTTTTTTCTTTTCTCCCATCGCCGGCCGATTGCCGGTGGCTGGCCGGCCACCGGCGAAGCCCGGGAAGGGCTGGGCGAGGCTTGCCCATGGCCGGCGAGGGGCGGCCTCGCCAGATCTGGGCGAGGCGACCCTCGCCGGCGACAGGCGAGGCTGGCCCTCGCCGGCCCAGGCGGGGGCTGCCCTCGCCGGCGTCGGGCGAGGGAAGCCCTCGCCTCGGGTGGGCGAGGTCGCCCTCGCCCGAGTCGGGCGTGGGCGACCCTCGCCCGACGCCGGCGAGGGCGACCCTCGCTCGAGTCGGGCGTGGGCGACCCTCGCCCGACGCCGGCCGGGGGCGATCCTCGCCCGCCCGTGAGAGGGCTCCCCTCGCCCGACGCCGGAGAGGGCTCCTCGCCTCGACGCCGGGCGAGGGCGAGTGGAAGCTCGCCGGCGTCGGGCAAGGGTCGCCACGCCCGACTCAGCGAGGGCGACCTCGCCCGCCCAGGCGAGGGCTTCCTCGCCCTACGCCGGCGAGGGTCGCCCCGCCGGTGTCGGGCAAGGGTCGCCCACGCCCGCCCAGGCATGGGCGACCCTCGCCCGACGCCGGCAAGGGTCGCCCTCGCCTGTCGCCAGCGAGGGTCGCCTCGCCCATATCTGGTGAGGCCGCCCCTCGCCGGCCATGGGCAAGGGCGCCCTCGCTCAGCCCTTCCCGGGCTTCGCCGGTGGCCGGCCAGCCACCGGTAACCTGCCGGCGAGGGGAGAAAAGACAAAAAAGAAAAGAAAAGAAAAAGGAAAGAAGAAAAAAAAAGGAAAAAATATTAAAAATTAAAAATGCTGACTGTACATGCTGGAAAAAATTATTTAAAATAAAAAATACTGACTGTACACGCTGACTCAGCCTCCGGCGAGCCACGTCAGCGTAAAAAATTAATAAAAAATGCCACGTCGGATTTCCGGCCAAATTGGCACTAAAGTGATCTCTTTTCCTCCAACTTGGCACCAAAGTGATCCGAAAAGAAGTTATGGCACCAAAGTGATCGCCGTACACAAGTTATGGCACTTGTGGTGTACTTTTGCCCCTTTTATCATATCGGACTCTAGGCGATAACAATTACGAAAAATCATTTTAAATATTATTACAAAACATGGAAATTTCGGATGTCACATCGTGGGGGTCACGGTAGTCACTTTGGCTGTGGTCGTGGTGCCCATGGTGCTCAATAAGGTTGGGTATGGTGTTACATCTGTCAACATACAAATCACTCTGCTGTTGTGTGCTACCATCGCCCTCTTGGTATGTCTTACTACCCGCCCCTACACATACCTCTTTGTATACTTCATCTTATCAACCATCTTACTCTCCAAATGCCAACTTGAGCCATGCCCTTCCCCTTCTTTTACCTTCATGTACCAACACCTTACCTTGGTACCCTAACACAAGTGCCTCCCACCCTGTCATGCCGATATACAATCCCTCTCTTCCTACGGAACTTATAATGGATCGGATCAACTACACATGGAAAATGTAAAGGTCCCAAAATCACTAATATTGGTACTTCTTCTATTCCCTCCACTTTTCAATTCTTTCTTTATGTTTAAATGACGTTATTCATGTCCCTTATATTTCTAAGCATTTATTTGCAGTTAAAAAATTTGCGACTGACAACAATGTCTTCTTTGAATTCTATCCTATCCATTTTCTTGTTAAGGATATAGTGACCAAGGTGGTTCTTTTCAACCCGAGCAGTGGTGGTTTTTACACCATACCGCAACAACCTTCAATGCCTACTACCGGTATTGTGGAATTGACTTCCATGGATGGCTGCATCAACGTCTTGGCCATCTCCATGAGCATCTCTTACGGTTTATAATCAAAGAGAATAATTTGTCGTGTCAGTTCACACGGTTGAGTTAGTTATGTGTCGCCTGTCAATTGGGCAAGGCTAGTCGTCAGTCCCTAGGATTGTCTCCAACTTACAATTTGTTTCCGTTGAATTTAATTTATAGTAATGTTTGGGTCCTTCTCGATTTTTTCAACTGATGGTCATCGCTATTTTGTTAATTTTTTTATTGCAAAAAATTAATTTACTTTTATTCTCTTTAAGGAAAGTCATATATTTATTCTGTTTTTCTTACTTTTCAAGTTCTTATTGAACGTCATTTTTCACGAAAAATATAAGCCATTCAAACAGATTAGGGTGGGGAATTTCATACCCTCCCATCCTTTTTCTCAAAAATAGATTTTGCTTGAGAGCATATCCGCCCATCATACCCATGAACAGCAAGAGGCGATTGAGTGTTGTTATAGGCATATAGATGAAATCGATTTAACATTATTAGCTCATGGCTTTGTCCATTACCAATACTGGCACTACACATTCAAAACAGCAGTCTACCTCATCAACCGGATGCCAATCACTAATCATATCTCCCCCTTTCAAATGGATTATTCCTTCTTAACAATTTGTGAGTGTTGCTGTTTTCCATATCTACGCCTTATAATGCCCATAAGATAGATTTCTACTTGGTTCCCTATATTTTCTTTGGAACAGTCCCTCTCACATAGGGTATCGCTGCCTTGACCCTATTACCAATGATCTATACATCGCCCAACATGTTTGTTTCAACTCCTCCATTCTCGGTCTGTTACCTAATTCATCACTTCCTTTGACTATGTTGGTACTGTGAGCTTCGAACCCTATTGGCATTCCTCTCCCTAACAGATCGCAGACTCCTACATCGGCTCCCACAGTGTCGTCTAATACCAATTCATCCACCTCCCCTGTCTAAGAACCTGGCACCTCCATGACCTTTATTATTCCCCCACCTCATCGGCCTCTCCAGCATCGCCGCTACCGCCCCCGCCCCCACCTCGGCCAACACACACCTACACCATGCAACTTCGCTTTCGTCCTCCTCAAGTTAATATTGCCATCACCCCTCTCACTTAACCAACATCATTCACCCAAGCTAACAAAATCCCTGAATGGCGTGCAGCTATGATTAATGAATTTAATGCCCTTTTAAAATACGACACATAGACTTTGGTCCCTTGCACTTCCTCCATGAATCTCGTTGGGTGTAAGTGGGTGTACAGAGTTAAGCGCAAAGCAAATGGCAATCTTGAGCGCTATAAAGCTCACCTTATCGCTAAGGGTTTTTATCAACAACAAGGTTAGGATTATACAGAAAACTTCAGTTCAATTGTGAAGATTACCACTATTCACTCCATTTTATCTCTTGCTATGTCTCAAAGGTGGCAAGTGTGACAACTAGATGTGTACAATGCCTTTTTACACGGGATTCTTTTTGAAGAAGTGTATATGAAGCAATGCCCTGGGTTTGAGGACTCAACTTGTCGTGACTGTGTTTGCAAGTTACATTGTTCTCTTTATGGTCTCAAGCAAGCTCCAAGAGCCTGGTTTCAACGACTTTCATAGTTTTGCTTCATTTGGGGTTCTCGACATCACAAACAAATCCCTCATTGTTTTTCTATCGAATAGGCACTAATGTCATTTATTTTTTGATCTATGTAGATGACATTCTAGTTATAGGTAATGCATCTTCTGCTATCAATACAATCTTACAGAAATTGCCCGAGAGTTCTCCATTAAGGATCTCAGCACACTGCAATTCTCCCTTGGGATAGAGGTTGTTGTACACTTTGAAGGGTTGCTTCTCTCTCAAGGATGTTTTATTGATGATCTTCTTCACTGGGTTGGGATGTCTAAGTGTAAGTTTGTCTGAACTCCTATGGTCATGACTACAAAACCATCTAAGAAGCGATGCCTTAATGTCTAATCCTACTTTATATCAATCTATAGTTAGTGCCCTCCAATATGTGACATTGACAAGACCAAATCTCTCCTTCTTTCCCGATCCAATGGTACTCGCTTGCAAGCCTTTTGCGATGGGGATTGAGCTGGTAGCTCTAACGACCGAAAGTCAACTGGAGGGTATGCTATTTTTTTTAGTCTTAACTTGATCTCTTGAAGCTTCAAAAAACAACGAACTGTAGCATGCTTTTCCATAGAGTCTGAGCATAAAGCCATTGCTAATGCTACACCTGAACACATATGGCTTGAGCCACTCTTTCAAGAGCTTGGGTCACTCCTCTAGGTACTCCCATTCTTTGATGAGGTAACATTGGTGCCACTTATCTGTCTGCAAATCCGATTTTCCATACTCGTACCAAACATGTTAAAATTAACTTCCACTTTGTACGTGATCATGTTGCCAAATGACAGCTCAGTGTGCAATTTATCTTCACAGCTGACCAACTAGCTGATGCTCCAACCAAAGCTCTTCCTACAACACGTTTTGAATTTTTATGACACAAGTTGAAGACTCGCGGTCTCAACTATTCCACTTGAGGGGGTGTATCAACCATATATAGGGCTATTGGTTTTAGAAGTTTTGGAACCATATCTTTGAAAGTTAGAAAGTTTTCTATTTTACGTATTTCTTTTCTTACATGTAAATCTTCTAGAATATATATTCTTGGGTATATAAATACCCACATAAGCTTAATGGAAATACACAATAGTTTTTGTCTCAACATGGTCAAGGAAATCAAGAGGGACCATCATTCCAAACAATGCAAGTTCAGAATTACTAAGACTCTTAATCATGAAGGCCGAATCAAGCACTAGGATGAAAAGCTAGTTGAATCATATATCTGAACTCCAGTTCAATATTCAAATTATCAGCAGCTTGAATTTTGAAACAAGAGAGCGATTAAAAATCTGAAAGCCGAAGGCTTAATCTAGCATCAGGTGATAACAAAACCATCTCAAGTGCTAGTTCAAGAACACTGATAAGTAAATACTCTTAGGTGGTAATGGTACTACCAAAAAGACAATTGCTTGTCGATAAGAGAATAAAATAGTCACCACCAGCAGTGCAATAGCAGAAAGCAATAAGCTGGTAATGTCATGTCACTAGCTACATCTTCGGTCGTACAGCCGAAGTTTCCAGTAAAAGAAATGAGTGACTAGGATTTGGTGTCGGCGACATTGATTCTCTCCAATCCGGGTATAGTATCGACAATCTGCAGTTGGAAGCACCTCTTCCATCGTACCAGAAGAGCAAGAACTCATGGTTTCCTAAGGAGTTGACTCTGAAAAAGTTCTTCCATCTGTCCTGCGGATATACACCATTATCATACTTGCGTAATTTGGTGGCCCATTCGTCCACTGATGGACCTTTTAAGATCACCCTCTCAGGCAGTTCTTCGGGAAAGTCCTCCACAACTCGGGTGGGATTCTCTGCATTGTAGTTTTGGGTGAAAGCATACTCTTAAGTCACCACATTTAGCAGTACCCATCATATTTAAACAGTCTCGATAGAACTAAACTCGCCAACTTGTGCAAGCAAGAACAGGATGCTGATGTGCACAACAAAACCAGCATCCAGTTAATTCCAATACTAATATTCTTTACACAAGTCAAATAACAAGTTCTATCAGAAAACTCAGAAACACTTGCAGTCTTTGGGTATTGTGTTGCTTCCAGTTTTTGTCTACAATTTCCACACATAAGGTAGGACAACCCACAAAGCCACATCCTTTATTTCTTTGTTTTAGGTAAAAATCCAAAAGATTTCCCACATAAGAACAAGATACTAAAGTGGACAAAACTCTATGTACTAACCTAGTTTCGGTTTTTCTTCTAGCTTTAGGTTTATGCTCTGTATTTTTCACGCATAAGGCCACAATATTTTTCGTGACTGTTTTCCACAAGAATCCAAAAGATGCCCCACCGGTTTAAAATTTTGTTGACGCTAATAAGCTACTTTGCTTCAAGTAAGTTGAGGCCTTTTTTCATATTCAATCAGCTATTCAGAAAATCCCTTCAAACCGGTGAAAGAATAAGAATAAGAGGGACATGGGAGAAACAATTCAAGGAACACAAGGATGAACAACAGACCAGGGAGTCCATTGGTTCCTTAAGGTAACTGAACTGGCAGAAGCAGCTTGCTTGGGCCGTGTCTTGAACCCGAGACATGTTGCTCTCTTTCCAGGTGATCTGCAACTTCTTCAAGACTTCCCACACTCCAAGGGAGTCCCTTTTGTCTTTTGATTTGAGAAACCGTACCAGCAGAAGCGAGCAAGCACGCTTTGCTCTGCTCTGTTTCCATTTCATGCTGCTGCATTTTCTGATGCCGGACGTTGCTTTCACGACGTACTACGCATGCAGGCTTTATGAAACGTGATCCGGGTAAAAAAATATTGTCAAGATCCGAGTCGATGGATAAAATTTAATATATAAATTTTTATCTGTAATTTAATAATTAATATTGATGTGATTTAAACTGAATCATATATTACTTGTTTGTGCTAAAACAAATATTATATAGTACTTAGTTGATATTATGATTAATATAATTAGTAATTAAGATGATCATTATATTGTGAATAATTTAATATTTAGTTATGAAAATTTAAATGATCATAGCTAACATAAGCAACTAAGATTATGCTGATTATTATAAATGAATTATGTTAATGTATTAAGAAATTAAGTGTTCCCAAGATAACATAATTCTTATTACATTTCAATAATTTTCTTATTATTTAATGTTTCATTTATTAATCGTATAATATGTGATTATGTCATGTTTCATTTCAATACTACGAAAAACCCCAAACTGATGCACATGTGACAAATTTAACCCAAACTAATTTTTTGACCACAAAAAACTTCAAGCTAGTACACTTGTGACAAATTTACTCAAAACTAATTTTTTGACTCCCAAAAACCCCAAACTAATACACTAGTGACAAATATGCCATCCGTTAAACTTGATTAATATCACGAAAAATCATAAATTGGTGAATTCGTGATAAATTGAGGGGTAAAACCCTAAACCGGTAGAATGGTGGCGGATCCTCGATTACCAAAAAAAAAAACTCTAAACCGGTACACCTGTTAACTATCACGTGTCATCCAATTTAGCAATTTGACGGTAAAATTAAACGGAAACTAACGGAGGGTAAATTTGTCACAGGTGTACCAATTTGAGATTTTTTCGTGGTCAAAAAATTAGTTTTGGGTAAATTTGTCACAACTATATTAGTTTGGGGGGTTTTTTGTGGTATTAACCATAGTTTTATTGGTATATAAATAATATAAATAAATTTTATAACATTTTATAAAGATATAATTATCATTAATAATCTACCATTAGTGGAGTGAGTGGGAGAAATGAGTTGGAGGTACTTTGGGAAAAGCCATTATGGCCAGGTTGTAATAGCTATTATACGGGGGTCATGTAATAATTATTATAGCTTCGATTGTAACCAGGATTGCGCTGTAATGGCCATTATTGCAAGCAAACAATGTTATAGACGGTCAAAATCTACAAAAGACATGTAATGTAATAGCAACTATTGCAACCAAACGTGCTATTGCATTTTTTTCAAGGCCATTTTTCCTAAAATCACACCATGTAACTTATTCATCACACTATTTTTAAATCATATGGACAGTTCTTGTCCAATTTTTCGTTAGCCATGCTTTGGGTGCGAATGAAAATCATTCACCCCAATTTATGGTCAGAAATAGATTTCTATTCCCTGGACGAGTTTCTAAGCAGAAAGTAGCGTTTGATAACGACACAAAATTTTTGTTCCCATAATAGAAATTCGTTTGATTGGTTATTCTTAAATTTTTGTTCTTGACAGCCGGCTGGTGAGGACAAGCAGCGGGAGGTAAGCGATAAAAAGAGTTGTTATTTCTGTTTCTGTTGCAGAAATAGTAAAGTAAAAAAAAAAATTTACTTCTCATTTCTGTTTCAAATATATTATGGGCTAAAAATTTGTCTCGGAAATAAAAAATGAAGTTGTGTTGCCAAACTGATTTCTGTTTCAAATCTGTTTTCCGAAAATAGAAAAAATAGAGAAACAAAATGGTTATCGTTTGTGCACAAAAGCAATGGTACATAATATGAAGTAATATTCTTGTATAGATGCTCTTGCCAGTTTCAGAATTTTTGTTCATGATTATCCATCGATTTGATACGTAGTCATATCAATTCAAAATATTCAAGCATTTTGTTTAACCAAAAGAAAGACAAAAAATGACTTGGAAAATCATCATGGACGGTTGGGGTGAGCGATTCCAGGTTCTGTATAGGTTCCGCTTGGAACTTGAAACCGACTCATTAGAACAGGTTCCTTATTTTTTAGAACCTGGAACTTACTTTACAATCTACATACCCTGGAACCTAGAACCTACCTTATCACAAGTTTCAGGGTCGGTTCCATGTTCTACATAGATTCCACCTGTATTATTACCTGTATTATTAATTGAATGATTGCAGTTAAATATTACATTTTATGGCCATCACTTGCTATTATAATCCACTGACTATAATTTATAAAACATTAACAAAATAAAAAACTCAGTCATAAAATGGAAGCTCAGACTAGTGGTTTTACAGATTACATACTCATCATTGGACGCCATGGAATACCGCAGAATTGTGTGAAGACACGGACTAAGAAAAACACAAAAACTTATTTCAGGTTCTAGGTTCCAGGTTTCAAGTTCCACTAACTTGGAACCTGGAACCTGGAACCTACCTGTCGAAACAGGTTCCTCAATTTTTAGAACTTAAAACTTGAAACCGGACAAGTTCCCAACGGTCCGATTATCAGATTTCAGGTTCTACCCTGGAATCATGCTCACTCCTAATGGACGAGACACTGTTTGTTGTAAATATTAAGAGAAAGAATGGCCAAATGCCTAATGAATAAATGAATTTAAATTCGCAAGATAAAAATATTATTGCTTTTCAAACAATCCAAACAATTACAAAAACTTCTCTCGAAGTACAAAAATATCCACCGTTAAATTTTTCCATTCATGAAAGTTACAAATTATTGATTTGGACACTGAATTTCAATTTGGAGCAGAAAGAACTCAATTCGAGAACCTAGCCCTTTCAATCTGGGGTTTCTCATATTCTCTCTTTTTCTCGTTGAAATAGATGAGTCACTGATGTAGAAGACTCGAGAACAACATCGTTTTCAGACGAGAGAAACGTCGTTTCGCTCTTCCTACACACGCCGGCAGATATGTCGGTACTTATATCCACGTTAAAAACCACATCAGCTTGTATGGACGAATACTGATTGATATCTACTTATGTCTTTCGAGTAAAATTTTGTGTATTTTTTCGGATCATTTGAAAAGTGGTTATATTTTTGTTCTGCGAGCATAAATTCATGTATATGTTTTGGGATTTGGCTGAGAAAGAGCACATGAACATTATGCTTGATTGGCTGGTGACTCTTCTTCTGTTATAACCATTTACAATCAATTCGTTGAGTAGCTGAGTTATCGCTCTCCTCATCGATAATTAATTTCTTGGATTGGTTTCCCTGATAAACTCCCTCAACCTCAATGAAAAGTTCAAGGGAAAATTACAAAAAAACCTAAACCTCTTGTAATTATGTCAATTCAGTCATAAACTTTTTTTTGGCGAATTCAGTCCTAAACCTTTTGCATTTATGTCAGTTCAGTCCATCTGGCCAATTTTGGCCACATAGCACTGCATGCACTGACGTGGACTTTTTGAATAATTTTTTGAATTTATTTTATAATTTTTTTCTTTTTCTTTTCTTTTATTTTCTTTAATTTTTTCGGCTGGGATGCTCTCACCGGCACTGGGCGAGGGTCACGGAGCCCTCGCTTGGCCCAGATCTAGGCGAGGTGGAGGAAAAAAATACTAAAGAAAAGAATAGAAAAAAGAAATTTTTTTTAAAAATATTAAAATATTATTTTAAAAAGTCCATGTCAGCACAACCACTGTCACATCAACGCCGCCACTGTCATGTCAGCGCCGACTTGCCAAAATTGGCCAGAGAGACTAAACTGGCACAAATGCAAAAAGTTTATGACTGAATTAACACAATTACAATAGGTTTAGGACTTTTTTAATAATTCTTCCAAAGTTCAACCACATCGAGTTCGTTCTTTGTATCTAAAACACCATTGGGATCTTTGAGCAAACTGCATGGCCACGTAACTTTTGCCGTTGCGTGTACCAATTTTGATTTTTTTTTTGGCTAAAGTGCCAGTTTCGATTCTATTTCGGTGCTTAACGGTGCTGCAATAGGCTCCTTTTGGCACTACATGAGACGAGATTGTTTCAATAAAGAAACAAGTCATTTGGGTCATAAGCCTAATTGGCACTAAATAATCTATAATTATAACTATAGCATAGGGAAATTTGTCCAAAAAGTCATAAACCTACGGTACGGCGGTCAATTTAGTCATAAACCCTTAAATTGTGTCAATTTAGTCATAAAGCTTCTAATAATTTGCCAATTTAGTCCTAAACTTGTTAACGATTTGTCAATATTAACCATTCCGTCCAATTTTGAACAAAATGGTTGACGTGGTATGTGGCATGACTGGCGCTAACATGGATAATTTTTTTTTCTTTTTTTTTCCCTCTGCCGGCCTCAAGCGAAGGCTACCCTCGCTGACCTCAAGCGAGGGACGTCTAGGCCTGGCCTAGCACGACCCTTGCTAGGGGTCAGAGAGGGTGGCCCTTGCTAGGGTCTCTGGCAGCCATTGACAAGGCTTGACAACAGCTGGTAGAGGGAAAAAGAAAAGAAAAGAAAAAATGCATGATATTAAAAAGTTGTAAAAAATTGTCCACGTCAGCGCCGTTCGTGCCACATAGGACAGCCGGTGCTGATTAGACTGCCATGTCAATGATTATTGGCCAAAATTGGCCAGAATGAGTAAATTGACAAATCGATAAAAGGTTTAAGACTAGTCAATTGAAAGATTTATGACTGAATTGATCGTCGTACAAGGTTTAAAACTTTTTTTGACTATTTTCCCAGCATCTATGTGTCATTACTATAATGATAACATGTTTAGTAATTCATACGCCATTATTATATTTGTTTTCATTATAGCAAGATTATAATGATGACTATAACATCTATATGTCCTTACGGATATATTATCATGAATAACTATGCTAGAAATAGTATTTACTATTTTCATTGATATTGCTATTAATATTAATATTATTATAATATGTGATTACCATCATGATTTTTATTTTTGTTATCTTAATATTATTATTATGACATTGTTATAATTCATTATTCCAATTTTTAGAAATATTGCTATAGCTCTCGCTTAAAAAAGTTTATGTTATGACACCTCAAAGATACAAGCTGCTAGGAAGATGGTGAAGATTCGGAATGAGGGGTCGAGTTTGGGATCTGGGCTGAGGAAGGAAGTGAAGAAGACGTAGAGAGCGAGGAGGAGGATGAAGATCAGAGCTTGCTTGAAGCGAGACAATTTGGGAGCGATGAGGATCAAAAGTGTAACGACTCGGTCCTGCGAGTGATGAAAGTGCGGCTCCACCTCGATGATGGCAAAGGAGACAGGAATAAACGGAGTCCCACATCATCTGGGGAAGGTGAAGTGATGTGATATATAAGGTGTGGCACCAGTCTTAACTCCCAACGAATGAAATTGGGGTCGCATTAGTAGGAGGTGAAGTGGGTTTGGGTTTTCTTGATTTCGTGGATTGTTTGCTCATTGACTCAACAGCCGAAACAAATGGGATTGAAGAGACAAACAGATAGACACCACCATACGAAGAAGAAGAAGATTTGGGCGAGGGTCTGTTGTTAGCTAGGGTCGCCAGCCATTGGCCGGGGCCCGGCGACCTCGCCAACCACTTGCCGTCCATCCCCCACCATCGCCGGCCCTTTTCAGCTATGGAGGGGCGGCGGAGGCAAAGGCCCTACAGCTCTCGCCGTTTTGCCTTCTTCATTTTTTTAATTAGTTTATTTTTTAGTACAATTTGAATAATATTTAGATTAGAAATCATATATTAACCTTATCATTTATATTTTAGCTACATTAGCACCATGTAGGAGGGAAAAAAAAATAGTCATGTAGAGTTAACCAAAAAACTTGAATGCCTTAGGATTCAATTGCACTATGGTGACAAATTTTAGAAATTCCAGTGTACTTATCGCTTACAAATATTATCATCTTACAATCTATATTGTCAACATTTCCGGTAATGTTCACTATTCCATTTTTTGTAGGAAGCTAATGAAACATATATTCAATTTCGTTCAATTATCAAACCATCTATCGTTTCCATTTTGAATACTAAAAATTTCAACGCTTAACATTAAACGCCTTAAAATTTTCGGTATTTATATTCCAATTTTATCAAACGAGCATGACTCAAGGGTAGCTGACATGATTGATGTTGTTGCATAAGTTCCTTCGTAGAATTGTGGTGGAGAGGTAGTATGTCATCCTTTGGGCACCAGCACTAACAAGGTGAATCAACCAAGTCGTCCATGTGGAGTGGAAAAATTCCAAATAAGGACAAGAAATGCTGTTGTCCTCGTTTTCTCAAATAAGGGCTGAAGTAGCCATGCCAGTTTCAAAAAATGACCTAACTTCACTGGCTGGTCAAGAGCATTTTCGTCATTTACTTCTTCTTTTTTAAAGTTTTTCCTTTTTTTTCTTTCTTTTTTCCTTGATCTAGTTTTTTTTCTTTTTAAAAGATAGATTTCTTAATTTTTAATCTAATTTAACAAAAAATTAGATTAAAATTGTCTTTGGACAAAAATACCCTTTACCAGCCGAAATATTTAACCTGCCAGCGAGATCAAGCCCTTATCTGAAACTGCTATGGCAACTTTAGGCCATTTTTTTAAACACTATCCACTACAAGTCTTTATTTGAAAAAATGATAACATTTTATACCCTTATTTGGAATTTGCCCTTATAGAGATTAGCATTTGCAAATAAGTGTTCGTTTCTCGATAATTATGTCGCGCCAGAACGAGAAATTTGCATTAGAGGAATACATAATCAATAGTCTGTTTTCACTGGTCAAATTGGGGAGTAGAACAGTGAATTTGTTAGTAGAAACATGGCTCATGGCACCTAGCCATTGGACTTCTGTCAAAAAACTCTTAAAGACTTGCAAACCCTGTTGGCCTGCTTCAGATTTGAATCCAACACTTATGGGTATCATCGAGTTAAGGCATTGAAGGACATTTGAAAAAAGAAAAAAGTTCAGCTCATGAGTGTACAGTTATTGTTTACAGCTGCCCCTAAGCATAGACCGGGGCTATCCTTTCGCCTTTCACTAGATAACACGGTATAATTTAATATCCGGAGCCTTCCAAAATGCTATCTTTCAAGATGGGGTAAACCAGAGCAGAGACTTCTCTCATCGCCAGCATCAACTGATCTCGCAAGCACAGTCAACCATCTCTTTCTAGTGCGCAATGATTCGCTTTACTTGCCTGCCTTGTTCATTAAAAGATTTGTGATTTTCAGTGTACTCTCAACATCTACATCCTCATGGATGATTACAGCACCCAACAAGAAAAGGGACCAAAAGAAAGGCAAAGATACTCTAACGTGAAAACGTGCTCACAGGTCACAAGATGACAATCTTGAGGTCAATCTTTAAACTGGGAGTGTGCAAAGTGAGCCCACTTTTCTGCTCTGTTTCACTAAGTACTTCCCTCTCTTTTCACAGATCACAGCAATGCAGATGACAGAGCAATTTAACCTCTTTCTCTCTCTCTCTCTGGACTGAGGTAAGTTTTTTGAGATTGCAAAGTACTTTTTGAGTCTCCCAAAGATATGCTATAGCAGGCAAACTAAAGCTGAAGAAATTTGATGCCTTTAATGGTCAGGGACAATCGAGGGGACCATTTTTTTCCCTTGGCCTTTATCCCTGTCATTTTTCTTTTCCTGCAGTGATAGAACCAATCAGCTTGGCTTCTTTCTGAGCACCTGCACAAGTCTATGTCTTTAGGTTTAATAGCATCCTGTCGCTTGGTTTTTCACGTCTTTCAGAGAGGAAAAGAATCATTTGCTGCTTTTCCTTCTCTTCGAATTATTAATGTTCTGAGGCATGTCTTGCACCAAGAAGATCATGCTCTGCTTCTGAAGTCCTAGTCCTGCATCATATCTTTCATTTTCAACCTCTTACGGCCTGCACTTTATGAGGGATCTTGAGGTTTTAGTAGTTCTTTAAACTCTCTCATTATAAAAATTATCTCACTGATTTTTGCAGAGTTTAGGTTGTTTGTGGAGTATATTAGTATTGTTTTTACTTTTGTTCAGTATTTTGCCTCTTGTATGCTTCCCTTCCCTATTGCCATAATAATCATCATGGTGGGTTTGCATTGGGGCTTCATTTTGGATAACAATTTGCCCTAGTGATGCTACCTACATTGTCTTCCAAGATCAAGATTTTGTTTCTGATTGATTTCCTTCTTCATGTATATCTTTCTGTTACAGTCTTTTGATAGATTCTCCACTTCATACAGTAGAACTGATCGCAATCGAGAAAATGATCTGTCACATGATACATTTTCTCGAAATCGGAATCTTGTCAAGCGAATCAGTTCCATAAAGATCATCCAAAAGTAATACCAACGAAGTTCCGGGGATTATTATGGTTACGCACGAATCACCGCCGAATCCGATGCCAACCGCTTGGTGCCGATTCATTCCATGTGAGAGCCGATTCGAAGGCCCAGATTTGAGTTCTTATGGTTCTGGTTTACGAAACAACACCACATTCTTTGAGCCCATCGGTGCAGTACCAAGCATCCAGTATCTTGGGGAAAGAATGCCAAGATCAATAAACCTTGTTCACAGTCCTGTAACAGCAGCTGAATCCCATATCACCCACACCAGGCATTTGATGGATCTTCTTGAAGCAGCGAATGTGCCTAACGACCAAGCCCACAGCCTCACGCTCTCTCTCAAATCTCCGTTGCTTGAACCTAATACTGTCCAATTCGGGCATAGGCCCTTGAGCGGTGCAGATTTCTACAGTTCAAGCTATGTTGTCCCAGGGGAATCAAGAGAAGCTTGCGATGCAAGCAATGACTCTGAGTTTGCTTCGTCCTTGGCTCCTCGGAACAGGCAGTGCCTCACTTCTTACCGGCCCGATCTGGTTCCTTCCAATGTTGGGAATTCAAGATACTTGAAGCCAGCTCAGTCCCTTTTGGAAGAAGTTGTTGGCATCTGTGGGAGTGATAGCGAGCTTGCCAATGAGAAGTACTTGAGGAAGTTATATGGAGGAGCAGGAAGAAA
Source organism: Syzygium oleosum (assembly GCF_021117445.2). NCBI lineage: Eukaryota > Viridiplantae > Streptophyta > Magnoliopsida > Myrtales > Myrtaceae > Syzygium > Syzygium oleosum. The sequence continues at coordinate 1,746,302 of NW_026607529.1, forward strand.
AGCAGCTCTAGGGCTGGTTTCTGAATTGAAGGAAGAATTAGGCAATAATGGTCTCTCTGCAGAGAAACATGAACTTCAAGCTAAACTTGCTAAGCTCGTTTCGTTACTGGAAGAGGTGGGCCTCCTACACAAACTACAAAGTAGCCTCTCAAATTACTTCATATCCAAATTTATTGCCAAAAAGTATTGTCGTTGTTTCACTAATATGCTACGGCCACGTTGGCTGGAGCGAATTTACAGGTCGAAGAGAGATTCACGAAATACTACTTCCACATGGAGGAGGTGGTATTGTCGTTCGAATCGGTGGCGGGTTTGGGAGCGGCAAAATCCTACACTGCACTGGCCCTCCAAGCGATGACTAGGCATTTCTGCAATTCGAGGGATGCAATAGTATCTCAGATTAAGATCACAAGGAGAAAACTATTTGACGATTCTTCGAGAATTATCTCTGGACTTTCGCGGCTGAGCCTGTTCGATCGAGAATGTAGGCAAAAGCAGAGGATTTCTCTCCAACAGCTTGGATTGATCCACAGTCAGAGGCAAGCTTGGAGGCCCATCAGAGGGTTGCCAGAGACTTCTCTGGTGATCCTTCGCTCGTGGCTCTTCGAACACTTCCTCCATCCGTAAGCACCTGATTCCAAAGTGCTCGAAGGAGCTATTGTTTTCGCCGTTATTGGAAAATCTATTGGTGATAAATATTCTTTCTTGTGGTCTTCTAACAGCTATCCAAATGACTCCGAAAAGCTTATGTTGGCATCACAAACAGGCCTCACCAAGAATCAGGTGATCTCTCTAGAACTAATTCCTTCTGGCGCTACTTGTTTTCACTGCCGAGCACGAGCATATAACATGTTCCAATGTACGGGTTTTCACTTCCCGCTTGTTCAGGTTTCAAACTGGTTCATTAATGCCCGGGTTCGGTTGTGGAAGCCCATGATCGAGGAGATGTACAAGGAGGAATTTGCAGATTCATCGGAGGACTCGAATCTTTTGATCAGAGGTTCCATAACCGACGAGGATTCAACCAACCTCGAAGACGAATGAATTGAGAATGGTAATAGGAAACCGAATTCCACGAGTAGAAATCTGCTAATTTGTCATCAAAGTATGGTCAGGGAATGCCTTCAGGATATAAATCATGTATGCCTTTCTGGGAAGCATAAGCCGTTTCATAGGCATTCTGGTCTCAAAGTTGGCAGGACGCCTACTTAATTCAGCATGAAAGTAGGTCTAACGACCTTTTCTATTCGAATAGTAGCCTATGTTTTTTTACGTCAGAAACTCATCATCCTTTAAAATGCCAGTTTATGGCTATTTCTGAGTTAAATGTCGATTGTACAAGAATTGGCAAAAATACGAGAAACTTAGAGGGTTGAACTAATACCCCGATCGCAGTAATGAAATAAGATTGAATGTAATAGCTATTACGTTATTTGGTTTAAGTAATGAAATGTGCGTTTATTACATCATTTGGTTTCGCTAATAACAAGTGTAATAGGAAAGGAATAGTATGGCATGCCTAAAATACCTCTCATTAGAGGATAGTTTTTTATAATATTGTCAAAGCACATATGAATATATGATTACTGTGATTTTTTTAGTTCATCAAAAAATTCCGCTTTCTTAAACCATGGGAAAAGAATCAATTTTCTCTAATAAATTTGATGAAATCTTTTATGGTAATAAGAGTATTATATATTAATGTGTAATTTATATGTATTATGGGGTATTTTCGCAATTATGTTTCTATCTGTACCATTTCTGTAATGAGTCACTCCTATAAATACATACCATACAACCGTAATTGGGGTTGAGCCACCATAAACACATTGTCATTATTTCCCCTCTGAGTCTAAACATCAACATGGTATCAGTGCAGAAAAACGGATCAACTTCTTCAACTCCTTCACCCCAAATCAACACTTTGCTCCAATTTGCTACTCTAAGGCCACTCTTGACCTATGTTGGAAAGCGGTCATGGAAGATGAATTTAATACCCTGGTCATCAATCACACGTGGGATCTTGTACCACCTGATCCTTCTAAGAATTTAGTCAGTTGTAAATGAGTTTTTAAGATTAAGGAAAAATCTGATGAAATTGTAGAACGCTTCAAAGCTCGTCTCGTTGCACAGGTATTTAAACAGCAGGCCAGACTAGACTATAAAAAGACTTTTAGCCCGGTCGTTAAACCCACTGCAATTCAGCTTGTCCTTTCTATTGCGATTTCTTTAGGATGGGCCATACGTCAACTTGATGTCAAGAATGTCTTCTTGCATGGCATCCTTTGTGAGGAAGTTTACATGCGCCAACCTATTGGTTTCTCTGATCCTGAATTCCCAAATCATGTGTGCCGTCTCCAGAAAACCATTTATGGTTTAAAACAAGCTCCACGTGCATGGTTTCATCACTTTAACAGCTTTTTATTATCTTGGGCTTCATCGCAAGTAAGGTTGATCCTTCGTTATTCGTCAATCCTTCTTCTCGAGGCCATGTGTATCTTATGTTGTAATATTGATGATATTAGATACTTCTGAGTTATTACAGTCTTTGATTACTCGACTCTCATAGGAATTTGCTATGAAAGATCTTGGACCATTTCACTATTTGCTTGTAATTGAGGCTCATCAACACTATAACGATACGCTTTTATCTCAAGCCAAGTATGTTGATAGCCTTTTGCGCAAGTTTGACCTTGTTAAGGGCAAGCCTGTATCTACTCCTCTAGCCTCGAAGACTCTATTATTTGCTAACAATGGTGAGGTTCTCGTTTCTCAAACATTGCATAGACAAATGGTCGGTGCTCTAGAATATGTATCTATGACCAGACCAAATATTAGTTTTTTTGTGAATTTGGTTAGTCAGTTAATGGATCAATCAAGATTACCTCATCTCTAGGCCATCAAATGTATATATAGTTATTTAGCTGGCACCTCCACCCATGGATTGCTCATTGAGCGGTGTTCTCCCACTTTATTAACTACTTATACGGATGCAAAGTTGGTTGGATGCTCCGATACTCGATGGTCCACCTCCAGATTTCATATTTTTCTATGCACCAATCTTGTTTCGTGGAGTGCTTAGAAGCAACCCACCATGGCCCGTTCTAGTCTAGAGGCTGAGTAGTATCATGCTATCGCTCAATGTGTTACTCAGACTATTTAGATTCGTCATTTACTTCTTGAGCTAGGGGTCCCCCTTTATAATCCTCTCACCATTTATTGTGACAATATCTCTACTGCTTATCTTGCTATCAACCCTGTGTTCCATGCTTGCACCAAACACATTGAGTTAGATTACCACTTTTTTCGAGAACGGGTTGCTTCTAGAGATCTACGTGTTTGCTACATGCCTACAACGGATCAATTGGCAAATATCTTCACCAAGGGACTCCCTAGTCCGCGTCATGCGTTATTGAGATTTGTTGACACCTAAATTTTGGCGTATCATTTAGTCGTAATTTGTATAGAAAATTAGGGATTAAATTTTTAACCCCTAAACAAAAATATTTAGGTTGCATAACATATAGTTTAAATTTATTTTAAATTAATTGCATTTTGCATCGGACCGGCGGTGACGAACGAGCTTAAATTTCATCGAATGGGACTCGGCTCGCTTGGAATGCAAGGGCCGGGAATTACAAGTCAAACGGGTTCGGTTGTTTTAATTTGAGCTTAATTCAGCCCATTATCCTTAATTAATTCAGCCCATTTAAGTTAAATTAAAATCTAAGCCCAAGCCTAAGCCCATTAGGACTTGAGATGATCTATTTCCTAGTTTAAATTAAGTAATATTCTAATCTTAATAGATTATTCAGGTTATTCATTATTTCGAATTTTAACAAAAATCCTAAAAAGAAATCATGCTAGGGTAGATTAAGTCATCATAGTTTGCATGTTAATTTAGGCATTTTTATTATTCCGAATTTAAATTGAGAAAATACCAAAAATAATCATTCGTCCTGTCATTAGAAATAGGTCACGTCGTCGCACGACATATAGTTTGCATGCTAGGTTGCATTAATCGCATGTCATTTTCGCATGTCATTGCATATAGGCTAGATTTCATTTAAATAAGTGAAAATCCAAAAAAGAAATTGAGTGAATTGCTTGTTAATTAGAAATCGTATTAGGGTGTCAATGTGATTTTCTAGCTAACAATGCAGATGCTTACGTTGCTTCCAGGTAAGTAATTCTTCAAAACTTGCAATTTATTTAATGCTTTCTGGGTGTTAAATTGGTGGTTTGCGCACTCGCATGAACACCTCACATGTTAGTAACTAAGTTGAAATGGATCCAAACTGCCTGCCAAAATATTTTTGAAAAGAAAAGGTACCGAAAGGGTGTTAGACCAGATCTAGCGTAATCAAGTCCCCAGGCTTAGAATCTCTGATTCGTAGGAATAAAACATATATCCCTATGTTTTATTTAGGTTTCTAATCAACCTACCATAAATTGATTAGTGGCGACTCCAAGCATGAAAACTTTTGCATGTTAAAAATTTAAACCCTAAGTTGCGAATTGGTAGGGCTTGGGAGGGCCCGAGTTAGGCTTAGTCTTAACAATCCATTAGCCTGAGAGAAATTTTAGGTCGCGACAGCTTGGCGACTCCGCTGGGGACTTGAGTTAAAACTCTTAGTGGACTTAGGCCAGTTTTTCTTTTCAAAAAATATTTTTGTTTGGCAGCGAGGATCCTAGGTACGTCCCTAACATTTTAGGTGTTAAATGTTTTTGCAAAATGGGACGTATAAAGGGAGGTGTGATTGTTAACCCTTGTTTTGCAGGGAGGTGTTTGGATGTATGGTTTATTTTATGCACGAAGCGCTGTTTGATATAACATGTTGTGCATGCCTTGTATTTACACTACACCGCACACACTACCCGCTACCGGACCTGGGCGGCACAGGTTTAGGATGGTACTGAGACAGCGGACACCCCGACCACACCTGCGTGGTACGGGTCGCCCTCCTTGGTCCCGAAAGTTCTTTCACGGTGTCATTGAGTTCTCACCATGGTTGCACCCTTTGCAACCCAGGTCGGCTCCTTGACTAAGCCGGAGTAAGGGGAACCCCGGCCTAACCACAACCATGACTGGTTTAGCCCGGTAATCTTCGCGTCTCCATTTTGCAAGCCAGAGTCTAGATAGAAATCGAACCTCACATTTCATGTGCATGTCTATGTGATTGCCATGGTCCTATCGGGTAAAGTAAGTTTTCTGAACCTTTATTACGCAATTTATTTATGTTCCGTATTTTCTTTGGTCGGTCCATGACATTAGGTCGGTCGTGAGTCTTGGTCTATACACTATGGGAGGGGCAGACATCCGGATTCTTGATGCTCCTAAGGACGAGCTCCGTGCCTGGTGGAATCTACTCAGTCCAACCAACCGCAAGTTAGTTGAGGGCCACATCGGGAGGCTGCTCCCCCTACTGGAGGTCAAAGTCCGTACCGGCCTCGTTCGAGCATTAGCGCACTTCTAGTGTCCCGAGACCTCTACCTTTATATTCGGTAAGCACGAGCTCACCCCGACATTGGAAGAATATAGCGTGCTCATTGGAAAATCATTGGAGTCGGAGTTAGTCACACTACCTTTGGGAATTGATTCTACTTTAATGTTGGCTGAATTTTTGAATGTTGAAAAAGATGAATTGGGAAAAGTTTTAAAAGCAAATCGCGGCACATGTCCTTTTTCATTCCTGAGTCAGTGTTTTGAAAAAGCCACATCTTTTCAAAAGGGCAAAATCTTTTTGTTAGCATTTTTCGGGTTCGTGATTTTTCCTCACTGTAAGAATGCATGTAGTCCGTCAATCGCATGGTTGGTCCAACAAGTTTGTCTTGAAAAGAATTTTGGCAACACCATTTTAGCCGAGACTTTCATTTCACTCACTAAATTTAAGCAACATGTTGACAAAACGTTTCATGCCCCCCTCGAACTTTTGCAAATTTGGTTTTTGTCTCATATAAAAGGGTGTGGCGATTTACTCACAATATCCGAGCTTAGTGATTCTAGCCATCCCATTTTAAGCTATAAAGTAAAACAAGGAAATGCACCTGATTATCATTATTCCGAATGGATCATTTTCATGAAAAACGCTAGACCCCAAGGTTTCCATTAGCATGCTAATTGGTTCAAGGTCGAGGAAGCTCGGCTTACGTGTAATGGTGTTGGACCGGTGCCACTTTTGGGCTTCACTAGGCAATCGAGTACTACCCTGCCAAAGTGTCCCGACAGTACCAGATTCTCCAGGGACTCCCTCCGGCGTTACAACCGGAACTCCTCCGGGTCGACTTCGCCGATGATGATAAAGACCACGAAGGGACCGTAGCTCAGCTCAATAAGATGTGGAAGAGGTGCCGTGTGTTAAAGATAGCTCGGCCCGAAGGAGAACTAAAGGGAGAGCAGAAGTCCTATTTCGCGACGACTCAGTATATTCGACGGCACAGAATCCCGCTGGATTTGCTCCCGAAGATACCCAAGGTGCCTCTCAAGTCCGCCAATCGCTCAGAGAACAATCGCCTCAAAAGGAAGGCCGAAGAAGCTGAAGAAAAGGCAGCCAAGATAGCTCGAGCTTATGAGCAATTGAAGAAGGAAGTCGCCTCCCATATGTCTATAGATCAAGCTAAATAATAAGCTCAAAGTTCTTTTCTCATTTCAGTTTCAGTTTTTAAATTTGTTTAGGAATTGAGTCATTTGTCTTTATATTCAGTTCAATTTCAAGTCATTAATTGGTGTAAAAATTTTCACCATTTCAATAAAGGGGTCTTTTTAATTCAAAACGGTTAGACCAATGTCATGGATCGGCGTATGATTTTGCTTGACACTTATGTATGCCTGTTTCGTTCCGAAATTAGGTAACTACGGACCGATCACGATCGCCCATTCGTACACGGCGAGAGCCAGAATGGCCGATCAAACCGACTTGCAAGAGCGTGTTGTTGGTATGGAAGACCAGATGAAGCAACTTGTCATCGCGATGCAACAAATGTCCGCTGAGATCAAAGCTCTTCAGTCGATCCCTGTTCCGGCATCCCTCGAAACATCAGTCCCAAAGCAGAAAGTTAGAAAAAGTGTCGATATTCACGGAGATGACGATATTCCTGATTTAGAAGATGACCCCGTCCAGATTATCGTCAACAAAGACAAACCTGACGAACGAGTCAACAAGCTTGAAGAAAGAGTGAAGCAGCTGGAAGGTTCGCAGGATTCACCTTCGATCGATCTGTCCCTGTACTCACAGATCAAAATCCCAAAGAAGTTCAAAATGCCAGATTTTGACAAGTACAATGGCACCGCATGTCCAAAAGCCCACCTGCAGCTCTATCATGTACAGATGACTTCGTATGTTGACAACGAACTCCTGATGATCCATGCCTTTCAAGCAAGTTTGACGGATCCTGCTTTGAACTGGTATCTCATGAAGAAGATAAATGGCCTCAAAACTTGGAAAGAAGCCAGTGAAGCATTCTTAAAGCAGTACAGATTCATAACGGACATCATTCCTACCCGTGATGATCTCGAACGTGCTCAGATGAAAAAGACTGAGTCCTTCAAAGACTATGCTATCAGATGGAGGAATTTAGCTGCTCAGGTTGTCCCAGAACCCATAGACAGTGAGTTGAAGAGGATGTTCGTAAAAACTCTCCCGTTCGAATACCGTAATCGGATGGTTGCCATTCCGGCTGACAACTTCAACCAACTCATCCCCATAGGCGAACAGATTGAGATAGGGCTGAAAGATGGATGGTTTGTCGAGCCGTCCTCCTCGACCAGAAGATTTGGTGCAAGAAAAGAGAAAGAACCGGCAGCTGAAGTGAATGTGGCTTATAACCAACCGAGCCGGCGGAATACTAACTCCGCCCCAGCAATCCAAGTAGCGGAAGCTCAGCAACAAAACTCGGGTCATCAACCTTTTCAAAGGAGGAACAACAAGAGGCAATTCACCTCCCTCCCCGGATTGTTGTCTCAAGTATTGGCAGTACTTCAGAAGAAAGGCTTGCTTACTACTGAGCCAAAGCGGCCCAATCCTGAGCGGTTCTATAACTTCGACCCGTCAAAGAAATGTGATTATCACATGGGTGAGCTGGGACACTCAACCGATGATTGCTATGTCCTCAAGCACCGAATCCAGAACCTCCTGGACACGAGGGCTTTCTCATTCCAACCCGCTAAGCCGAATGTTCAGAATAACCCACTCCCCGATCACGCGGGCAATGTGAATGCCATTTTTAGCTTCGATGCTGGTCGAATTAAGAACGTCAAGGTGTATACTACGGACGTCTATGGCGAGTTGGTGAAAGCCGGTTATTACCCGAGTAACGAGACCCTTCCCCTGGCTGTCATGAGAGAAAGAATCTCAAGGATGGTAGAAGCTGGGATGATTGTTTATGCTGACCACACTGGCATTGTTTCCACTATTTCTGAAGTGGTTATTAATTGGGAAGAAGAGTTTGCTACATTGAACACTGGGAAGGACAAGTTCGACCCTTTGCTTGAAGACATGCCTCCGCTCGAAGACACGTCCGATGATGAAGAGATCGTAGTAAGCACGCCTACAGCTGATGAAGGGATAGTGATCGAGATATCTCAACCAATGAGTACAGTGATAATAAGGCGGTCCCTTGGTCTTACAGCCTCGATGTCGACTTAGTTACCAGATCTGGGCGTACCTATAGCTAAGCTAATGCCCAACCTGCAAAACCTGTTACTGATGAAGAAGCCAAAGAGTTTCTAGCTGTGATTAAGGCTAGCGAATACAACATAGTTGAACAATTGCGCAAGATGCCCGCGCAAATCTCTCTCCTTGAACTACTCCAGACATTTGTCAAGCATCAGAAGGCCCTAATGAAGGTGTTAAGTAAAGTCCACGTGCCAGAAACGATCGATCATGATAAATTGAAGGAATTTGTCGGTTCTATACTCCTCAAGGACCTCATAGCCTTTTCAGATGAAGAGTTTCCTCTAGAAGGGAGGGGGCATACCAAGGCACTTTACATTTCTGTCAAATATAAGGCCTCGCATGTAGCCCGGGTACTCATTGATAACGGATCAGCCTTGAATATCTGTCCTTTGGCGACTTTACACAGCCTCAAGATAGACCCTTCTAGGATAAATTCTGCGAAGACCTCTGTGCGAGCTTTTGACAGAACGAAAAAAGAAGTGATGGGAGAAATCCACCTTGACATACAGATAGGACCAACAATGTTCAACATCCTATTTCAAGTTATGGACATTCCCACTGCATTTAATTTTCTGTTGGGTCGTCCATGGATTCATACTGCGGGAGCTGTGCCATCCAGTCTACATCAGAGGGTGAAGTTTGTTGTGGAGAGAAAATTAGTCACAGTTCACGGTGAAGAGGAGCACCCAATCTACCACGCAACGGCTATCCCTTATGTTGAGCCGGATTGCAAAATAGAATCAAGCTATCAGTCGCTCGAGCTCGTATCAACCATACATGCATCGAGAGGATCATCACCGCCCATTCCTGAGGTGTCAAATGCTGCAGTCATGGTTGGAAGAGAAATGGTGTCCCATGGCTTTATTCCGGGTGAAGGTCTTGGTAGGAATGATCAAGGTATCCGCCAACCGGTGGAAGTCTCTCGAAGGCCCCACACTACTGGGTTGGGATACCAGGGGTCAAGCGGGCCAAATAATGGGGGACGTGGACATGAACGTGGACGCGACCGAGGTCGAGGTCGAGGAGATGGATATAATAGACAGCGATCCGAAGAAGAGCCGAATGGAATTACCCACAACAATGGAGAGCTTGGGCATGGTAGGTTGCTTCCACATATCCGCACCACATTTCCAGGCCCTGCAAGAATGATGCATGAAGAGAAAGAGGTGATCGACACTTTGGGGCAACCGAGCGGCAAGTTCGATTTTTATGTGAAATACTCGGCGCCCCCGAGCTTCTATGTTAACCCCTGTGACATTGTCCCGGATGGATGGGGAGGTATGGATGATCCAACACCTCTAATGACAGAAGATTCTGATGATGCAATGGATGGAATCACTGCCCTGTTTGATGATTTCTTCGTTGGAGCTATCGAGGAAGGACCGTTAGAGAGAATGGGCACAGGCCCACAAGAGTAAAACTTTTACTTTTTCGCACACTCCCCTGCATGGGAATTTTTACTGCTTTTTAGGACTTGCCCCGTTTCGGGTGCTGCTTTCCATTTTCATTTCTAGGATTTGATTGTTGCAATTTCCATTCAATAAATGTAATTCATTTTGAAATAATCAATGAAATTACAAGTTATTTTCGTTTTGAGGACATGTTGAGGTACATCAAACCAGCCCGGTGATGATATCCAACCGATAAAAGAAAAATATAGTCCAAGGAGAATTCTGAGGCCTGGGCTTCTTCATGCTTCCTCGTGTTAAAACTTTTTTGAAAAAAATTTCGAAAAAAAAAAGTCAAAAAAAAAAATCAAAAGAAATAAAAATACACTGTTTAGCCCTGTTTGTCCTTCTGAACCCCCTACTTTATGTTTCAGGGGCAATCTTGTGACACGTGAGGGTATGAAAACGGTCCAATCTGATGAATCATGTGCAGCCGAGCTTGATCCCAATGACACCGACGAACTCGTCGATTCCTCAGATATTCAGCGCGATCTAGAGCGGCATGAAAGGCCCAAAGTCCTCACATCAGACCAAACTATCACTATTAACCTGAGTGATTCTGGAGAACCCAGAAAAGTGCAGAGAGGGACAAATCCCCCTGAGAGTGAGACGAAACGCCCTGATCCAGTTGTCACATTAGTAGGTAAGTCTTTCAACCAAAAAGTGCGTCAAAGACACTTCGAGGTAAATGATCTAGTCCTAAGGAAGGTACTGCCAGTCTTTCCTGTTCCTGGGGGTAAATTTGCCCCAAACTACATTGGTCCATATGTGGTTAAAAAGGTGCTTCCCGGAGGTGCCCTGATTCTCGCAGAAATGGATGGTCGTGAGTTCTCCAATCCTGTTAATTCTGATGCTGTAAAGATGTATTATCCTTGATAAAACCCGACATTCCGCAGCAAAAGTTTCCAAGTGTTTGGCTTTATACCTTTGAATTGCAAACATTTCACCGATGAATAAATGGTTTCAACCAATTTCAAGTTAAGATGTTTGCATTGGCTTTAATTTTTGCATGGTTATTTTGTCGATCAGTATCATTGACTTCAAAGGAGAAGTCTATTTAGACAATTTGATAACTCATGTGGAATGACTTGAATGTGTCGAATGAGGTACATCGGGATGATGGAAGGCAAGCCCTATCCTATACATAGTCCCACGCACTAATCCCCAGTGAGTTGAGCGGAAAAATTTCATGTCTGTAAGGTAAAGGGTTATCTCGCAAAAGGTACGGCAACCGAAATGACGAGAGGCGGTTCATTTCTCTTTCCCAAACACTACAGGTTATCCATTGTTTTGCCACTTTGAGCCTAAACACTTGGAGAAATTTTTTCAAATTACCCCTGTCAAGAATTACCCCACATTAAGGCAAACTGGAGGTAAGTCAGCATTATAAGGTGAAAAATGAGTAGAAATTTTCTTGCTCTCACTTGCATCAATCTTTGAGTGTTGCTTTTTTCAGATGAATTCACACGAAATTCAAGTACCTTAGGATGACGAAGAGCATTTCTTTCTCTATCCTATACACACTTTATCCTTTGCTAAGCCCAATTGAGCCTGCAAATTCGTTTTTTAAAACCAGTTGGTGATCATCCCCCACATTGGGGCAAGGTAAAAGTTGTCACCGCCGAGCAGCATATTCAGAATGTCAATCGAAGGCAATTACCTCTGGAAGTCTAATGTTGAATCATTCAGTCAGAGCATAGCTGGCCAACATATGCATTGTAAACAGCGTATGTCAAGTGTAAAAAAAAAAAAAAAAGAGTTCAGTGGGCAAGAAAGAGCAGTGTGCCTGGTAAAAGCAAGGCCAATGCCCAAGGATGAAAGATGAGTGTATCAAAATCATCCCCAGTGGGATAGTCATAGTCCTACAAATTTAAAGAAGTGGTGAATTCAAGCCCAATGAAGCATTCGCTGAAAAGACGACTCCCAAGAATGAACAAGAAGACCGATGACAATGCCAAGATGATCACCAACTTATTCACCCCAATTATACACATTTTGAGCCTAATGATCTATTCATTTCTCAACCCATGAGCCTAGCCTACGTTACATCCCTTGTAAAGTCTCTTCAGATTAGGGCACTTGAACTAACGAAGGATTCAGATGTTTATAAGCTTAGCTCGAAGAAGTGCGAGCAAGTCCATTTCTATCTCGTTTTGCAGGGTTCTTGATTTGTAAACCCGGAGACGATTGCGGAGTATTGTTCTTTCAATAGCCTTGACTCAAAGAGTCCCCTTTTGCTAAGCCATTGACCAAGCCCATGTTACGGTCCTGACAAAGACCTCTCAAATTGGTAAGGTCGTACCGCTTGCGAAAATACTGGGACCCTTGTCCACATGATGAAGGTGAGATGGAGTGATTCTCATAAATCAGCCTTTTTCAATGAGAATGAGAGAAAGCCCTTTTAGATCGGAAGTCCCTCATTCAGCATTTTCAAGACACCCACTTGTAAGTTCGGATTGTCTTGTCATGATTGTTCCCCAGCGGAGTTTGTAATACCGATTTGACAAAATCATCGTGCATGAAAATCAGTTGAAAATCATAGTGCATGTGTATATGTGTTCTTGACAGTGTGCGAATGCATATTACATGTTACTTAAATCCGTGTCTAACAGGAGACACACCTTCAGAGTTGGAGATATCGCCAGGTACGTATATCTCTATCCCTAGGATGTCTATGACTATCTAGGTGTCCCTAACCTGTTCGAGCAATCGTCAGGACCCACATTTGATTATTTTTGCGATCTCTAGATGCCTTTGATGATGTTTAGGTGTCTATTGATCAAACCTTTTCAGGTACCTCTGATGATATCCAGGTACTTTGTCAAGGAACCCTTGAACACTTGGGCTAGCCCCTTTGTTCACCAAATCACAGATTTTCATACAATCTCGAGAAGATTCCCCGTTACTCACCTATGAGCGGTATAGGTGAGGCGGCCAAATCTTTGCATATGAGCGAGTATATGTAAAGGTCGGAATTCTCCCCAAATCTCGGTATTCCCCCGCTACTCGCCTATGAGCGGTATAGGTGAAGTGGCCAAATCCTTGCATATGAGCGGTATATGTAAAGGTCGGAATATTCTTTCAACCCCAGTGTTCCCCGCTACTCGCTTATGAGTAGGTATAAGTGAGGCGGCCAAATCTTTGCATATGAGCAGGTATATGTAAAGGTCGGAATATCCTCTTGACTTCAAAAGTTCTCCCCGCAATTCACTTATGAGCAGGTATAAGTGAAGCGGCCAAATCTTTGCAAACACCTATGGAGATGTATAGGTAGTTGGTAAAGATCGGAACTGTTCTCACGAATCCAGATGATGATTGGATACGTCGAGCTTTCTTCGTGTGTTTTGACTTAACTGCAGATCACCGAAGTTCATCAACGTATATCAGGCAATACCTATGGAAATGAGCCCAGACATTTGCCAAACAACATACAAAGTCCGAGTCGTGCCTCGAATTGCGCTATCTCACTCCTGTCGGGTAAGTAATTCCAGGTATGTTTTCCACTCATGTTAGCATACATTATTTCTTAATGCATTTTAAAATGGGACTCATAATCCCGACAAAAACAACATTCAACGCGACGAAGGCGGCGAGGCGGGGCGGGGGCGAGGGCGCGACCGGAAGATGACGGGCGGGGGGTCTGCGGGGCGGCTGGCCCGCAACCGGCGACGGGCGGGGGAGCTACGGGGCAGCTGCGAGGGGCCGGGCGGCGACGGCGACGGCGACGGCGACGGCTGCGACGGCGAAGGCGCGACCGGTGAGAGGGCGGGCGACGGGCGGAAGGGGCATGGAGCGGCCGGCCGGCGAACGCCGACGGGGCGGGGGAGCTGCGGAGCGACCGGCGACGGGCAGGGGAGCTGCGGGGCGGCTGCGAGGCTGGGCGGCGACGGCTGCGACGGCGATGGCGGCGGGGGAGCAGCGCAGATCGGGCTTGGGCGGCGTCGGGGAAGGAGGTAATAATATCGCAATTTCCAACGGAACTCCTCCTTCCGTCGCAAATTTGCGACGGACTTTGAATGTCCGTCGCAAATTTTCCACCGACAAAAAATTTCCGACGGAAAAAAAAATCCGTCGCAAGCAATGTAAAAAAAAATCCGTTCGCAAATTTCGAACCGCAAAAATTCCCTCGTAAAATTTGCGACGGATCAGTATAGTCTGTCGCAAAATTTGCGACGGATAGGTTGAGTTTCGTCGCCAATTTTCAACCGACAAAAAATTTACGACGTAAAAAAAAATCCGTGGCAACTTTGCGACGGAAATAAAAATCCGTCGCAAATTTTCGACGGATTAATTTATCCGTCGCAAATTTCGAACGGTAAAATTTCCCTCCCAAAATTTGCGAAAATTTCGATCGGACAGCTTGAGTCCGTCGCAAATTTGCGACGGAATATACTGGTCCGTCGCAAATATGGACATACTACATATCGTTGTAAATTTGTGACGTCTTTTTTTCGGTCAAAAATTTAGCATCTCATTTATTTGAGTTCTAAATTTGCCACGTCTTTTTGTCACTCCAAAATTTTGGCATCTCAAATTTTGCAATGGAAATTAGAATATCGGAAATGTTAGGGCACGTTAATAATATTTGACTTGTCGGCATTTAGGGACAAAATTTCGGATGATCAATTAAAATAAAAAGAATAATCGACAATAACAATAATAAAAAAGCACAATAACAATAATAACAAGAACAATAATGATAACAACCAAAATAGCACTTGTAGCGTTAATAATTACACATCTATAGTGTTTTGTGATAAAAATTTTAATCTTCATCTTCGTCTTCGTCTTCGTCCTCGTCCTTGTCATTTGTCTGAAAATCAGATTCTGAATATTCTTGTACATTTAATTCGCAAATTTCAGTTGGATCCACATCTATCATTGCTCCACACGGATCTCGTAAAGTTGGTATGTTATATTCTTCAATTTCAACCGTGTTACACACTTCCTCTTGTTGATAGGCTCTATCCTTCCAGTGTTCCTCGATTTTCCTCCGTGCTTTGATTTTACATACAGCCCACCAATCAGCTTTGTCACGTTTCAAACTAGGATATGATGCATAACATACTTGAATTGCTTATTGTGCCAAGACAAATGGTCCATACTTCATATACCTTTTCTTGTGATTTATTTCAACCAAATTGAACTTCGTATGCACCTTCATTCCTTTGACCGGGTCGAACCACGTGCACTTAAATAACACAACCCGCATCATTAATGGTCCAGGGTACTCTATCTCTATGATTTCATCCAACAAGCCATAAAAATCATCTTCTGAACTGCTACCATTGGATGACCGAACAGACACACCACTATTCATTGTGGATTTTCCCATTCCATATTCTTGAGTATGAAAATTATATCCATTTATGAAATATGCCGGCTAACTTCGAAATCTTAACTGTGGACCCCATGCCAGATGATATAGCAATCATTGCCCTCCAATTTCATCATAATTACTGTGAACCTAAGGTTACACATGCAAAGTCAATAATATATATTATACTAAATGATGTATATAATTTTAATAACTTGGTTTTGGTCCATAGGCAACTTACATATGTCTTGAACCATGCTGCAAATTGTTCATCGCACAAACGGTCAAACTCATTTGGTTGTAGTCCAAACATTTCAGATTGGAAAATCCTAATATTAAAAATCATATAAATATTAGCAAATATTTGACACACAAAATATATATTTGCAAATTTACACTTACTTGAAGTATGGCTCGACTTCTGGGCAGTTCAGTAAAATATAAGTACGGGCTGCATGAAATTCTTCGCCTGATAAGTAGCGAAACTGACATGCGCCGCTTGGTCGACCCAGATAATTGAAAATAGAGAACGCTGTGCAATTGGGATCAATGGGGCCCTCATCATTTCTGCCTGCTCTCCACCTCTTGCACTGAACGTGCGGCTCAAAATAGTATGATGCAAATGTTGTCACTTCTTCCGCAATATATGCATTACAAATTGAAGCTTCAACAAGTGCCTTATTCTTCACTTTTTTCTTCAAATGATATAAGAATCTAGTTGAAATAGAAAGAAGCTTATCGGAACATATTATATGATAAACTAATTTGAACTGTATTTAAAAAAAAATATTACCTCTCAAATGGATACATCCATCAAAATTGGACGGGACCTGCAACTTTGGCTTCATAAGGCAAGTGAACTAAGAGATGCTCCATCGAATCAAAAAACGCTGGAGGAAATATCCTTTCTAAGTTGCAAAGAATAATTGGAATATCTCTCTCTAGTTTTTCCATGTGCGATGCTTTTAACACTGTCGAGCAAATATCATGGTGGAAATTGCTTAACTCTGTAATGGCGCCCCATACAAAGTTCGGTAGAACTTCCTTCAAAGCTATTGGAATTAGTCTTTCCATCAGGATGTGACAATCATGACTCTTCAAACCTGTGAACTTGCATTCATTCAAATCAACACATCTCCCGAGGTTCGAAGCATATCCATCAGGAAACCGCACAGATTTCAACCATTGACAAACAACTCGCCTCTGCTGCTTATCCAATGTACAAACTGCTTTCGGTTTTGGTCCCCTGCTGCTTGCATCCACAGCTAGTATTGGCCGATCGCAAATATCTCTCATATCTTTTCTTGCGTTCAAGTTGTCTTTTGTTTTTCCGGCGACATCCATCACAGTATTTATGACATTGTCGAAAACATTCTTTTCTATGTGCATGACGTCAAGATTATGATGAATAAGATGGGCCTTCCAATATGGTAGATCCCAAAATATACTGCGTTTTGTCCACTTATGTGTACTTCCGTACGCAAAAGTCGTGCCGTGCGGGTTCTCAACAACAGTTGGAAAGTCCTGCACACGCTCCCAAATTTGATCGCCGGTCAACCTCATTGGTGGACGCGTTCTTTCAGTCCTATTCTTGGTGAACTCTTTCTTATTCCTTCTGAAAGGATGACTTGGCGGTAAAAATTGTCTGTGATAGTCAAAATAGCTGGGCTTCTTTCCATGTTTTAATCTAAATGACTTTAACCTCTCCAAACATATCGGACATCCTAAGATCCCAACTGTACTCCATCCAGATAACATTCCGTAAGCTGGAAAGTCATTTATCGTCCAAAGAAGGGCAGCCTTTATTACAAATGTTTGATCGGTAGAAACGTCATACGTAAGGACACCTTCAACCCATAGCCGTTGTAACTCCTCAATCAATAGTTGCATATAAACATCTATCAACTTTTTCGGATTTTGCGGCCCTGTCGCGATCAATGTCAAAAACATATAAGGTGTCTTCATGCACATACCAGGTGGAAGATTGTACGGCGTTAAGATAATTGGTCAACATGAATAACTTTTTTCTGTTTTTCCAAATGGAGCAAATCCATCGGCATAGAGACCTAACCTGATGTTCCGAGGCTCCATCGCAAACTCAGGGTATGTTCTATCAAAATGTTGCCATGCCTCCGCATCTGAAAGATGACACGTTAGACCCTCTCCTGTTTCATGATTTGCATGCCAAGTCATGTATTCAGCAGTGGCTTTAGACGCATAAAGCCTTTGCAATCTGGGGATTAAGGGCAGATAAAACATTTGCTTGCATGGTCTACGCTTCTGATTACGACCCGGTCTCCTGTTAATCTTGTACCTAGGTTGGCTACAGAATTTGCAAGATTCTGCATTTTCATCATCTCTCCAATATATCATACAACCCCTACTACATACATCAATCCTTACAACCGGAAGACCTAAGTTATCCACTAGCTTTTTCATATCATAAAAATCACTTGGCATGATGTTATCACGAGGCAATGATTCCCGCATTACTTCAACAAAAGAGTTGAAGCAATCCGCAGACACATTATGCTCTGCCTTAATATTTAATAGTCGGGCTGTCACCGATAACTTAGTGTGGTCCTCACAACCTAGCCATAAAGGTTCATCTGCTGCTTTCAACACATCCCGGAACTGATTAGATTGAAAAGTTTCATTATAGACATTCTCATCAAAACCCGTTACTCATATATCTTCCAATTGTGAAGCATGACTAGTACCCACTTATTCACGTATAGGAGTAAAACTAGTACTTGCATGATTTGATTATGTGACAAAATTATAACTAGCTGCATCAATCACCATCCTCTCGTATGGGTTCAATTGCTCATAATAGCCACATTCTTCCCTAACTGAAAATTGGTCACTTCTTCCATATCCTTCATCAGATATAAATGGTTCACCATGGGAAGTCCAATTATAATAGTTCGGACTAAACCCAAATCTAGTAAGGTGTTCTCTAACTTGATCACACACAAGAAATTTACCATTACCGCACTTTTTATATGGACACCTTAACTTATTTCCATCCATGAACTCATATTTACCACTAGCAAAGTCTAAAAATAGTTCTAACCCAGTACGAAACTCATCTGTCAATCCTTGACGTCCGGGTAAGTTCTTATTATACATCCAAGCCCTTTCTCTTTGCATTGTGTCTGTATTAAAATAAAAAATTATGGTAAAATATTTAAAATATCATATCTATTGTTCTTAATTAAAACCATAAAATTTTTGAAATTATAATTTTTGTTATTCACGCAACAATTAATATGAAATTGCAAAAATAGAAAAAATTACCATGTAAAGAAGACTTACCCAAATATTTGATTGAAATATTGGTAGGAGAAAGTGGTCAATTTGATGAGAATTGCAACGTCCACTTGGATTGCGAGACCTTCAATTAGACACATACCCAAAAAGAATAATCACTGAAGAATCATTTTTTAATAATTTTTAATGTGCGATGGAAATGGAATTCATCCATCGCAAATTTGCGACGGAATCAAGGATCCGTTGCAAATTTGCGACCGATTTCCTTTATTCCGTCGCAAATTTGCAACGGATCCTTCATTCCGTCGCAAATTTGCGACGGAATCAAGAAAATCCATCGCAAATTTTCACTTATTCGTCGCAAATTTGCGACGGAAATGGCCGTTCTGCCTCATCCAAAGGCCGGCGAGGTGTCCACGGTCGTTCAACCGGTGATGCAGATACGAAAAAAAAAAACAAACATAAACATATATAAAATAAAAGAAATTACAATTCAACGATGAATAGTCACGAAGCTAGCTAATGATACTTACCGGTACAAAAGCTTCACCGAGATTAATATATGCGTTCGCGAATTTTGCTGATTTCAGACATATGAAAGAGGGAGAAAAGCGAGAGAGAGCGAGAGAGAGCGAGAGAGAGAGATAGGGCTGGAATATCACGGGCTAATAAACTACAAATTTGCGACGGACGTGCGTTTTCGTCGCAAATTTGCGACGGATTTGGCGACGGTTTTTTTTTCCGTCGGAAATTTGCGACGAAAATTTTGCGACGGATTTATTTTCCGTTGCAAATTTGCGACGAACTTATTTCCGTCGCAAATTTGCGACGGATTTTGCGACGGTTTTTTTTTCCGTCGCAAATTTGCGACGAACTTTTTTCCGTCGCAAATTTGCGACGGAATTAGCGACGGTTTTTTATTTCCGTCGCAAATTTGCGACAGAATTTGCGACGTATAAAAATTCCGTCGCAAATTTCCGACAGATTTTTCATCCGTCGCAATTTAGCGACGGTTTATTTCCGTCGCAAAATTTGCGACGAAAAATTTCCGTCGCAAATTACATGTTTTTTTGTAGTGAAGTTTTTTATTCCGTTACAGTATAAATGGAAATGCGGACATTGTCCAATGCGTCAGTTCCACATCAGGGTTGACTAGACAGATTGGTGTTTATGCGTAATTTTTACGTGTTGGTGATAACTCTATAAAATTAGAGTTATTTTACCTACTTTAGGCAACAAATAATGTAATATTTGTGAGAAGTATTTGTATTTCCTTCTATTTACTCAAATTATCCTTGTTTATGTAGAATAATGAGATAAAGAGAAAATAAGGAAAAAATGGCAAAAAGAAGGAAATGAATATACTACCCAGAGAAAAGTTAAAATGTGGATACCAAATCGGGAATTCTGCAATTTATTCCTTAGTTTTATGTGAAAAAGAAGCAATTGTCTTGTGATATGAGTCTTAGATATTATTCTATTTATAGGATAACAGTGAGAGCTTGGCGGATAGCTAGTTCTTTTTATTGTTTTTGTTTTCATTGTTCTAGGAGTTTTTTAAGTATTTTGAAGAGAAGACAAAAAGTGGTGATATAATTCTTGTTCTTTGATTCAAGATGTTTGGTTTAATTTATATTTTCATTTCTTCTTCTATTATGTTCTAATTTTCTTTTGTTAGGACTACGATGTAGCCTAACCATAATGATATGAATTTCATAATTGTTATGTTTTGCAAGTGATTTCATTCATATGAATTATATATTATTGTACTTAATGCCTTTAAGTGACCGGCCATCATTTGAATAATCTAATGTGCATGTTTGAGACTGAGAAGTGATAATATGCAATTGTTTCTTATAATATATAACCATGAATTAAATGGGGATAGAAGTATACCATGTCATTTATGTAGCTTCGGTGATAAGGTGATCCAAAAAATTTATTGTAAACTGGGAATATTCACAGATTTTAATGCACTTATGTTTATTTAAATTCACATAGAGATATAGGGGATTGATAAATTGAGTAGGTTTGTTATACCTAGAGATAGGATAGTAAATAGACTAGGAAATTCCGCTATCACATGTTTGATATTGTTCTTATATGCATAATGATCTAAAATTCAAATTTAGTGGTTATGGTGAAATTGGATGCTCTAACATATTTTATCTAATTGATTATCTGTCTTTAGTTCTAAAATTTTGTTTCTAAAATTGTCAATTTTTATATATTCTCAACTGTATTTTGATCTGTTCGATAATTTTTAGAATTAGTTTATTTTTAATATTTAATTGATTTATTAATTATCAATATTTGTGGAACTATACTCTTCTCATCATTATATTACTTGTTCAACACGTTTGTCGACACATTGATAATTTTACGAACAGTTGGTTAGATAAAATACTAGAATTTGCTTTGAAAAAAAATTAAACCCCAAGAGAGAGATCAAGAGAGGTGGGATACGTTATAGAGGAAGTCCGTGAGGGCTGCCAAGCCCTTGCTGGCCATTGTTGGGTTGTGCAACCCTCGATGACACCTGGCTAGGATCACACAACCCTCGACCAGTGCCTTATGTGGCCAAGGTTGTGTGACTCTAGCCAGATTTGTGCTAGGGTTGAGTGACTTCGGCAAAGCAACACATGGGATCGCATGACCCCAGTCGTTTATGATCACGGTTGTGTAAACCCCGGCATCACCTTGCCAGAGTCACAAAAATCCGTGCTAGGGCCGTATCTAGTGTGGGGTCATGAAACTCGGGGCGGATCTGGCTAGTGATGGTGCAACCCTAGCTAGATGATGCCCAGGGTCATACGAAACTAGTACGTTACCAGTGCTACACCACAAAATAAACTTTTGCTAGGACTAAACTTGTTATTGTTTTATATAATCTCACCCGACAGAGAATAATTGCAAAATAATAATTTATTGAATCATACCATTGGTTGATTTTTTATTTTATTTTTTTGTGGTCATACTTCAATTTAATTAAGTGTATTAGTTTGTAATATACCATGTACAATACAGAAAAAAAAAATCACACTGATTCCACAAAATTTTATAGATTTTAATGAAGCAAATCTGGATACAAGATAATAAAAACTACAATTTCTAAACAAAATCAATAATTTTACTATCATGAGTTCTTTTTAGCAAACTAACATATTTTTATTAAATGTGTTTCAAGAAACTTTTGTCTAACTATTTCAAACTTAAAATCAAAGTTGATAAACGAAAACTTAATTAATTAAAATTTATTCGTTAAGTGTGGATGACGTGACAATGAAATGGCATGTGCTATTTGGACATATCTTTACATGTGTTTGTACACAAATAAAGTTATTGATAGGTTGGAAAAATCAAATTATATTAGTTTCAATAAAAATAGTGCAATCTCTAATTACGATATCAAATCCTAATAATTCTCTTGAATATGATCAAGGACCTTGATGACTAAATCTAAAATCGAACATCACAATTTCACATCCTCTTTACAAATTGGACCTGAAGATTAAAGACTGTTGGGTTTTAATTACCTGAATCCTGCAAAGTTTTCTCTGAGAGAAAGCGAATCCATATCTCCATTTGTCCAGGTGTCAAAATACATGGCGCAAATTCCAACTTATAAAAAGGAGGAGAGAAGCCTTTGATTCTCGTTCTTGAACTTGATTGGCTAATTCCAGATTTTCAAAAAAATTGTCCAAAAAGGAGCTAATTCCAAAAAAAAAAACATCAACTTTATCTTAAGTAACTATTCTGACCCTAACTTTTTTTGTTTCAATAAAAATCACTAGCTTTTACTCGAGTCTCAAATCTGACCCTAGTTAACCAAAGCTTGAGATCTAGTAAATTGTTACAAGCACTTTGGCAAGGCAAAACTTTAGAATCTCATTCACTATACTTCCCAACAAAATCAATTTATTAATGTCCATCACTAAAGCTTGATATATCAATTGATTAATATCCATTCGACGTAGATTTCGAAGTTTCAGTGGAAGGCTTTGGCTTGTTTAAAAAAAAAAGGTTCTAGTCGTGAGCTTGGCGAATCTCATCCATGGCGTCTCTCAATGGCTGGTGGTCCACAACTTCATATTATGATAAAATGGTGGAAGCCAGCCGAAGAGATCCAATATGGATATCTTTTTTACTTGCCGGTAAAGTGAAGGAGACCATGAACAAATTCACATTTCTTCAAGCTATGGCTCAAGAAAAAAAAATGATGAATAGTAACTAGCAAGCGACATGGATTTATTGATGATGCGGAATAGTCATGTTGGACAATTAATGATTCCAAGTCAACGGGGTCAAATTTGGGATTCAATTAAAAGTTCATGATTTTTTATGAGACAAAAAAAGTTGAGGTCAGAATTGTCACTCGAGGTAAAGTTTGTGCCTTTTATTGAAATTAGGCGAACAAAAATTATAAACCTATTGCACTTTTGTCAATTCAATCCTAAATCTTTTAGTTTTGCCAATTGAGTCCTCAACATTTTCATATTTTGCCAATTGAGTCCATCGGATTAATTTTTGCCAGAAATCGTTAACTTGGACGCCGACCATACGTGACATGGCCATCGCTGACGAGGATGAATTTTAATAATTTATTATTTTATTTTCGAATTTTTTTCCTTTTCTTTTTTCTTTTTTTCTTTTTTCTTTTTTCTTTTTCGCTTTTGGTTCAAAGGGCCGGCGACCTTGGTTCAAAGGGCCAGCGGGGTCGCCAGCTACTGGCTGAGGATCGGCAACCTCCGCCGACCCCTAGGCAAGGGCCAAGAAGCCCTCGTCGGCCCGGGGCAAGGGTTACGGCCGTCATCGACCACATCGCGGGCAGGCGAGGGCCCCAATGCCCTCACTGGCCACAGCGAGGACTCATGAGCCCTGGCTGGATTCGAGAAGGGTTTTGTGGCCCTTGCCTTGGGGCTAGAGGGGGTTTTCGGCCTACTGGCCCTTTGAACCAAAAAGAAAAGAAAGAAAAGAAAAAGGAAAATAAAAAAATCAATTAAAAATTAGAAAAAATTATTAAATTTTGTCCACATCTGCACCGCCCATTCTACACTGGTCGTGCCATATAGGATGGCCAACGCTGATTGGACTGCCACGTCAGCGATTTCGAGTCAAAATTGGTCGGATGGACTCAATTGGCAAAATGTGAAAATGTTTCGAACTCAATACACAAAATTAAAAGATTAAGGATTGAATTGGCTAAAGTGCAATAGGTTTAAGACTTTTTAGACAAATTTTCCCAAGATTCTCCATTCTTAAAATTTGAATATAGAATATCAAATCTATTTCAAATTTGACTTGGATAAATGTTAATTTCATTTTTGTAATCAACTAATTATCGAATAATAACCTAATAAACTAAAAAACTCATGAACTTTATCACTCATATGATGTACTTTTTTTTGAAAATATCTCAATTTGAAATTAAGTGGTTTTTGGGAATAGCATATCTCCATCTTCATTTTTGCGGACAAATTTGCTTCAAACAATATTTTCATTTAAGATAATTGCGTTTTAAAACAAAGAAATAAAAGTACATGAAATTTAAACATGCATGTTTCAAATGAACAAGAATGTGCAAGGTTTAAATTTAGTGAATATTAAGTGAAACTTAATGTGAGAAATGGGTGCTCAGCAATACTAGGTATTATAACACAAAAAAGTAAAGCTTGATATATGATTAAAAAAACGTACAGCTTTATTATATTCTTAGTTAAATTCAATTATTTTGGCTAAGTTTAACTATATAATCTTTTTATGAAGGTTTTGATATGTATGTGATTTTCGTTTTCTAGCATTGAAGATGTTTGAACCTTGACTTTATCTACTATTATTTGAAAATAATATATAAAAGTGCAAGATGACATATCATATCTGGTAAGGTTATTGGCCACATGGCAAAACAATGCCAGGTGGCACATGGCAAGCACATAGTTAAAGAGAAGTGTCACTTGGCAAATACAGAAAGTGAACATTCTCTCAACTACGGCTTTAACTATGTATAATAGATATTCATTTCATCTAAGACCCTGACTTTATTTATGGGATAATTAATTACCTAATCATAAGCTAAATTTATTGTACAAAAACTTTTCAATTTTGTCAATGGAGTTATAAACCTTTGTGGGAAACTTTAGTGTAATCTTTCCGATCAATTGCCGCCGGAAATCGCTAACTTGAATATGTTATTAACTTGAATTTCATATGATACAGATAACTAAAGTTCATATTTATTACCATTTGAGTGTTAGCACCCGTGTTTGTTTCACATTGGAACCTATGTCAGGGGATCCCTACGGATAACTTGAATATGTTGCTAACTTGAATTTCATATGATAGTGATAATCTCTTCCCCATTTTGACCTATGTTAGAGCTACCTCACCACTTGTTTATTTGCCTTTGCTATCCTTGCAAATAACTTGAACATTTTATTAGGTTGAAAGTGACACCCCTCCCTCTCGTCTCTTCATCTTTTGGTTTCATTCATTCTAACACAACCAAAGCATCCACCATTTCATACTTCTCTACAATCGTATGGATCAAAGCCTCAACTTCCCGCTTCTCCCTCTGTGTTACTATTCCATGTTCACCCTTTAGCTCGCTTGACCCCTCAATTCTCCACTAGAAGCAAAGCAAATAAAGTTCTACTCCTTCAAACGCCCAAAACTTTTTGGCTTCACCTATATAACTATAGCGGAGGAAAACAAGGCTGAGTGATCTGTATGTCTTGGCAAGTTAAGTTTTGAGGCTCTCAATCCGGCTCAATTCCACCCAAGCTCAGGTCTCATTTGGTACGTCAAACTCTAAGATTCTACGTTAGGTCGAGATCTATTTAGTACTTAATGGCTAATGACTAGTGTGGTAATGATTAAATCTTAGTACGAGCTCATAAATTTGTCTAGAAATCGATTTATCATGTTTCAAAGAAAATGTATTTAAGCATTGCATGATCATTGCGAACACTTGTTGCACTGATCATTTTGGGCGGTGATTAATAGTAAACTTGTCAAACGGGTTGGTCGGGTTAAAAATAGTCTGACCTAAATTGACCCACTTTCATGCAATACAAATTTCGTGATCCAAACCCGATCCGACCCATATACTAAAATACATTTAACCCAATTTAGGAAAACTCGGGTGAGAGCATGAAGTAAACGAGCGCAAAATCGAATGAGGGCGAGAGAGAGTGAAAAGAGAGTCATAGAGGTGAATTGGACCGAAATAAGTTGTGAATTAATTTAGCACTCATATTATTTTAAGCGTTACCATTATGAACCAATTTATTATCTATTTATTGAATATAATTAACTTATATAACAACCTAGCCCATCAATTTGGGTTGAGAAATGAAATTTATGACCCATTTTGATAGGTCCAATTAATAATAATGTGATAACAACTTTTATAATACTTTTAATTATGTTCCTATTAATAGCATGGAGACATACGTGAAATTTTGTTGATACCATTTGACTTATGTCCAAATTGAAGATCTTTCTCGTTAATGAAGTTGCGATGGAAGGTACAATAAAACCGATATGGTGTCATGGTGAAAAACGATAACTCAGTTAACTTGTGAAACGGCGGCATTTGGTAAACTTTTCCCATGTTCAGAGATAATTTTTAGTGAGTTCGCATGAAATTCGGAACACCCGAATAAATAATCCAGCAACTAATTTGGAACGGTCGTGCACCATGAGAATAGAATCACGAATATGCATTCTCTATTTTCTTTCTGGTAATATCACGTCGAACACATTAATTACGATATAACCTTAGGTCATACGCCTTCTCCTTCTCTCTAATCATCATCAAGATATAATAATTGAAGAGACGAACATTAAAAAAAGGTTAATAATTGAAGGGAATAAAAATATTACCTAATTTGTACAGGAATCTTCCCTAAATTCAATACACGTACACCCTATGTGCAGCAGCGGGAGTAGTAAGCCAAAAATCACAACGACAAGGCCGTGTTCGGATAAGAACCGAAGTCGGGCTTGAAGATGCGTTGACCCGTGGACAGGATCCGCTTCGGGTCGAACTCCATCTTGTTCCGGTGGAACCGGGCCCACCTCTCGTCCCCGAAGTGGTCCGCCCACTCCTCACGCGTGGCGTGGTGGGGCAGGTACTGCTTCACATCGATCGCCTCGTCGCGGCAGAACTTCAGGATCCGGCGGTTCTGGTCGACCAGGTGCTCCAGCCTCCGGCTCGCGTCGCCGCCGCCGCCGCCGCCGCCGCTGACGGTCGCCGACCGGAGCAAGGCCACTAGGTAGAACACGTCCTCGTCCGGCGTCACCGCGGAGCTCCTCTGGTCCCACCTGCACATCAGCGAAGATTATTAGCTGCCAAACATAATACTCGAGAACTCTTGATGTTTCTCCCTCGTATCATATACCTCGTTCATTACCAAAATGCTACCGTGAATATTACGTTACTCGAATCATAGCAGCAGCTCGTAATAAGCTATGCGATTCGAAAGTACTATTTAGGTAGATGGTCATAAGAAATGGCGACGGTAGGTGAGATTTGATGGTTGTGATGGAATCGAGGGGGGGTCCAATGCATGGTGATCGGGGGGTCGTCAATGGTGATGTGCACCGGGGAAGAAGACGACACGGGATTTTACCAATGTGCCCATCCCCGTCGAGGCGGGTCCCTGACAGAAGATCTCCTGACACAGGAATCTCCCCCTCCCCTCCCCACCCCACCAGTACCGTCTGATCTCTTGTCTTTCTTGGTGATTTAACTTCTGGCTGGATCGACACAAAACTGGCTCTTGGATCGTGATATCATTGACCCCACTTGAAGTTTCATCTTCATTTGGGGTGAAAAGAAGAGTCTGTCATGGCATGACTTAAAAGGGTTTTCCATAGTAAAACTTGTCAAGAAGCAAAAGATCAAATGAAGATCTTAGTCGGCTCTTGATTAGCTCTAATTTATCCTAGGAAACATGGAAGGAAATTTGGATTTCTGAACTCAAACCCAAGAAGCTCGCCGAGTAAAGGGTCATCAATTTACGTGGGTACGAATCCACTAGACGCGGTAAGAGCGATTTACGAAATAGATAAATCGATTGCTGCAAACAATCTATAAAATAAAGCGAGCCGTGTTTAACATTTAATAAGTGTCCATTGCATAATTAGTGTATCAATTTTTCAGCCATAGTATATCTAACATTATTTTTCAACCACACAACTGTTTTTTTTTTTTTTTGGTAAAGATCAACCACACAACTGTTAAGGGTACTCATACGTATGAAATTTAATAGCTGCATCAAAATTTTTAGGACCATATCCTTAGTTTAAGAGACAACATATAGTATTATTGCATCCATGAACAGAACCTACCAATTGAATAGACACTAAGGTGTGACCACAAGCATTAAAAACACATGCTTGGGGCGGATAATGTCGTAAGGCAGCATAAAATAAGAATCTTGCATGTTGCATGCATGCAAATAGCCATACCAGGACAAGACAAGATGGGCATTTAATGATGTTTCGTTTGCAGCCTAAGACAACTTACTTGTTCTTATTCATGGGGTAGATGAGGATGGGCCCGCTCGTCTTGTTCCCCAAGATGCCCTTGAACACGCCTCGATCGAAGTCGGCAATCCTCGATCTGGGGACGAATAGGTTGAGCCACGGGTGAGGAACGTCCCACAGGTTCTTGGACCGGAGCTTCGACTCGGCCTTGTGGACCCGGTCCAGGAAATCCACGTAGGGTATATCGGTGGTGAACACCGATGTTTGTATAAAGTCGAGATCTTTCAACAGATCTTCCACTTCCTGCGAACCACGAGAACACTTCTCTGATTAAATTATAATCTAGACGTCGTTATTACAAGTGAATGATTAAAGAATGATCAAAGTACGATCAAAGGGAGGAAAGGCTGCTACCAGACTGTTGCTTTCTTGTCAGAGTGAAGTTCTTATTCCGACCCAACTTTTTCTTTTTTGAATAATATTTACAAATGTTAGGGAGGAATATTTAGGAGTGGCTATGGACGGCTTGTATAGAAAGGTTGTGTTACATTCACAAGTAAAATAATAGAAAGGTTGTGTTCAAATCTTGGAATCAGGCCTGAGATGGTAGATCACACAAGATCTTGCATGTTTTCTTGTGCCTGTTTGGTTCTACTTTTATAGGAACTAATGCGGATTGCGGATTGAGATCGAATCAACTCGAGAGGAATCACAATCATCCGTTCTTGATTAGTGGGCCAAGTGAGAGAAGGACAACAACATTACAAGGGAAGATTATAAGCTAAGATTGGTAGAAAAGGAAAGGCTACACTAAAATAATTAATGGGGTAATTGTGAAACTAAAGAATTCATGAAAATTGCCGACTGGGGTCTGACTGTGGAAGTCACTTCGAGGAAGCAACAGTTTCCACTTTCAACAGCTCCCAGAGTAATTTTTAACTAGGGTTCAGGTCGCGTAGTCCAGCAAAGCCGGCGGTGGGTTCTTGATTTTTTAAATCAAATAACAATGAATGGACACTTTGTCACGACATAAAGGGTAGCTCTAATGATGTTGTCATCCAACACAACAAAGACAGCGATAGAATAAAGGGTCAATTAACGGACAACCCATCGAACTTATTAGTTCATGACATGACCTAAGACTCGATATGCAGTCGATAAGGAATGAACACGAGACGATGCACCGCCATCTTGCTATAAAGCACACAGGTTTTCAACCTTTTCCAATCTTCCTTTCCCTTCCCGACAACAATAAGTGGGAAAAAGGGTTTTGGTCTGTACGTGACGTGGACTCTTTACGTGCAGTTTTCTTCCTAAAATTGCGCCTTTCTATTGCCTAAAATAATATATGAAGGTGGTCCGTCGGTCGTTAGGCATCAAAATTATTCCTTTTTATATGATGACATATTCCTAGTTTCCAAACCCAAGTTTGCAAAGTTGTCATGCCAGGGCAACGCCTAATAGCCGCCTAAATGGAATCGTTTATCCAAGCGGCGCGATTCCTGAATCGTGCAAGAACAAGTCACCCTAATCTTATATTATTCACACTCGTGCATGCTGAGGCCTCTACCAAGATTTGTTGATGAATAATTGAAGTTCCTTAGATTCTTCAAGAAATATAGCAAATGGGTTTTTCATTGAACTATACATAGGATAAGAATCTGACGTGTGTTAGAGCTTGTTATAAGAGTTCCTATTATTGCCTACCACTTACTAGGCATCAACCCATTGCATCATGCATGCATTTATAGTCAGTGAAACCATTGGATGCATCATAATTGAAACTTGATGTTGAAAGAATTAAAGAACGTCACGCTCATAAGCCATTACATACCTGATCCACCGTGTCGGCATTTGATTCGTCGTAGTTCTTGGTGACTTCCAAGCAGTACAAAACGCTTCCATCGGTGCCAAGGGAGGAGATCTTGACGGGATTGCGAGGGGAGAAGAAAGAAGACCTCCAATTGTTGATGAGGCCTTCATCCACAATGACAAAGCCCTCCACATAGTCGAATTTCTTGCTAGCTGGCTCTCCATGCAGTGATGTGAGATATTCTTGGTCCCTGGTAAAGGACGAAAAATTCGAGTACAGTACACGAATCCACCTCACCTGCACATACATGAGAGATAATTTATCGAATAAGTATGAAACGTCTCTCTCAAAACACTGAGAGTATTATTCTCTAGATTCATTTTGCTGCTGTCGTTATAGATTAAGTCGAACATGATGCGATGGAGTTTTTAGTATTTTTCTTTTATCTTGGGATTTCCCGTTTGTCAATCAAGATCTTACGTGATTTACAAGATGGTGAGTGATTGAGAGCTTGTAAGATTAAGCCTGGACAAATATTTTCCCAAGAAAGAGGAGAGATAAGAAGGCAAAACGACACGTCGCTAGCATTGCCAGCTTCAGCACAGCCATTTGAATGGCTTCCGAAAGTTCGTATGGACCCAACCCCACCTTTGTTGCCTAACTCATGTCGCTTTTTTCGCGTTTTGTCATTAACCCAAGTACTAGGAAAATTTGCCCCAACATCTGCCCCACCGCATAATCCAAAGGAAATCTCTTTCCACCAATGTATATACATATACAATGTGTGTGTTTATATATATATATATATAAACACACACATTGGGAAGCGTCGTTATTTTTTAGTAGAGTAATATTATCAGGATCATGGAATATACTTTACATTTAATAACAATTATATCGACAAGATTAACTAATTAAATAAGCGGCTCATGTTCAACGTTCAATGGAAATTTGTCTGATCACTTGATAAGTCGATTGTGAAAACCAGTATCAATAAGCTATATAGTATTATCCTTGTTAAGTAATAGCCAACTAACTCTTTCTTAGAATTCGATAAAAGTTCCACGCATAATATATAATGATTTCCTAGCTTTTTTTTGGGGGGCCAAAAAACGATTTTATTAGTCTAAGCAAGTGCACTTTGTCTACACAGAAACAAATGACAGATACCCTTTGAGGAGCTGGCTCAAGAGCGATTCTGGCCCTCGTGATGATCCCGAACTGGCCAAGCCCGCCGAGAACAGCATGGAACAGTTGCGAGTTCTTTTCCTCCGAGCAGGTCACGATATCACCTTTGCCTGAGAAATTTGGCGACACCAGCAAAAAATCTCCCACATCAGATAAGAAAGCATTGCCCGTGATGGAATTTGGAACATGATAATGTTGTTGGCGACAACAAAAGCAAATGCAAAATCACTGTTCAAAGTATTCCCCCATGACTGGCTAAACCCATGTGGAATTATGCCCTAGAGAAGATTGTCACCCAAGGAAAAGCACATCTTTTGTCACATAGCACATCCAACGACGACTAAACTAATGAAAGCATGTTACGTCGACCCATGTTACGAAAATTCTTCGTAATATCTCCTCCCACGACGAATCCCAACAAAAGTAATCCCCACATAATTGAGAATTCACTTTTGCTCGATGATTTTTAAATCCGCCATGTGAGCAGATCCCTCCAATCATCTCGAGGACCCGAGAACATGGAGGCCTATAGGCTAAACCCTAAAAGGCTTCCTAGGAAAGAACCCCATGAATTGTTTAAAGAAAGAATTTATATTACGATGTTAATAATTGAAAGTAATTTCGCTTCGCATACGATGGGAGCGAAGCTCAAGCCCTAGAGATAGAACAAAGAGAAAGGGACACAAGAAAATGAGAGGGCACCGAAACAAACAGAGGGGCGGCAAGAAAAGGCCATGCAGAAGAGAAGGCGATGATACCTGTGACGACGTCGAGCTCATACACATTGCTGATCTGAGGTCCGTGATTGAAGGCTTGCCCGCTAATTCCACCGTTGGACAGCGTCCCACCCACGGACAGATATAAGTAGTCGGTCCACGACTTCGGCGCCAGCCCACGCTCCAACGTGCTCCTCAGCACATCTATCCACAGCTCCCCGCCCCACACGTCCACGTACCTCTCCTCCGCCGCCACGCGCGGGGCGGGCCAGCCCTCGGCCGCCGCCGGCCCCGCGCTGCTCATCTTTATGACCACGCCCCCGGCGGCCTGGGCCTGCCCGTTGATCGAGTGCCCGTGGCCCCTCGCCGAGACGGCGAACCCGCGCCCCGAGCAGTACGCAGCCCTGACGAGCTGGGCCACGTCGTCCGCGGAGCTCGGGTGGTACACCGCCAGCGGCTCGACCCGGCTCATCATGCCGAAGTCGAGGGAGGCGGACTCCACGTCGGGCCGGTCCATGCTGAGCAGCCCCCCGCCGACGCCGAGCTGGAGGAGCTCCGCCGGCTCGACGTTCAATCCAACAGTGACGATCAGCTTGCATATCGCCAAGGCCAAAAGGAACCTGGGCGCCATTTTTTTCCGGGATTTCCCTCCAAGCAAAAGCTGGACTAGGATATCACCCGAAATCACGAAAGGTTTTTGAAAGGATTAGAGTTTGGAAACGTAAGCCTAGCTGTTTTCAAGAGATCTGCTATGCAACATGCACCGATTCTCTCTATACCCAGCAAGGGAAACTCTCTCGCTTGCCGCTGCACTTGCTTCTCCTTCGACAATCAGATACCAAGAAAAGGAGAAGATCGAATATTACAGAGAGAGAGAGAGAGTCTTTGTCTCTCGCTCTAGTTGTTGTTCTTGTCGAGGATATCAGATACAGGGGAACCTGAATTTATAGGGAGGACCGAGGAGGAAGGTTAGCGGATGGACACGTGGGCTTCACGTGCCAGGGATGAGGAGACACGTGTGGTGTGGTGGGGGAGGGGCCCACCGTCGTCCTCCGGGGGAGCGTGGGACCCGCGGCTGGATACGGAGGATCTGGTGTGGGGACCCGAGGGAGGGAAGCGTTCACGTGGGTGCGCCATGGAACGACGTTGTTGCGTTACTAATTACTGCCCCCGAAAAAGATTCTCAATCTCCTCTCTCGCCCACTACCGCGATCTCCCCTACCCCAAGACACAGTATCAACAGCCAAACTTTTAATTACTTGTAATTAGTAATAAAAACTTATAATTCCTTTTTTTGTAACGAGTTAATATGACGAAAAATTTCAAATTAACATCGTTTGTGATAATTTTATTCTCTATTAATTTCAGTTAAATTTTACGATCAACTTTCTGAATTTAATGACACGTGGCAGTTGATAAGTGTACCAGTTTGAGGTTTTACCTTCCGTTTGTTACAGGTATACCAATTTGTGATTTTTCATGGTATTAATTCAATTTAACAGAAAGTAAATTTGTCATAATTGTACCGATTTAGGGTTTTTGTTGATAAAAAAATTATTTTATGATAAATTTATCGCATGTGTATAAGTTTGAAGTTTTTTGTGGTCAAAAAATTAGTTTGAGATAAATTTGTCACAGATATACTAGTTTGGAGTTTTTCATGATATTAATCCTTTTTTTTACAACTTTTAAAGAATTTCATAAGGGTGAGAGAGGCAAATGTCGTTGATCGCCAAATTGACAATTCGATTTGATCAAGATGCTTTAAAAAATGCTAGTGCCAATGTCCGAATTCCACAAAAAAGAGTGTGTTCATGATGGAAAAGTGGTACATGGGTAATTATAATGATTCGGTCATCATCAGTGTCAATTATGTATGAGCCTCTGCGATCGTACATCAGAATATATGGGAGGGAAGTACAGAGTACAGTCTATAGAGAGCAGACAAAATCCTCAGAACACACCAATTGCCAAATTCTTACATTGGCATTTTCACGAGAAAGATTGGTATATATACATATATACATACACACATACAATACATCTTTTGCAATTACGACCCTTAAGCCCCTTGTGGAAGCTTCATTGGAGACTAATCCTACAAGACTACTTGGAAAGCCACTTGAATTCACTTGCTCTAAGAGTCCGTTTGTTTCGCAATAAATATATGAGTTGGAAAACATTTTTTAAGATATGATCGCATATATCGCTTGAAATAATTAGTCAATAAAAAAAGTTTTCGTCATCGATAACAATTTATGCCTGAACATTATTGTGCACGATGAAAATATATTTCGTTAGTTCAATTTTGTAAGTAATGTGAGCGATCATTTTTAGGGAAATGTTTTCTAAATTTTTCATTCTCCGTCATTGACGTACGTAGACTACATATAATAAGACTCATTCCACATGGATCAAACTCTAAGTAACCACAAAAGATGGTGACCACTTGAAGATTGGTGTTGACTATTGAACCACACAAGATGGTATTCTGAGTAACCACAAAAGATGGTGACTGTTTGGAGAAGTATACTAAGAAACCACACAAGATGGTGACCACTTGAAGATTGGTGTTGATTAATGAACCACTTAACCAGGGTTGTCCCAATCGATGTGGGACTCTGAATGTCATAAACTCAACTACTCAATGAATCAACATAATTGTTAGCATTGGCCCACATCACCTAACTATACTTCCATTATTCGATGTGCGAGTCTGTTCTTGTCACATCTACCATTGTAGAAGCCAGTTAGGAGCCACGCCTTATCCAAGCACTATAGAACCGCATGGCCCCGCCCTTATTAGATTGGGTATGGTCCCAATACATCCAGGAAACACCCACCTTTTGGGGAGGTCTTGCTTCGATGTTGTATATAATGGCTCGATCCATTTCACATGGCCAAGCCCGTAGATGACTACTCTCAATAAGCACACAAAGTGGTGGCCATTTCGGAGTGAGTGACGATTTATGAATTACTCAATTGGGCTTCCTAATCAACATGAGACTTGAGATGTCACGGTATAGTTTTTGCTTACTTATGGAAAGACAAGAATGTCATTGATAATATCTAGAAGACATATTAAATGAAAGGAAAAATTACCTAATTAGTCCTAAAGCCAATACAATCTTAAACGTTTCAAATTCAATCATAAACCTTCAGAGATAGTCTTTTCAGTCAATTTTCGTCAAAAATTGCTGACATGGCAGTCCAGTCATTGCCAATCATCTTACGTGGCACACCGTCATGTTAGAGATTTCTGGCAAAAATTGACCAAAATATTAGAATTTCGCGCAAAAATTTAGGACTAAATCGACAAAATTAAAAAATTTAGAACTGAATTAACATATGTGCAATAGGTTTATGATTGATTTGACAGCTTCTCCTTAATTGAAAGAAAAAAGGACAATGACCATTTACAATTAGTCTAGATTTTAGTTACCTCAAAATAATTAGAGTGTCCCTACTTTAAGAGAAATTTACCCAAAACTAACCTATCTCCTCTTCTCTCTCGGCCCCTTCCCTTTTGCCTCTGCCGCCACCGCACTGACCTCGCCCCTATACTGTGCCTCCATTGCCATTTGCTCCCTGCCGTTGTGACCTCCCTCCCTCCCCCTGAATGAAGACAGAGAGAACTTGACCGGGTGGCCGCCGCTCATGCAAGGGACGTGATCGAGGAGGAGCGGAGGAGGATTGTGGTGGATTGCGTTGCTTGGACGGAGGTTGGTGGCGGCGACGAGAGAGAAGAGGTGGAGTGGAGTTGGGGGAGAAGGAGGGCCGGGGGGACCAGAAGAAAGAAAATGAAAGGTAAAAAAAGGGGGAGGGGGGTAAAATAAAATGTGGACAGTCCAAAATGTATTTGTATAGATGAGTCAACTTCTAGGAGGTGAATTTGCAATACAAATTATTCTCTAAAGTTCGTGTATGCCAATTCGAAAAGGTATGTTTATCTAGTAATTTAAGAATTTCGTCACCAAATGAGAGGCCTCATGGGAAAGGTCTTGATATACTCTATGTTAAGCTTTGTAATATACAATTTTTGTTGTTGTGGGACAGAGGGATGGAAATGTGGGAGAGTCAAAAATGGATGATGATTGTCATTCGGTTGACATTGACCAAAGGGAAGCCATTGCCGTGAGGGCACTGTACTCCGCAAGACAGCTGGCTCTCCTTTTGTTTCCACATTTGCATTAAACTATTGTACTCTTATCATTAATACGGGCAAGAGGGGCGACTAGTATCAGCGATCCCGCAACATAAGCTCAGAGTTTCTCGAGTTTCTTACCACGATCACAATGCTCGGTTCGAGTCATAATCACTGCTCATTTTGGATGAATCGGATACCGCCGTACTTTCTGATGCAAATGGAGAAAAAGCCACGGTCATCCTACGATGGTGCGCAAGTCGAACTTACGCCATCAACGAATCGGGATTTCTTGGAATCAAGGAGCGGTGGAGGGATTCAAACTTGTGACCGAAAGGGATTTCTAAATAATATGAGAGTGAATCTTATCCCATTGGGCTAACTACCTAATCAACTGTTGTTTGGTTTGGTGTGAACAGACGATTGAAATTCTCTGGAAATGTGAAGATGATTGCAAGGAAATGTGAAGTCTCCACTTTCTGATTGAGTTCACATTATAATAGTACATGGGACGGGCAGTTAGCATTATTGGGTGCTGGTCTTCCTACCTAATAAATTACTGTTTGGTTTGGTGTGAACAGACCCAATTGAATTCTCTGGGATGTGTGTGTGTAACTGCAGGGAAGATGTGAAGTCTTCTCGGTCGTTTCATGGTAGGTGCTCGGTAAACTAGTTACGTTTGTTTGAAAAAAAAACTATATTTGAGAAATTATTTTCTAATTTTTCGGTGTTTGAATAACAGAAAACTAATCGATGCAGGAAAAATGTATTCTATGGACTAAAAACAATAAGTTTAGATTGAGAAAATTAACTTTTCTTTCTAGTAATAAGGAAATCACTTTTCTAACGAAGACCAAACATTTTCCTTGAAAATGATTTCCATGGAAAATATTTTCCTTTATCACGAAGTTTTCAGTGAAGGAAACGCATCCTAAAAAAACCACTTATCAGTCTCGAAACCTGATATTATATGCTAATTCAATTTCGGGATAGACATGCGTACTGTCCCAAGTAGGTTAGCCTAGCTGTTTTTGCCCTCAGGTGTTACACACATCATCAATACGTCTTGATTTGAAATACCGAATTAAGTACACACTTTTAGTCTTTTGATACGTGGAATTTCAATCCTCAAACTTCTTCTTTTTTATTATTTGGAACGTGTTCTCACCTACCTAATTCGTGCAATCGGTTCCTTCCATCGCCGACGTCGGTTTTGCTTACGCGACAAGTGTGGTGTTGGCTCGAAATTACTACATGGACAATAAAGACACCCCATTGGTATGACTGGCGTAAAGCTGTACTATTGCTACATTTGCATCAACTTTCATTACACATGAAGAAACCTAATTCCATTGATAAAACAGATGAAGAATCCAATTGGCAATTGATGATTACGCAAGATTTCACGGGGGAAGAATACAAAACACAAATCCGACACGTCATCATATGCTTCGGTTACAATCCGGTAGATGAGAATATGACCTAAATTTCCATCTTAATAATGGAGACGATCCATCATTCTTATTCTTCATATCTCAATAAAATACTGGACCCCGATATCGACTGGACTTGCAAATCCATAGCTTTAATTTCTATTATACTCGGACGTTTCGAATCCATGCAACTCTCCTTTTGAAGTGCCAAACATAGATATGATTTGTTGCTGGTAAAAGGACAAAAGAGATTATTCAATTTGGTGACCAAATAATTGGATCCGACCAAATTGCGAGTAAAATAATCAGAAAGAGAAATATTCCACAGCAATCATAGAATGTTTCTTTAGTTTAGATGACAAAAGGTTTAAAGTACACCAACTGGACCGGAACGTTACGAGACGTTAATGTTATCGAAAACGGGCCATAAAATCTAATTGGACCATGAGCGAACCTACTAATTCCATTGGGTTTGGAATTAATTGTATGATCTTACCTCACACATCTCTCGTCTATCGCCATCGATTTAGATAGTCGGTCAATTTTCTGAACCATGACTACCCAAGTAGGTGGTGATGAAGGTGAGCTATGTAACCGGTGAATTCATGCCTGTATATTTTCTTAAAAGGACTTTACCATAGTCCATCTTGTCAGTTTACTTTCCTACAAGATTTACTTCCTTTGCTTTCAGTCAGTTTACTTTCCTACAATGTATTTAGTATTTACATGCTTTCCTTGATCTTGTAGTTCGAGATTTGGTGTTGTCGACGGACCGTTGTCTCGCTTCATAACGACCCACAGGCCGTGTTCTAGTTCCATTATCGGGTCATAATCGTCTGTCAATCGAGTACAGCGACCGTGGCGTGGCTTCGGAAATCGCCAATCCGATTCCTTAAACAATGCTATCCAAACGATGGTCGCGAAGTCCACGTGAAAGAGCATTCTCCATCAAGCCACAAAAGCCAATGCTGCAAATGGAGGGAGGGCTAAGCTTAGCTTGCGCCCTAAGAGATTGGCGAGACCCGGGGGGGCTCTCCTTTTCCGCTGTCCTGCGCTACTTTTCGTTCGAACCAAAAGACATGGAGGCCTGCGTCCATGGAGGGTCTCTTTCCCTTTTCCCCAACCCATCACAGAACTCAAGCCTCTCTCTCTCTTCTCCAAAGTTCCAACTTCACTTCCTTTTGAAACCCCATGTAAAGAGGGGAAAAGGGGCTCCACGTCTCTCCTTTTCAGTCGATTTCCGCCTGCCTTTCCTTCGCCCATTCGCCTCGAAAGCCAGGACAAATCGCGCGAAAAGGGATGTTACGTAATCTCGGCGTATCTCGCGACAGTGCTCGCAAATTCAAGCGGGAATCGCTCCATATTATAATCTCCAAATAACACTGTCCTCGGATATTCTGAGATATGACGAATATATTCAATGAGAAGCTGCTCTCGATTTGCTGGGTGGGAAGCGACAGGCGAACGGCGAAGGTGGGGGGGCGCGTACGGGGCTGCTGTTGCGTGGACAAAGCAGCAGCTGAACGAGTGCAAACAAAGTCGTGCGTTAGCGCATTGAAAGAGAATATTGGGATTCTCTTGCCTATGATTTGATGCGGTATGGTTCAATGGATATCGAACAAAAGGGATGCTGTGAGAATTAGATGATGAGGACAGCCACTATCGACTCTCTTTAGATGGGTTTAGGAGAATAAGTAGTGCATGGAACGTGAGAACTTTTGAGGGAAGTTGCTTGCTTTTTCTTTCTGTTACCCTTCTCCCCCCTATTTGGTTCTCTTCGATTTCACAGCCCTTTGATTACCAATGTCATGGGATAGATGCCTCATTCTGTTTTTTTACCTTAAAGTTTTCGAAAGATCTTACCCTCATTGATCCGAAATAGAATTCATCTGAAGTCCAATTGATGTGTCTAATCGGGTTGTGCTTGCCAAACGCTTTACGACGATACCCGATTTGCCCGGATTGGACAGCCCGATCTCAAATTTCGCGACTTTCTAATCGAGGTCGTTTGATCTTTGAGGCATCGGGAAATTTTATTGTTCGATCCAACTCAGTCAATTTTATAGATCAATTTTCACCACGATCTTTAGTTCGACCCAATACCCCAGAATCCACAATCCCCTGACTCTTTCGAAGTTTGGGCCCTATTTTCAAGAAGTTAGAGTAACCGAGTTTCGACATATGCAAGAATCAATGAATCTGACGTTAAACGGAAAAGTTAGGCGCGGTCCAAATTTAGTCAGTTTATAGAAAATCATAACAAGAAAACAACTTGTATAACATGTATCATATCTGTAGACCACCAATCGGCAGAGCTGCAACATCCCCCAATCGGCGCGCCCCATGTCATATTGAAACTTTTGATCGATGTTTCCCTTCACGATTCATGAAGACCACCTCCATTTTTAGCCAAAAATGATTGTACCAGATGGTGTTCTTCAACATCACAATATTTACCCGAGAAAGACCATAAAAGACCCTCTTTCTAATTTGCCATTCATGTTGACATGGAATTAAAAATCATGCAATTCATTATTCGATCACCGTAAAATTTATTATTGCGAAACATTCACCACAACAAGTGCTGCAAATTTTAATGTCACATCAGATTTTCCAACGCTCAAGTGATTGATCGAAAAGTCATGGCGTCAAAGTGAGCGCCTCGCGAAAATGATGACGCTTATAACTTTTTTGGAACATATAACTTCTTAATTTTTGAGGTGTCAAACATTGAGTGCACGCAAAAAGCACCTCGACATGGCATTTAGAGGATACAAACAAAGCATGAGAATGTCGGATATCGCATAATCTCACTTCAAGTCTCAAGAATCGAGATCGCTACACGTTATACTTGTGTTCTCCGCTCTGGTTCGTATTATTCATGCACTCAGAGTAACACTTGTATTATCACATCACAACCAAATAAACCCCTTGATCTCACAACACTTGTGTTGTCACTTGTAGTTTATGGAGATTCTTCTTTCTCCCTCTTCATTTGGTCTCACCATACACTATGCCTATCAAATAGACCCATTTGTTAACCCAAATTTAATGAGTTGGGTTGTTCTATTGATTAGTTATATTCAGTAAATATGTTTAAAATGGTAATGCCTAAAATAATATGAGTGTTAAATGGGTCCACAACTTACTTAAACCCAATCCATTTCTATGACTCTCTCTTGCACTAACTCGATCTTGCATTTGCTTACTTCATGCTCTTACCTCAATTTGAGTATAAGTTTCCCTACATTGAATTAAATATGCAAGTGTTTTAACAATACGAATCGAGTCGGGTATGAGTCACTAATGTCAAAACGGGTTAAATTGGTCAATTTGAGTCGGACCATTTTCGAACCGACCCAAACTCGATCCGATCCACTCATTTGACAGGTGGACCGTACCCTAACACATGAGTACTTTCAAGATTCTCATTAACATGCACAACGGGCAAAAGTACAAAAGAGGAGTTGGAATATGTGAATGTAGTGGGCTGGGTTATGTCAGTCCATCATGAGCGGCCCAACTCAATCTAAAAAGCCCAACACTATTCTTAGGTACAAGAGACATGCATACACCATTCTATTTGGAATATATGTATATATTAATGGGCACTAACCTATATTCTTATCCTTAGAGGAAGTGAATTCCAAATTAACAGCGGAAGAAAAAATTAATTTATTGAAAATATAGGAAATAAATGATTGAATTAGCTTAAAAGAGAGCACTCACGTATGTGTGTCAACATATTCGAGTCTACTAACTTCATATGGTCTCCAAGTTGCTTCGTATCATGCTGGGAGGCACACGCGATTATTGCTGAAGCACAACCCCATGCAAAGCTATTCCGAAATCTGAAGATGGCCCATTGCAGGAGATGATGTAATAAGGTTGCGGAGTGGGTCGTCAAAGCCCATCGCAACAAAACTTTGCCTTCCAATTGGGTCGCTTATCTCCCTACCTGTCTCTTAGAATTGCTATGCTCCGAAGAATGTTTTTTGTCTACTCGGACTTTTAATTAATGAGAATGCAAATCCTTTTTGACGGGAAAAAGAACTTAGGAGTCTAGATGTCACCTTTAAAATTTTCATGAATCAGTCCTTGTTCTTGAGTATATGTCATGGCCTCACTCTTCTCGCCTAATTTATCTCCTTTTAGTGGCGTGATTGAAGAAAGTTTAGAGTCTTTTTTTGAACTTATAACCTCTATTATCTTCCCCTGCATAATTTAAAGATGAGATTTTCAAATTTCGAATGATAATGAAAAGCGCATGCACGTTTCTACATGTTAAGAAATAAGTATTTTGAAAAGTTCATATTAGGCCTTTGCACTTTTCATTTTTCTAAGGGTTAATACTGCAAAAAACCCCAAACTGGTACACCTGTGACAATTTTACTATAAACTAATTTTTGAACCGCCAAAAACTCCAAACTAGTATACTTGTGACAAATTTAGCCTCTGTTAATTTCTGTTAAATTCTACGGTCAAATTACTAAGTTTGATAACACGTGACAGTTAACGGGTGTACCGATTTAGGATTTTACCACTCTGTTTGTCATAGATTTACCAATTTGTTAATCCAATTTAACGGAAGGTAAATTTGTCACAAGTGTACCAGTTTGGGGTTTTTTGTGATAAAAAAAATTAGTTTTTCGTGGTCAAAAAATTTGTTTTAGGTGAAATTACCACAAGTGTACTAGTTTGGAGTTTTTCATAGCATTAACCCTTTTTCTAATCAAGTCCTTCTATTTGCACAAAATGTGTAATCAAGTCCATCCTACACGAAATTTGGCAAATCTAGCCAACATAGCCATAGACAACACTAGAGTGTGATATGGACGCAACGGTGAAGAATAAAATAAGGGTTCTTTTGAAAAAAAATTTCTTATATTCATGGCATTGTTCGTGTGGGTATCATCATTGGTAAAATGTAGCATTCGACAGCAACTCAGCTGAATTTGGGTGGATTTGGTGCCGAAGGAACTTGATTATAAAAATTAAAACTTCAAGGACTAAATTAGAAATGGCGTGGAAGCATAGGGATGAAAAGCAAAACTTCTTCACAGTCAAAAATTGAATTCATTCCAAACACGGACTCCTGGTGCCATAGAGTTGATTATGCTTCACTCGACCAAAGTAAAACGAAGGCAAACCAACAACCACTCAAGCTCAAGAACTCCCAAATCTCATTAGATGATCATCTTATAATCCACTTTGGCATTGGGAACAATATCCAACTTCAATTTCAGACGTGGAATTACAATCCATCGCCCAATTCAGTCAAAAGACTACTCTATTCTTCCATAGGGACATCAAAACTTCAGATTAGCTACAACTTTCTTATATACATTTTCTGAAAGGAATGAGAATGTTTGTGTATGCACATGATTAAGATGGAGACAAGTACCTCATCATATGTAAGAACTCGGCCAAGATACCTCTGTCTTGAATAGTTTCTACAAAATCGATGTTAGATCAAACCCAAAAACACAAATCAGTTCGTGCCCTTGAATTCACCAATAATCTCCGCAAGAGCAAACACCATCTTTGAAATGGTGGAGGCACTTTGAGTCGCTCAAATATATTTCACAGCCATGGGAGAGAGTCACGTATTTAGCTGTCCTGTGACAATCCTCACACATTCTCAAGTTTTTCATAATCCTTATGGTTTGAGGTGCGCGGTATTCTCCAGCAAGAGCAAAAGCTATGGCCAATTTTTCGCTGTGGATTCGACCACTTTCTTCTTTCTCCTCATCCTCAATGCATAGCCTATCATAAGATTCAAATGCCCTCACTTTTTCCTCAATTTCCTGTAGCCAAGAATGCAGAAGCTCAAAATATGGTGCGGACCGGTCAGGAATAAATCTATAGACTTTATTTTCCTTGATGACCCAACTCTCTCCTAGCGATTTGCTCGCTAAAGGATCCTTTTCAAGCCTTTTTAGTTTTACAGCATGCTCAGATTGTCCATATAAACCAAACGTTTGCAATAACAACTGGTAAATTGAATGATTCCCCACTTCCAATTCAAGCAACCTCTCTGCTGCCAGGACTGCCAGGGCGATATTCTTATGGATTCTACAGGCTGATAACAGAGCAAGCCAGATGGAAAAGTCCGGTTCCAGTGGCATGTTCTCAACAAACTCTACTGCTTCCCCAAGCCTTCCGGCGCGACCATACAACTCTACCATAGCTGCATAATGTTCTAATGCAGGCACAATCAGATGCTGTTCAGTAATCGTAGAAAATACCCGTTTTCCCTCTTCCACCAGCCCAGCCAGACTATATGCGTTTAAGATACTAACTAAAGTACCTCTATTAGGTTTCAATCCAAACTGCCTCATCAGATCATACACATCAAGCGCAGATCTATGACACCCATGCCATATGTAACCACCAATCATTGAGTTCCAGGTGATTATGTCTTTCAAGGTAACCCTATCAAATAATCTTCTTGAATATTCGATGTTCCCTGACTTGGCATAAGTATCTATGAGCGAATTTGCAATAGAAAGCACAGATTCTAAATCCCTGCGCACGA
Organism: Syzygium oleosum; assembly: GCF_021117445.2. Taxonomy (NCBI): domain Eukaryota; kingdom Viridiplantae; phylum Streptophyta; class Magnoliopsida; order Myrtales; family Myrtaceae; genus Syzygium; species Syzygium oleosum. The sequence goes on from NW_026607529.1 coordinate 1,790,339, forward strand.
CACAACCGTGAATTTCTTTTACCTTGTTTACAGCTATCAAGTTTGTACAGGAAGGCAAGACACTCAAAACTGTAACAGAATTTAATGGAATATGGAGAGACTGCATTTGCCGGAAAATTCCCAAAGCCTTGTCCTTTTGCCCATTTTGAGCGTAACCAGCAACGAGCGAATTCCATGATGCAGTATTGCGCCTTATCTTCCCATCTTTTTCCATCCTCTGGAAGAGAATTATTGCTTGATCATCATCTCCATTTTGCATATACCCCGAAATCATTACATTCCATGTAATAACATTAGGTCGTACATCTGATTCCTGCATTGTGAGGAAAAGTTCATGGGCTTTACCACAGTAACCAGCATTGAAGTATCCTTTAATCATCGAGTTCCAACTGAAAGCATCTTTGTCCTTGATCACATCAAAAACCCATCGAGCAGCTTCTACTTCCTCACACTTGGAATACATGTCTATGAGTGAGTTCCCAACCAGCACATTATCCCCCAGACCCATCTTAATGGCAACAGAATGAACTTCTTTCCCCCTGTTCAATGCTTTTAATGATGCACAAGCTGAAATGGCACTTGTGATAGTGACGCCATTTGGTTCGATCCCCACCATCAGCATCTCTCTAAACAGATCTAGTGCTTGACTCCGCCTGTTATTCTGACCGAATCCTGATATCAGAGAAGTCCAAGTGAACACATCAGGAACCACGCCCTGACTCTCCATCTTCTTCATAAGCTCCATAGCAACATCGTAATTCCCCATCTGACTGTAGCTGGCAATCAATACATTCCAAGTCACCAAACCGGGTTCAATTCCCTCTTCTTGCATTGCATTGAACAGTCTATAAGCTACTTCAATCTCTCCCTTCTGGCAATACCCAGATATCAAAGAATTCCAAGTCACTGTATCCTTCTGTTCCATGCTGTCAAAAAGCCTCCTGGCCGAGTTCAATTCTCCACACTTTGCATAGACAGCTAAAACCGTATTTCTGACCCGCTTATAGCTGCACATTCCACTTCTAATTACTATAGAATGGATGAGCCTCCCGGTCCTAACGTCACCAGCATTCCCACAAGCCTGCAAAATCTTAGGGAACAAAAAACCATCTGGCATAACACCCTCTTCCACCATCAGATAGAACATCTCCACTACTTCTCTCCACCTCTTCTCTCTCGAGTAAGCCCCGATCATCGCGGACCACGTGTACAAGTTTCTTTCACGCATCCCATCGAACACCTTCCGCGCATCCTCCAAGCACCCGCATTTCGAATACATACCCACCAGCTTAGTCTCCACGAACGGGGGCAAACTCTCGACCAAGTCCACCATGGCGTGCACCTTCCGGCCCAAACGGATAGAATTCTCGGCGATGCAAGACTCGACCAAATTGGCGTACGTGTTCGGCCTCACCTTGAGCCCGCTCTGGCCGACGTAATCAAGGACGGCGACGGCCTCGCCGAGATGACCCTTGTTGCAGAGGTAGTTCAGGTGGGCATCGGCCATCCTGGGGTGGGCCTTTCCGGAGAGAGAAATGAAGGGTCGAGCGGCGAATTCCAGTGGGGTGTCTTGCTTGGGTTGCTGTGGTGTTGGCGTTGGCCATGGAGGTGGTACTACGGGAAGGATCGATTTGCATGGGATTATCAAGTTCTCCATCGTTCATCAGTGGCCTTCTTGTTTGAGGGTTGCAGTGCCACCGATCACGAAGTAGCAGATGGATGACGAACTGCAGAGCAGGGGAAGGGAAGGTGGGGAAATCCGGCGAGGGGCGAGCCTTCTCCCTCCATTTTGGTAGTTCCTTCCGTTATCTTATCCTGTCATTTTTCTGAGGCGAAAATTTGTGGATTATTGTAACTCAGCTTTTTGGCACCGAATCAAGAGCGTGTTTATTTCGTAAAAAATAAATAATTTAAAAAATATTATTCAAAAAATGATCGTTTGTATCATTTAAGATGATCAGTCAGTAAATAATATTTTCATTATCGACAATAATTTATGTCTAAAAAATACTGTGAACTATAAAAATATTTTTCATTCATTCATTTTTGTTAATAATTCAAGCGATTTTTGAAAAATATTTTTTAAATCATTTATTTTCTATGAAATAAATGCACTCTAAGTTTCACTCCGGTCACTATCATAGTAATTGTCGGGAGCAAATCTCTGAATCATTCATGTTGTTTCTCCTAACAGTAATTTTGTGTGGAGAGAATTCTAGCTTCCAACATGTCTGTGGAGGGTGGACGACCAGTTTGCCTATCTTGGAGCATGAGTTATGCGGAATAATTACGATTCAATACGAACGACTATAAGACCCTTATGATAATATGTAGAAGGGTGGGTCACTAATATTGGCCGCCCCTCCCGTCTTTCTATTAATCAGATTGAAGTTCTATTTCAGTCAAAAGGAAGTGATCTAAGTCGGAAGATTGACGAGAAACTTTTTTTATGCACATCACTTCTGGTGTTCCGACATATCATTGACCAATTCAAGTAACTTCATTATCAATCAAAATCGAAAATCTGTAAACTCGTGATGTCTAGTTGAATAGTTAAAATTCCGATATTTCATATCGATGGAAACCGAATAAAGAGCCACATGCTTCATTACACTTTCATGTTCATGGTATGCTGAAAAAGGTTCGAACTTGAGCTCGAGCTTGAATTAAGATCGTGTTTTTGGTAACGGTTCAAGTACGCTACCTAACTTCTATTACAATTCATTCCGTAAGAGTTTGAGCTTGAAGATTCGAGCTCTTGATCTGATCTGAGTATTCTATGGTTACTTCAGCTTAGATAGTGAATTATGTGACTTACATCTTTGGTCAATGGTTGAGAATACTTGTACTATTGATAAAAGTCAACTCGATAATTGGAAATATGTCTGTTATGATAGACTATACTTCACAGGCTAAACCATCTAATTTTGGGCTAAAAGGCATGTTTTATCGGAAGAAGATTTAACACCCTTTTGTCTGAACTGAGAAGTGCATTCAGCGCCGGTCAACAATGCACTTTGGCAAGTAAAACAAAGTTAATCCCATGACTTGTCGGAATTGGCATAACCATGAGCAGCTTTCTCCTTTGTTCGCGTTCATCTGAAAGGCCCTCCCTTACTTATATCTTTTGCATCATATACCTAATTCGCAGTTCTAGCATGGACGATATTGTTTGTGCTTCGAAGTGAATCTGATTCGGTTTACTATAGACTCGAGAAGGAAATCCGAGCACACTGAAGCACATGAAGAGGTTCGGTTTTGCGTAAAGATGGAGCCGGACATCTATTGATGTGGTCTAAACGCCCGAGAAAAACACGAGAACTATTGATGGTATGGCTACAATGGATCTGAAATTGGAGGCCCTGACATTCCAATTACGTCCAGCCACGAGGTTCGGGCATCTGGTCACACCTAGCTAGACGTCCGACTTGGATGCCAGCAAGTTGAGGCGTCCGACCAAGCGCGTCTCAAGCCATTGCCCCTCCAACCGCGCTGTTGACCCCTAGAGGATATATGAACCGTTGACAATGTTTTGACATTGACGAAAATATGGATGGAGAGAAGTTTGAAGAACCATTATTGGGTATCATCTGCTTCACAGATGACATTAGCGTTCGGAAGTTGAAAATGTGTTTGTTGGATTGGTCCGGAAGGGAAGGCAAGATCTGTACTTGGTGATTATTACGGTAATCGGAGAAAAGAGTAAGACGAAGTGATTAAGTGCCTGAGAAAATTGAAGCGTTACCAAGAAGAGGAAAGAGGGCTTGTTGCAGTGACCTAGAAATCTTGTTGCAGATAACTCATATCAAGTTTCATTTAAGAGTACTGAGACCCGTTATGAAGGAATATGGTATGAAGGTAAGCTCACTTAAACATTTATTATTTTGTCACCGTCAAAAAATAAAAATGACAATGCACCATTAGTATTGTCACCTCAAATTTAGGCCCCCAATTTCATAAAATCATGTACATTCCCTTTGCTTGCAAAATCTATTTATTGAGCACATTTTGGGTAGAGGGGGCACATTCACAAAAGATTATCCATAGTGAGTCAGTGACATCCTGAAGCAAGGCTGTCCTGTCCTGTGTTGTCTGTATCCACAACTGCATTCCAACAGGGAAAAAAAAAAAGAGAGAGATTACATTATTTTTTTTGGGTGGAAAAGAAAAGAGAGAGTATATTAATAAATACATAAACATGCACAATCTCTTTTCGGAAGCAATGGATGAAGATAGAGAGATCCGTGAAAGCTATATATATAGATGGGCTTTGAGGTTGGGCCTTGCTGGTTCAAGTAACATGATCCAAAGTTTAAAACGATATTGAGGATTAAGCTAAACCGGTGGGATGAAAATTTAGTGGGGTCAATTGAGCCAGATTAACAAAACCATCTTCTTCAATATGTAATGTCTAGAAGAGCTTTTGAGCTGAATGGGGACACTTCACTCCGCTACAGCTCCGTTTGTTTCGTGGAAAATGAATAATTTGAAAAATATTTTTTTAAAAATGATATCTTGTATCGCTTGATATTGAGGATTAAGCCGAACAACAAGACAATGTTTGTCGGTATGTAATGTCTATGGAGATTATACACCACCACCCATACTACGGTTAGGATGTGATGCGGGAGGAGTTGGAGGGGGCCGACAGCAATGACCAGAGGTCAAGGAGGTAGCAGAGAGAGAGATTCGGATTTTCGAGGGAATCGAACGTATGGAGGATTATGGCTGAGCAATTGGCGGCAGACTCCATGGATTGGGACATGAAGTAGAGGAATAAGTTGTCGGGGGGTCGATGATGTGGAGGTGGAGATAGGTGGTCAGTCTTGGTAACCAATCAACGGTATGGTTTAAGTAGCCATTGCAGAAATAGCTATGATTTGCATCATACATAGTTTCTATTGGGAATCGCCCATCAATTTCAGAAAAATAACCCAAGCAAACAATCCAAACCAACATAATATAATAATAAAAAACGTAATCGGAAAAACTCACAGAGATTGAGAACACTCAAAGAAAAACTCACTTTCTGTTCTCTCTATTTTAATCTCAGCGCTTAACGATTAGAGTCTATTAATCGCTGATATATAAAGTGTAGATTTTAATCTAAAAGCAAAATGAATAGAAAAGACAAAAAAGCCCTTAATAGTAATAGTTGTTTTCATCCGCCAATAATTTTGTATGACTTCAATTGACGACGAGCAATTATTCAGTGAACTTAATAAATATATTTGAGCTAAATGGGAACACTCGACTCCACTAAGCTATACACAAATTTTGGACAAGACGTGGACGCATGCACTCATCTTTTAGGGTTTTTGTCTCGCACTATGGCTCTAGAAAATCAAAGAACTATGTTAGATCTAAATCTATGCATGACTACTAGTTAGATATGCATGGTTTTCTTGTTGAATTTAGGTTTCTCATATTGATATGATTGGATCTAAACTTCCCAAATGTCAAGGGACACATAAAGTGAAAGGACACCAACCATTCAAGCAATATTAAATCCTTGTCATCAATAGGACAACAACTTTTTCAACTAGGAGTGCCGTACAACAATGCATCCATCCCAAAGTAAGGGCGTGTTTGGTAAGGGCCTATTTGGCAAGTTGCCAAACAGTGATAATTTCTGTTCTTTTGTTTCCAGAATCAGTTTTGGAACAAAAATCCATTTGGTAAATTTTTTGTTCTCGGGCACAAATTTACAAAAATTTATTTTTAGAATCAGTTTTGGAATAGAATCAAGAAGCAAAAAAAAGTAGCTTCTTAATTTTGAAAACAATTTTTCCATTTTTGATTCTTCTTGGTTTGTTCTTCTTCCTTCTTGGTTTGTTCTTCTTCTTCTTCCCGGCCGCCGGTCACCGGCGATCGGCCACAGGCTAGGGCCGGCGAGGGCGTCGCAGCCCTCGCTGGCGAGGGCGAAGGCTGGACCCTTGCTGCCTGGACGAAGGCGGCTCGCGGCCGCGATGGCGAGGCCTCGCCTAGCCATGGCGAGGGAGATGGGTCGTGACAATGAGGTCGAGCCTCGCCCAACCAAGGCGAGGCCAACCTCGCCGTCACAACCCAGGTGAGGGAGATGGGTCGCGGCGACGAGGGTCCAGCCCTCATTGGCCCTAGCCTGTGGCCGGTCGCCAGCGCTGGCGACCTGACTATGGGCCAAGAAGGGGAAGAAGAAGAAAAAAAAGAAAAAAAGGAAAAATAAAAAAAGAAATATTAAAAAATTGAAAATATTATTAATAAAAAAAAATTTGGACAGTTACCAAACGCATTTCTGTTCTTTTTCTATTTCAATAATAGAAATTTTGTATAGTTATCAAACGCCTTCAAATGCTTAGAAATTGCTCCTGGGTACGGAATAAAAAAGAATCATTTCTAAGCAAAATTAGTTCTCGGGCACAGAATGGTTGCCAAATGCACCCTAACTTGCTAAATAATAATTGATTCTATTCTTTTGTTCTCGAAAATAAAAAAGAACAGAAATCCGTGTGGTAAATTTTTTGTTCACGGGCACAAACTTGTTCCCAGAATTAAGAAGCAAAAAAAAGTTGCTTCTTGATTCTGGGAACAAGAATCAGAAATAGAAATAATTTTTTTTTCTTCTTTGCATGTTCTTCTTCTTTCCTGGCTTGTGGCTGGCGATCGACCATAGGCCAAGGCCAGCGAGGGCGTTGCGGCCCTTGCCGGCGTGGGCTGGACCCTTGTGGCCTGGGCGAGGGCGGCCCTAGAGGCTCACAGCCTCGCCGCTCATGGCCTGGGCGACGGCCGCTCTCGCCGGATCTGGTGAGGGCGGTGGCGAGAGTACAGCCCTCACCAGATCCGGCGAGGGCCCCAATGCCCTCGCCGGCCTTGGCCTGTGGCCAGTCGCCGGCCAATCGGCCATGGCCGACGGCCCAACCACAGCCAAGAAGGAGAAGAAGAAAAGAAGAAAAGAAAAAAAAATTAAAATATTATTAATAAAAAGAAATTTTGTGCAGTTACCAAACGCATTTATATTCTTTTTTTATTTCAGGAATGGAAATTTTGGGCTGTTACCAAACACCTTCAAATGCTTAGAAATTATTTCCTTGAATAGAATAAAAAAAAATTATTTCTGAATAGAAATTATTTTCGGGAACAGAATAGTTACCAAATACACCATAAATAACCACATTCATAGTGATAGAAATTCTATAAACAACTTTAGTCATTTTGCGAAGGGAAATTATATGTATATAACTTTTGTTGAAGTTGCATAGTTAATCAACGTGTCATATAATTTTAAATAGATGGAGATCTTTTAAATCTTAGATTGTGTTTGGTGGGCCGGATAAAATTTCGGATATGATAACTTTTATTATATCCGATATTTAGAGTGACGTGAAATCCGGATATAGCCCAAATATAGTCCGGATAAAAAAACCCCACATGGGGGTGGATAGACCCTGCAAACCACATGCAAAACACAAAAGGATGAATCGAGACACGAAGTAGGTGTAGAAATCACGTTCCGAATCGACACTCCTAGCGTACAGCACAAGCGGCGGAGGAGGAGGAGGACAGGACACTACGTGGTGGACAAACGTTGGTGCTGGCCAAAAGTCGCATTCGCATGTGCGAGGTGATCAGTCATGATCATGTTATCAAAGAGGATCCCAGTTCATAAAAAACAAAAGAAAGGAAAGAAGACATCGAGCAAATGATACACTTACGTGATCCAATGCACCCTTTTTTTAATGGTCAAGATCTCACAGCTCCCTTTGCTGTACTCAACCCAAGTGCTCCTCCGCGCCCCACCACGAGACAGTGACACCCATCAACGCACATCATCATCTGATCTCGAATCACTAGAACGGCTAGCACCGACATAAACGGAACGGAGAGATCCAGCTTCTGCTTGTTTAATTTTTGCTTTATCTCCTTCTTGGAGGATGGGGAAAAGGGTGGAGAACGCAAAAGCAAGATCGATCAGCAGACGGCGCGATGAACGGTGTCCCGATGCTTCCTCGCTCCTGTCTGACCACTGCGCGCTTGTCTCACTCTCTCGCGCTCTCCACGTTAAATTCTATCGTGGAGTGACGAGTGCGCAACTTCTATTGATGGAATGATGGAGGATTGTAATGATCCAAGAAACATGAGTCTACGTCAAGGTACAGCTGCTACTTTAATCAGATGAGTTAATTATGAGAGACCCTTTTTCGTTTTCGCGGTCAGCCTCGATTAAGGTGTGACTTTCCCCTTGTCCGTAGATAATTGGCTGAAAATCCCTCAATTTATCCGAATTTTGGTCCAAAAAAATTCATTACTTTAATAAGGTTAAAATTATCAAAATAGTCCAAAACATATTGAAATTACGTTAATTCAGTCATAAATCATAAACTTTTTGTATTTGTGCCAATTCAGTCAATGCGGCCAATTTTGGCCGACTTGTACTGACATGAACGGCGATCGTCCTACGTGGCACGACCAGCGCTGGCATGAATAATTTTTAATAATATTTTATTATTTTCCTTTTCCATTTTTTTTCCCTCCCTTCATCTTCAACCTCTAACCGACAACCGGTAAGAGACGAGGTCGGCCTTGCCAGTGGCTAGGCGAGGGCGAGGGCGAGGCTCGCTCTCACCAACGATCGGCAGGGTCAACTTCGTGTTTCATGTTTCAGAAACGTAGAAAAGAGAAAATAAAATAAAATAAAGTTACGTCAGCATTTTTCGTTAGCCAAGTTAGATAGAGTTTTTAACCAAAAAAAAAGGTTAGATAGAGTTAACGAAATGACTCGATTGCACCAATTTGAATTTTAAGACTTGATTGTATTTTTAGTTTATTTTATGACTCAATTAAATTTTTGTAACAAGTTTGTCACTTTTAGTGCACTTATCTCTAGTATATATATTGAAATCTCGTATTCGAGTGATGCGAATAACACCTTAACAAATGTGACGTAAAATTATCCTTCTAGTCTTCCTGATATTATTTCTTTTCTTTTCGTTATCTTATTAACTAGGAGTGTCTTACTCATACAATTTTGAGGATTGAAAAATCCTCCAAAATATGTGATTTGCTCCTCGTCTTGCCTCCTGTACACTGACTATTAGATTATGAGGGGTGCAATCGAATGATGCTATGCTTAGAGGTTAGGTAGCGTTCAAGCTAATTTTGCACACATTGGTTAGTCCATCTCCCCGGACGATTTTAAGGTGCGCTCTTCCATATTGACATAATGCATCCGGAATTTTGCTTCGAAAGTGCTCTCAACAAGGCTAGATACCCAGACCACAAGGAGAGGATGACACATCTTTTTATTGTCGAAATGATCTCTTGCCATCATGTCATTTTGCAAACCCTGCATAATTTGGTTTGTTACTCTTCTTTCGTAAGATACTAGACATACTAAGCAGCCTCAATAAAACTCACAAGTTTATACGACAAGTTTCAACCGAGTATTGAAAAAACGAGGGACCTAAGCATTGAAATGATTAGCTCGTTTTATAATATTTTAGGAAGATCTTTGCTACATGTAATATCTCTGTTTTTCTCTAATGGGGAGTTCACCTTTGCGTGAAACAAGTTCATAGCACTAAACATTGCATTACAAAACTTCAAAGTTAATAATACAAGTACCAAGCCTTCGTCAAAAGACTAGTTTATCCTCAGTTTGGTTGGCGTGGTTGAGAATGCTTGCG